>NC_072012.1:764100-1121600 GCF_027791375.1 Indicator indicator
TTCGTGTGGAACAGAGGAGGCTGAGGGGAGACCTCATTGCTGTCTACAACTACCTGAAAGGAAATGGTGGAGAGGCTGCTGCTGGTCTCTTCTCACAGGGAATTAGTGATAGAACAAGAGGGAATGGCCTCAAGCTGCCACTGCGTAGGTTTAGACTGGACAGTAGGAAAAAATTTTCCCATCAAGAGTGGTCAGGGATTGGAATGTGCTGCCCAGGGAGGTGGTGGAGTCCCCAAGCCTGGCTGTGTTTCAAGGTGGTTTGGATGTGGTGCTTGGGGCTATGGTTTAGGGGTGAGCCTTGTAGAGTAGGGTTCTGGGTTGGACTTGGTGATCCTGAAGGTCTTTTCCAACTTGAATGTTTCTGTGACTGTGATTCTGTGAAACAATGCTGTGTCACTAAATCAGACTAGTCTTGCTAATGGAAATTGGAGGTCATTGCTGCTATCATTTTCACTTTGGAATAAACCCTCAGCTAATTATCATTTGTGCCCTATGATTCTACCTCAAAAAAAAAAAATTAGAAATAATTCATACAAGCTGAGTTGTCTTCATTTTCCCTTGCCCTTTCATCATAAATGACACTAAATATTTGAGCACTTTATGCTACAGACCTTGTGAAGTCAAAAGGATTATGGAATTGCCCAGGTAAATTAGCCTGTATAAGAGTTCTTGTTAGCAAAAATCATTCTAAATGGCAGAGATGATGATTATATGCAAATTCCAACAAGTATCACTTGGCAGGTAAGTAAAGAAAATCCTAGAATGGCTCAGATTGGAAGGCACCTCAGAGCTCATCTCCACCAACCTCCCCACCATGGGCAGGAACACCTCTCAGCTAGACTCAGCTGCTCAAGGCCTCATCCAGCCTGGCCTTAAACAATCCCAATGAAGAGGCATCCACAGCCTCCCCAGGCAACCCATTCCAGAGTCTCACCACCCTCATACTGAAGGACTTCCTCCTAAGATCCAGCCTAACCCTGTTCTGCCTCAGCTTCAAACCACTCCCCCTAGTCCTGGGGACTGGGATCTGCTGGAAAGAGTCCAAGGGAGGGCTCCAAGGATGCTGAAGGGACTGGAGCCCTGCCTGGGGAGGGGAGGCTGAGAGCCCTGGGGGTGTTTAGTCTGCAGAGGAGAAGACTGAGAGGGGATTTCAGAAATGTTTATCAATATCTGAGGGCTGGGGGTCAAGAGGGAGGGGACAGGCTGTGCTCACTTTCACCCTGGAATATGACAAGGGGCAATGGAGAGAAACTCCAGTACAGGAGGTTCCATCTCAACATGAGGAGGAACTTCTTCACTGGAGGGTGACAGAGCACTGGACCAGGCTGCCCAGAGAGGTTGTGGAGTCTCCTTCTCTGGAGACTTTCAAGCCCTGTCTGCATGTGATCCTGTGTGACCTGTGCTGGATTTTCTGGTCCTGCTCTGGCAGGGGGTTGGACTCTATGATCTCTGGAGGTCCCTTCCAACCCCTAATATCCTGTGATCCTGTGACCACAGTCCATTAAAGGCTGGAGAAGTCTGAGTTATTCATATTCAGCAATCTTCCCTGTGTCATAGCAGAACTATTTCTACATTTGAGTCTGTTGCCTCAGGGGAGATCATGTGTGCATGCACTTAACATACGTGATTGTGTGTCCTGGTGGTTTAGACTGAGGTGCTGGAAGTTAGGCAGGGGATAGGCTTCATCCTGGAAAAAAAAATCTGTGTCACACAGTACAATAGCTTAATGTGATGCTATCTGAGCCTCCACAGTGGTCTAGTTACTTTAGATCAGTAGGACAGCTGAGCAAAAATCCTCCACACCCCAGTAACTCTGACTGCCAAGCAAGCAGGCTGCAGGCAGCCAGCCTACATTTTTAGCTCTGCACCTCTGCAGCGTGCTCCAGGGCCTGCAGCTCTTATGTGTCTCACCTCCAGCTCATGTAGCCTCTGCCCCAAGTCTCAGCTAACCTCTCCAGCTGCTCATTAAAACTGGCACATCTGTCCCAAGGCTTTCAATGTGGACAGAATTTCAGTTCACTGAAGGTTTATGCTAACCTTTGTATCTCCTTCCATGCATCTTAGCAAGCAGCAAAGCCACTTCAGTGACTATGACTCTCCTAAATGTTACTACAGGTTAGGAGGATGAATGCTGTTCTTTTGAGGGGCTGTGTGCACTGGAAGTGAGGAAGTGTTCAGAGCTGAAGTATATTCTGTGACTGAAAACAGAGAAAACTACAGCTCCTGTGTTAACCACACAGCAGGCATCTGTCTCAGAAAAGTGCCCAAAAGCCTGTGAAACAACCAGAATCCAGAGCTGGCATGGGCTGTGGGGAGCACTAATCCATCAGGCTTTACAGAGGTAAGGGAAGGGTCTGCCAACAGAGAGATGGCAGAAGGGAAGATAAGAGAGAGATGTTCACAGTGTTAAGTAAACAGAGACCTCTAAGAAAATGTGCTAAGAAAGGGGTAACTGCAACAACAAAAATGAAAGCTTATGGAATTCATCTGATAGAAGTGTGGTAAATGGTACTAAAAATTATCTATTGGTGCAGTGACAGCTGGAGGGAAGGGATCCATCCAGAGGCACCTGGACAGGCTGCAGAGCTGGGCCCATGACAACCTCAGGAGGTTCAACAAGACCAAGTGCAAGGTCCTGCAGCTGGGTCAGGGCAATCCCAAGCACTGATATAGGCTGGGCAGGGACTGGCTGGAGAGCAGCCCTGAAGAAAAGGCCTTGGGGGTGCTGGGGGAGGAGAAGCTCAACAGGAGCCAGCAGTGAGCACTTGCAGCCCAGAGAGCCAAGCAGAGCCCGGGCTGCAGCAAGAGAAGCGTGGCCAGCAGGGCCAGGGAGGGGATTCTCCCCCTCTGCTCCACTCTGCTCAGACCCCACCTGGAGCTCTGTGTCCAGTTCTGGAGCCTCTGTTACAAGAAGGATCTGGAGGTGCTGGAAGGTGTCCAGAGAAGGGCCATGAGGATGAGCAGAGGGCTGGAGCTGCTCTGCTCTGGAGACAGACTGAGAGAGTTGGGGTTGTGCAGTCTGGAGGCTGTGAGGAGACCTTCTTGTGGCGTTCCAGGATCTGAAGGGGGCTACAAGAAAGCTGGGGAGGGACTTTTGAGGGTGTCAGGGAGTGATAGGATTGGGGGGAATGGAGCAAAACTAGAAATGGGGAGATTCAGATTGGATGTTAGGAAGAAGTTCTTCCCCATGAGGGTGGTGAGAGCCTGGCACAGGTTGCCCAGGGAGGTGGTGGAAGCCTCATCCCTGGAAGTTTTTGCAGCCAGGCTGGATGTGGCTGTGAGCAACCTGCCGTGGTGTGAGGTGTCCCTACCCATGGCAGGGGAGTTGGAACTGGCTGAGCCTTGAGGTCCCTTCCAACCCTGACAATTCTATGACTCTGTGATCTACATGATGCACAGCACAGGTTTATTCTTTCTTTTCTTTCTGTTTTACTTTGTCTGCAGCCTTTTCCTGTATGTATTGTATCCAAACACTTCCCCAACTGAACACTGTTCCATGCAAAGCACACAGAGCCATCTTGCTGTTTTCACAGAGAGCAGAAAAGAACACATTCCTCCTCAAAAAATGTGCATCAGCTGGGACTCAGAGACAGTGAAAGAGGAGGCAGCAGCACAGCCATACATCAAAGCATATCCATCTGCACTGCTGTACTGCTTCACCAAAGAGAAAGACAAAACAGGGAAGGGAACAATGCAACGTCTTGCTCATGCATCACATCAGAAAGGCTTCATTCCATGCCAACAATTAAGAAAATGGTAAAGTTCTCTGTAAGTGAAGAAAGGACACCCAGCAATACACACTCAGCTCCCTTGCTCACAGTTACACCTGCAATTTTTCAACATTACATGGACAGAAAAAGTTCTGGCAGTTGGGTATAAAGATCAGAGACTGTCATGCTTTTCAACCCTCATTACTTCTATTATTCTATTAACCTATTATTCAATTATTCTATCATTCAATTAGTCTATTATTCAATTATTCTATTATTCAATTATTATTCTATTATTCAATTATTCAATTATTCTATTATTCTCATCTCTATATAAAAGGCAAAGGCAATCAACCCAAGTCAGAATTTCCTCTTCAGTGTCAGATACTTAGTTTGCTTACTTTACCACAATATTTCCCAAAGTCTTAGCTTTCACTGGTTCCTTATTTTCATCCAGAATCATCACTGTAAAAAAGTAAGACAGGAAGGGAAGTGCTGGTAAGCAGTGTATTTTTAGGCAGAGGACAGTGTCTGTCTTCATGGACATCAACTTGTGTCACATTTCAGAGTGGCAGAACACCAAGCAACAAAAGGAATTCATTAATGTAGGAGTGCCAAACAGGATCATTTCATGACGTTATTATTAACATTCAGCCTTAAGCACACAATCACAGAAAGTTAGGGGCTGGAAAGGACCTCAAAAGCTCACCCAGCCCTACCCCGTGCCAGAGCAGGATCACCTGTACCAGGTCACACAGGAAGACATCCAGGCAGGTCTTGAATATTCATCTCCATGGAGGGAGACTTCACAACTCTCCAGGGCAGCCTGTCCCAGTGTTCCCTATGCCTATCAGCTGATAACATCTGTGATGCAATTAGACTTTTCCATTTTTCCATATTTATTACAACTCTGGACAAACTTCACAGCTATGTTTTCATGTTGTTTTTAAGCTACCCACCCAGAGTGCTCCCCACCTGGAGCTCTGTGTCCAGTTCTGGAGCCTCTGTTACAAGAAGGATCTGGAGGTGCTGGAAGGTGTCCAGAGAAGGGCCATGAGGATGAGCAGAGGGCTGGAGCTGCTCTGGAGACAGACTGAGAGAGTTGGCGTTGTGCAGTCTGGAGAAGAGAAGGCTCCCAGGAGACCTTCTTGTGGCCTTCCAGGATCTTGGGGGGGGCTCCAAGAAAGCTGGGGAGGGACTTTTGAGGGTGTCAGGGAGTGATAGGACTGGGGGGAATGGAGCAAAACTAGAAGTGGGGAGATTCAGATTGGATGTTGGGAAGAAATTCTTCCCCATGAGGGTGGTGAGACACTGGCACAGGTTGCCCAGGGAGGTGGTGGAAGCCTCATCCCTGGAGGTTTTTGCAGCCAGGCTGGATGTGGCTGTGAGCAACCTGCTGTAGTGTGAGGTGTCCCTGCCCATGGCAGGGGAGTTGGAACTGGATGATCCTTGAGGTCCCTTCCAACCCTGACAGTTCTGTGATTCTATTTCTTGTCTTCATGCTATTATTGTACATGTCAAAACCCAGAGCTACTGAAAATGGTTTATTAATGCTCACATCCATTGCCATCTACTAGAAGAAATAAAGCAGCTTAGCTCTTTCTGTCTAATGATGTCAGCACTTTTCCTGAAGATGGTTTGATCTTAAATGTAATTATTTTCAGAAAACTGTGTTCAAATCAGGATTCCCAGGTAAGAAAACATTTTTTGCATTCAGAATCCTGTGGCTGCAGCCTCTGCAGGCAAATGCCTTCCAGACAGGTCACAGAGGAACACATCCAGATGGGGCTGGAAAGGCTCCAGAGAAGGAGACTCCACAACCTCTCTGGGCAGCCTGTTCCAGTGCTCTGGGACCCTCCCAGTGAAGAAGTTCCTCCTCATGTTGAGGTGGAACCTCCTGTGCTGCAGTTTCTATCCATTGCCCCTTGGCCTGTCCCAGGGCACACTGGGCAGAGCCTGACCCTCCCTCTTGAGCCTCAGCCCTCAGCTACTGAGACACTGAACAGATCCCTCTCAGTCTTCTCCTCTGCAGACTAAAGAGCCCCAGGGCTCTCAGCCTCTCCTCCCCAGGCAGGGCTCCAGTCACTTCAGCATCCTTGGAGCCCTCCCTTGGACTCTCTCCAGCAGATCCCTGTCCCTCCTGAACTGGGGAGCCCAGAACAGGATGCAATATTCCAGATGAGGTCTCAGGAGGACAGAACAGAGTCTTACCATTGTATCCTGGCACTGGCTTTCCTGCCTGTCCAGGGGGAGGTGTTGTAGAGTGCCCCAAACCAATACAGGAAGCAGTAATTGCAGAACCAGATTCTGTTAAGAGAACACAAATATATGGTAGTTAAGGTTGTTCTTAGTGTCATTAAGTATTTACTGGTTCTGAGTTTTGCTTCTAGTTACCACACAAAAAATAACAAACCCAAAATCCAGAAGTAATGGAAGATTTAGAATTCAGGAACTTGTATGTATCACAGAATCACAGAATGTTAGGGGTTAAAACAGTAACAACTTGAAGAAGGATAATGCTTGCCAAAGGGAAATTGCAATTCACCTCCCCTTACATTGGCTTTATCAATGTCCAAACACACATCCCTTACCTCATACTCACTTGCCTGTGACAAGTGACAGATCCTCTGTAGTGAATTCACAGTGTCTAGACAGATTTCCAGTGCTGAAGCCTTTAGGAAGTTGTGTGTTTTTATGTAAGGAACTCAACAGAAGATATGGCTTCCTGTCAGTCCCTTCTGTGAACGTTTGGATGCTATGCTTTCACTGACTACACCAGCAAGTCAGCTCTGGAAGGCTTTCCAGGGACAACCGCACAACAGAACCAATTTCCTTTTTGCATAACACCTTACACTGTGAGAATGAAACAGCTATTTGCAGAAGCCATGTTTCACAACTAGTCTGTAACTATATTCAGCATCTGCCTTGAGTTCAAATGGAATGAATATAGATACCTCTGAAAACAATGAAAAGCACCTCACTGAGACTTGGAAGAGATCATCTTAAAATCAGTGTCCCAAGTCCCTTTTTTTTTTACTATCAGGATAAAGGCTGATGTAAAGAAAGAGCCCCCAGAATTAAAAGATGTGATCATAGAATCATAGAATCAGTCAGGGTTGGAAGGGACCACAAGGATCATCCAGTTCCAACCCCGCTGCCATGGGCAGGGACAGCTTCCACAAGATCTGGCAGGCTACAGCCTCATCCAGCCTGGCCTTAAACACCCACAGGGATGGGGCCTCAACCACCTCCCTGGACAACCCATTCCAGGCTCTCACCACTTTCATGCTGAAGAACTTCTTCCTAACATCCAATCTGAATCTCCCCTCTTCCAGCTTTGTTCCATTCCCCCCAGTCCTGTCTCCCTGACACCGTCAAAAGTCCCTCCCCAGCTTTCTTGTAGCCCCATTCAGAAACTGGAAGGCCACAAGAAGGTCTCCTGGCAGCCTTCTCCTCTCCAGACTGCACAACCCCAACTCTCTCAGGCTCTTCTCATAAGAGAGCAGCTCCAGCCCTCTGCTCATCCTCGTGGCCCTTCTCTGGACACCTTCCAGCACCTCCAGAGCCTTCTTGTAACAGAGGCTCCAGAACTGGACACAGAGCTCCAGGTGTGGTCTCAGCAGAGCTGAGCAGAGGGGGAGAATCCCCTCCCTGGCCCTGCTGGCCACACTTCTCTTGCTGCAGCCCAGGCTCTGCTTGGCTCTCTGGGCTGCAAGTGCTCACTGCTGGCTCCTGTTGAGCTTCTCATCCACCAGCACCCCCAAATCCCTCTCCTCAGAGCTGCTCTCCAGCCAGTCCCTGCCCAGCTTGTAGTTGTGCTTGGGATTGCCTCAACCCAGCTGCAGGACCTTGCCCTTGGCCTTCTTTGTTTTGTCCCACTCTTTTTTTTTTTTTTGTTACTGTAAAGCTACTTCATCTCAATGAGCTACAGTGGAAGGGGGCCTACAAGAAGGGTGGAGAGAGACTGTAGTGAGAGGATAAGGGGCAATGGCTTCAAACTAGAGAACAGAAGATTTAGACTGGATATTAGTAAGAAATTCTGCACCCTGAGGGTAGTGAAACACTAGAACAGGTTGCCCAGGGAGGTGGTTGTGGCCCCAACCCTGGAGATATTCAAGGTGAAGCTCAACAGGGCTCTGGGCAACCTGATTGAGTTGAGGATGTCCCTGCTGACTGCAGATGGGGTTGGACTGGATGAGTCTGTTGCATTTGTGCCTCTGAAGGCAATTCTTAGGTCAGAGATGGTGCTGCTGATGCAGAAGCCAGAAGTGCACTCAAGAGAGTAGCAAAGGGAATCAGTAAGGGTATCAATTACTGTACTCATCAGAAAGCTTCCACCTACCTTTGTGCTGACTTGTAGAGACTATGCTTTGCCAAATGATGCAGAGCAACAGAGAGTAGGTTCTGTGCTCAGAACTGTCCTGTTCATTCACAGTCAACAGGCAAGCTCAATCAAAAGAATTAGTTTTGCAGTAACTCAGGAGTCCAGAGATGAGAAATGTCCTGTACCACTTACACTCCTGATACATGGCAATTTCCAGACTGTGTCTCATGGTGCTCAACATAACAGCCTGTCACACTGCTGAAATATTGCACTTGCTGGTGGGAAGGACTCAGGGAAAATACGCTGCATTAAGAGAGTAAAGTAAGGCTGTCTGCTCCCAGCTTCTTAGGATGCAATGGATAGACACTGGAAGCAAGCAAAGAGATGGGGAGTTGTTAGGTAGCAAGAGGAAAAAAGGTAAGGGAAAGGAGCAACTGTCACACAGTGACACACTGATGAATGCAATAAAGACAACACACTAAGTTCTCTCTGTGGCAGCAATGGTTTGAACCATTGCCCTGGCAGTGCTGTCATTTTGGCTGACTGGGATCACTACAGCAGAAGACAGCACAGACAAATGGTAGGGAGGGTCTGTGGAAGGGATAAAGGCAGTAACTGATAGCAAATCCAGCTCTGAGGAGATTCTTTGCACATGCTTCCTCCACACTGTGGTCATTTTAATCATGCCAGAAAGGACGAAATGAAGAATTCAGTAATAATTCCTTATGAGGAGAACCTGAGGGAGCTGGGGCTATTTAGCTTGGAGAGGAGGAGCCTGAGAGGTGACCTCATTGCTGGTGCTAAAGATGTGCAGGGGGAGTGCCCAGAGGCTGGAGCCAGGCTCTGCTGGGTGATGCCCAATGCCAGCACAAGGGGCAGTGGTGGAAGCTGAGCCATAGGAAGTTCCATGGAAACAGGAGGAAGAATTTTTTCCCTGTGATGGTGACAGAACACTGGAAGAGGCTGCCCAGGGAGGTTATGGAGTCTCCCTCTCTGGAGATATTCAAGAGCTCTAGGTGCTCTTGCTCTGGCAGTGGGGTTGGACTGGATGAGCTTTGGAGGTCCCTTCCAGCCCCTAACATTCTCTGACTCTGTGAATAGTATAAGAGCAATGTGCTTGCTTGTATGGCAATAACTACTGGGCAGCCAGGAAAAGAAAATCACAGTACCAGGTGAATTATAGCACTCATAATGTAAATCACAGCATGCCCTTGTCACCCTCTCTCCTGCTCCCAGCACAGACTGCTGTCTTTTGTTTGGGATTTTGGAGGAAGCTTTTGGCTTTGAGCAGCCTCGGTAATTTTTCCTGTGTCATGAAGTTCAATAAGGACAAGTGCAGGGTCCTGCATCTGGGGAGGAATAACAACAGGCACCAGGACAGGTTAGAGGCTGCCCTGCTGGAGAACAGCTCCACAGAGAAAGACCTTAGAGTGCTGGTGGGCAGCAAGTTCTGCATGGGACAGCAATGTGCCCTTGTGGCCAAGAGCCAATGGGATCCTGGGCTGCAGCAAGGAAAGTTTGGCCAGCAGGGCTAGGGAGGTTCTTCTCCCTCTGCTCTGCCCTGCTCAAACCACACCTGCAATCCTGTGTCCAGTTTGGGGCTCCCCAGTTGAAGAGAGACAGAGACCTGCTGGAGAGAGTCCAAGGGAGAGCCAGGAGGCTGCTTAAGGGACTTGAGCATCTCTCCTGTGAAGAGAGACTGAGAGCCCTGGGGCTGTTTAGTCTGGAGAAGAGAAGGCTGAGAGGGGATCTGATCAATGTCTCTCAAGAGCTGAGGGGTGGGTGTCAAGGGGAGGGGGCCAGACTCTTTTGAGTGATTCACATTGATAAGACAAGGAACAATGGAGACAAACTTGAACATGGAATATTTCAGCTCAACATGAGGAGAAACTTCTTTAGAGTGAGGATGACAGAGCCCTGGAACAGGCTGCCCAGGGGGGTTGTGGAGTCTCCTTCTCTGGAGACTTTTAAGACCCACCTGGATGCATTCCTGTGCAGAGTACCCTAAGTGATCCTGCTCTGGCAGTGGGGTTGGTCCTGATAATCTCTGGAGGTCCCTTCCAACCTCTGATATACTGTGAGACTGTGATTCAGGCCTGGGTAGGGAGGTATGGGGGGAGGGCATTGAGGCCTGGGGTTTTGGCCTGCTTGGGGGGGAGGTTTTGGATGTTGGCCTGGTGAGGTTTTGGTAAGCCCAGGATGGAGAACTGGGCTGAGGCTGACCATGGATTTGTGTATTTTGTATGTTTTGTACTGTTGTATACAGCTGTGAGCAAAACTTCCATTCACATCTCCAATCCTTTCCAATCCTGCATGCAGCATTTTTCTTTTAATCCTTTGGGAAGGGATAAAAGAGCTTCTGTCCACTCTAAAACCAACCCAGAATCAAATCTAATACATCAGAGAAATAATATTTACTGGGAGGGTCCTGAAGATTCAGGGGTCAGATCATCAAGTATTTATGCAGACGTCATTTTCTTCAGCACTGTTAAGCCTGACAAATTCTGTCTAGATAGCCATGCTGCAGGCTGGGAGCCCAAACACAAGTTTAGTCTTATGTTTACTGGTCTTGGAAGATAATTTCAAATAACTGTTTTAGACTCTGTACAGTACAGCTCAGCCATGCCTTCAGCAAGAGCTCAGAAACATCCACTGAATAGTTGTGCCAGGAGGTTTTTTTCCAGCTGTCAAAAAGCAAGTGTGAAATTAAATCTAATTCAGACATTATGCCCAATTAGGTTAGATTAAAGACAATCTGTCATCCTAAACTATGAATGGCTTTGCTGGTTAGCAGTGAAACTTCAAAAACTCTCTCATGCATCATTTGGTATCTCATTTCCCTCCTTCTTTCTAAGGAGTATGACAGATGCAGCAGAAAAGTGAGCAGTGATGGTGATTAGCATTTAGTTTTCCTCCACCTGACTGCATCCCTTATTCCTATCATGAACTTAAGTGCACATATCATCAACAGAATAAATAATAGGTGCATAAAGAATGCAAAGATATGGTCTGGGCCAGAAGGGACCTATAGAGCTCATCCAGTCCAACCCCTCTGCAGTCAGCAGGGACATCCCCAACTAGATCAGGCTGCCCCAGGGCCTCCTCCAGCATCACCTTGAAGATCTCCAGGGAAGGAGCCTCAACCACCTCCCTGGGAAACCTCTTCCAGTGTTCCACTATAGGAAAGAACTTGTTCCTCACATCCAATCTCAATCTGCTCTGCTCTAGTTTGAAGCCATTGTCCCTCGTCCTGTCCCTGCAGGCCTTTGCAAACAGTCTCTCTGCAGCCTTCCTGTAGCCCCCTTCAGGTCCTGGCAGGCTGCTCTTAGGTCTGCCTGGAGCCTTCTCTTCTCCAGTCTGAGCACCCCCAGCTCCCTCAGCCTGTCCTCAGAGCAGAGCTGCTCCAAAATCCATTAAAAAAACATCAAATTTTAGGTAAGGTATGAAGAGTTGGGGCTGTTCAGTCTGGAGAAGAGAAGGCTCCCAGGTGACCTTCTTGTGTCCTTCCAGTGTCTGAAGGGGGCTACAAGAAAGCTGGTGTGGCAGTTTGGGCTGGGTGCCCCCTGCCACTGCTGCATGAGATACACCTCTGGTGTCCCAGGTGCCCACCCAATAGGGGTGGACACAGGACACGGCGTATTTCTACCCATAAATCCTGCGCCCTATAAATCCATCTGCAAAGTCATTCTCTTCCTCTTTCTTCCCTCTCTGATCCCATGGGAGATGTCCTCTCTTATCGGGTAATGCCGGGGGAGTATCTCAGGCTCCTTAGGCCTGACTAGGCCTAATGACAGGAGGAGAATGGAAGGGGGGCAGTCTCAGACCTGGCCAGCCTGAGACTTGCCTAGCAGTGGGAGGGGGAAGAAAGAGCCCTGAGGGTTTGGGTAGACCCTCAGGTGGGAGGAGGGAAGGATTGGAAGCCTCTGGGAATTATGTAAGGGACTGTGTATGCTTTGGGATATTCTTGGCACCATGCTTTGTAGTGTTTTGTAGCTTCACCAATTGCTTTTCCATTTAAACTTTCCATCACTCTCCAATCCGTTTGTGTGAGTGTCATTCTTTTGTCCCTCTCGGGGTAAGAGATGTTCTGGCTGGCCTCAAACCAGCACACTGGGGAGGGACTTTTTAGGATCTCAGGTAGTGAGAGGACCTGGGGGAATGGAATAAAGCTGGAAGTGGGGAGATTCAGGCTGGACATGAGGAAGAAGTTCTTCCCCATGAGAATGGTGAGAGCCTGGAATGGGTTGTCCAGGGAGGTGGTTGAGGCCCCATCCCTGGAGGTGTTCAAGGCCAGGCTGGATGAGGCTCTGACCAGCCTGCTATAGTGTGAGGTGTCCCTGCCCATGGCAGGGGGGTTGGAACTGGATGATCCTTGAGGTCTCTTCCAACCCTGACTGATTCTATGATTCTGTGCTTCTGTGATTTGTAATCAAAAATTTCCCTGCTCTTCTTGCAAAGAGGTTTTCAATTTCTTTCAAACTTGGCAAAGAAATAAGTATCACAAAGCAGCTGTAAAGAATTTCAGTCAAGATATTCTTGCTCAAATATCACCTTTGGTCATCAGGCTGTGTGCAATGTTGACTGCATTTGTTTGGCAGAAGACTAGAATAGTTTGATACCTTGAGGTATGATGGCTGCAGAGCAGCTTCATTCATCTCACTGGCATTCTACAAAACAGATGTGAAACCTCTACAAGTTAAAAGTAAGCCTCATGGAAAAATAATTGGTTCTACCTATTCCTCACACCCCAGAGCAATTAAGTTTGACCTTTCTCACTTAGTTAAATTGTATACAGAGCCATTAAAAACCCTCTACTTAACCTTCTCTACTCAAAACCTCTAATATAGAGACATCACAGAGAAAGCACAGAAAAGAGATACAAATAGGAAATGAATAGAGCCTGTTTTAAAAAAGTGTGAGTAAGGAAGCCAGAGAGATCCATTAATCAAACAGACTCTCCAGTGCAGATGTACTTGTACAACAGGACCAGTGCCTTGAACAACAACAACAAAAAAACAACAAAAGCTTTTTTGACTACTTGATTCCACTTTAAATTCTCCTTATTTTCTGTATCCTTTATTCATAGAATCATAGAATTGTCAGGGTTGGAAGGTATCTCAAGGATCATCCAGTGCCAACCCCCCTGCCATGGGCAGGGACACCTCACACTACAGCAGGTTGCTCACAGCCACATCCAGCCTGGCTGCAAAAACCTCCAGGGATGAGGCTTCCACCACCTCCCTGGGCAACCTGTGCCAGGCTCTCACCACCCTCATGGGGAAGAACTTCTTCCTAACATCCAATCTGAATCTCCCCACTTCCAGTTTTGCTCCATTCCCCCCAGTCCTATCATTCCTTGTCACCCTCAAAAGTCCCTCCCCAGCTTTCTTGGAGCCCCCTTCAGACCCTGGAAGACCGCAAGAAGGTCTCCTGGAGCCTTCTCTTCTCCAGACCGAATAGCTGAATAGCTATTGTACAGTAGCACCAAGGGAGCTCAATCCACAACAGGACCATCCACTCCAGACATCCTAGAAAGTGCTTGTTGTCTGAAAGATAGCACAGACAACAGCCAAAGGAGACCACAGTGTGACAGCCTTCTCCATCTTCATTATCCATCATGGAAGAGCAGGGTTTCTGTACTTAGATGCAGAAGTGGACACTGCACAGATGACTTGAGCTACAGGAAATGAACAGCAGTGAAGAGAACTCTAAAAAGAAGTGTGGCCTAACCCTTCTACACCTTGGCCATACCTTCCCTTCTTCCTTCTTCTCCTCATTTTTAAAAGGAATTGGATTTACCTGATTTAGACTTTTAAAAGAAATTATTTTTCCTTCTTTCAGCCAGCTTAGTTTTTTGCCTAAACCAATGATCCTCCTTGCCATGTGGCCACTTCATGGTAGGACTGGCCTAATAGCAGGAGCACAATGGCAGTGCCAGAGATGGGGGAGGGATGCCCCACTCCCTGTTTCATTAGTGGTTTGCACTCCTGTAGGCTTAGAGCCTTCACACATCACACAGTGCCACAGCACCACCACTGAGACACTTATCTCAGTAGCTTGCATTTAACAACAGGAATAAGGAGCACAAGAACATCCACCCCCACAATCCATTTGTCCATTCAGCCTAATTCATTGTTTAGGTTATCACCTCACACTTTAAACATCAACTGCAACACAGGTACACATTTAAGAGCTTTCATAAGCCAAGACAGTTTTTTTTTCTGAAACAGCTTTAGTGACAAATAGGTTTCTGAAAGCTCATCTCCTCCCCCTCTACTCTGCTCTGCTGAGACCTCACCTGGAATACTGCATCCAGGTCTGGGCTCCCCAGTTCAGGAGGGACAGGGAACTGCTGGAGAGAATCCAAGGGAGGGCTCCAAGGATGCTGAAGGGACTGGAGCGCTGCCTGGGGAGGAGAGGCTGAGAGCCCTGGGGCTGTTTGGTCTGGAGAGGAGAAGACTGAGAGGGGATTTCAGAAATGTTTATCAATATCTGAGGGCTGGGGGTCAAGAGGGAGGGGACAGGCTCTGCTCACTTGCACCCTGGGATAGGACAAGGGGTTAGAAACTGCAGCACCTCAACATGAGGAGGAACTTCTTCACTGTGAGGGTGACAGAGCACTGGAACAGGCTGCCCAGAGAGGTTGTGGAGTCTCTTTCTCTGGAGACTTTCCAGCCCCATCTGGATGTGTGACCTGTGCTGGATTCTGTGATCTTGCTCTGGCAGGGGGTTGGACTCAATGATCTCTGGAGGTCCCTTCCAACCCCTCACATCCCGTGAGCTGTGATCTTTGACCCTGCATCATCTTTGCAGCTTATTACATTTCTCAAAATAGAGGGAGAATTGCAAGCCACATGAAATACACATCTGAAATAACCCTCAAAAGAGGAACAAAACACACTTCCTGAAACAGGGAAGGCAGTAATCAGCACCAGATGACAATAAACCTATTCACTGAAAGAAAGAACAGCTTAGAGGAATCTGTATCTAACCAGACATGACATCCTTGCATGCCCCCCACACACGAGCAGTACAGAGCAACAAACCAGACACTTCAGTGACAATCAGACACTGCCTAAATTTCTAAAGGTGAATCCTCTTCACAGCCATTCTGCAGAGAAAACTCATGAGAACTGAAGCCTGGCAGGTGAGTATGACTGACTGCAAGGCTGCAGAGGGAAGCAATATCACTCATTTTAGTGAGGAACGTCACAAACCATACATGATGAAGATGCTAGAATGAGCAGAGATGCAGTGTTTCACTAATACATTAACAAGGATTAGAGCACTAAATGTTGAGTTCTTCAGCACTTAACTCTCTTCTCTACCCATGAACCAGTGTGTGAAAGCCTAATCTAAAATCTGACAAAACAAAGGTGCCAAATCCCAGTTTAAATCCATGACATCGAAGCAGAGCCAGCAGGGCCAGGGAGGTGATTCTCCCCCTCTGCTCCACTCTGCTGAGACCACACCTGGAGCACTTCATCCAGTTCTGGAGCCTCTGTTACAAGAAGGCTCTGGAGGTGCTGGAAGGTGTCCAGAGAAGGGCCATGAGGATGAGCAGAGGGCTGGAGCTGCTCTGCTCTGGAGACAGACTGAGGGAGTTGGGGTTATGCAGTCTGGAGAAGAGAAGGCTCCCAGAAGACCTTCTTGTGGCCTTCCAGGATCTGAAGGGGGGGCTCCAAGAAAGCTGGGGAGGGACTTTTGAGGGTGTCAGGGAGTGATAGGATTGGGGGGAATGGAACAAAACTAGGAATGGGGAGATTCAGATTGGATGTTAGGAAGAAGTTCTTCCCCGTGAGGGTGGTGAGACACTACAAGAGGTTGCCCAGGGAGGTGGTTGAGGCCCCATCCCTGGAGGTGTTTAAGGCCAGGCTGGATGAGGCTCTGGCCAGCCTGCTGTAGTGTGAGGTGTCCCTGCCCATGGCAGGGGGGTTGGCACTGGATGATCCTTAAGGTCCTAACAATTCTGTGATTCTTTTGTGTTAAATTATCATAAGATAAAAACTGCAAAACTCCCAATGCTCTAACTCAAGGAGAGAAGCCAGGCACCAGAGTGAGCTATGAAAGAGCTAGGCTGACCAGACCAATAAAGAATAAAATACACACAAGTTTTGTTTTTCCCTTTCTCTGAGGCTAACAGTAAGGGGCATTGTATAGAGTGAGACAACCACACAGTCGTTGCCTTGACAGTAGCCATGGCACCTAAAAGCATTTCCTCCTCCAATAAGGACAAGCAAAAACCTCTTTGAACTTGTCCTAACACGAACCTAAGGAATGATGAGCTGCTGTAACTAATGTCCTGCAGTCCACATCTGCATAGGTCTCATTCTGAAGCAACTGTGGCTGAGCCATTTATGTTTATGTTCACTTGCCTCAAGGATCAAATGCAAGCTCCCAGGCAGAGGCATGACAAATGACCACATTTCTCCTCATCCCCCACATGAGTATCTGTTAGAAGTCCAACTATCCAGAAAATTATGCTCAAAGAACTCTGAAATCCAGGACTGCAGAGCTGCTGAAGTTTCTTCAGAGTAATTTCCACTTCTGTAGAACTGTTCTGCACGGTATCAGCTTCCATAAAAAAAAAAAAAAAAAAAAAAAAGATCTTCACAGAATCACAGAATGTTAGAGGTTGGAAGGGACCTCAAAAGCTCATCCAGTCCAAGCCCCCTGCCAGAGCAGGGTCACCTAGACCAGATCACACAGGAACACATCCAGGCAGCTCTTGAATATCTCCAGAGAGGGAAGAACATTCCTGGACATCCTGTTCCAGTGTTCTGTCACCCTCAGAGGGAAAAAAATTCTTCCTGTTTCCATGGAACTTCCTATGCCTCAACTTCCACCACTGCCCCTTGTGCTGGCATTGGGCATCACCCAGCAGAGCCTGGCTCCAGCCTCTGGGCACTCCCCCTGCACATCTTTAGCACCAGCAATGAGGTCACCTCTCAGGCTCCTCCTCTCCAAGCTACAGAGCCCTCAGCTCCCTCAGCCTCTCCTCATAAGGAAGATGTTGTACTCCTTTGGTCATCTTTGTAGCTCTGTGCTGGACTCTTTCAAGCAGTTCCCTGAGGTCCTTCCTGACCTGAGGGGCCCAGAACTGGACACAATACTCCAGATGTGGCCTCAGCAGGGCAGAGTAGAGAGGGAGGAGAACCTCTCTTGACCTACTCACCACAGCCCTTCTCATCCACCCCAGGATGCCATTGGCCTTCTTGGCCACCAGAGCACATTGCTGGCTCATGGTCAACCTCCCACCCACTAGGACCCCCAGGGCCTTTTCCCCTTCACTGCTCTCCAGCAGGTCCATCCCCAACCTGTACTGCTCCCTGGGGTTGTTCTTTTCCAGGTGCAAGACTCTCCCCTTGCCCTTGTTGAATTCCATTCCATTTCTCCCATAGCTTTGGCAAGGTGCCCTGGAATGTACTTACCTGGAATACTGAAACAGAGCTACTGGACAGTTTCCTTAAAATATAACTACACTTGGAGACAGAATGAGGTCCCAGATGTTCATTCCTCTTCCCTTCCAGACAAAATATCACAAAATATGTGTAAATATATACATCTCCAAGCAAGAAAAGCTCTGTCTGCTAAAATGGAGGCTGAAGTGGCTTCATGGAGAGCTTGGGGCAAAATACTTTTGTTTCTCAATTACATGTCTGCAAGACCAAAATAACTTTATTTATTTCACAGGGGTGTTACAAAAACTGATTTGGTTGTGCTTGCACAAGTACCTTGAAGAAGAAAATTGGTATTCAAATGCTTTGGTGAGACCTCACCTGGAGTACTGTGTGCAGGTCTGGAGCTCTCAATACAGGAAAGGCATGGACCTGATGGAGAGGGTCCAGAGGAGGGCCACAAAAATGATCAGGGGTTGGAGCAGACCCTCAATAGCCTTCATTCTAATCAAATTATCAAATGCTTTCAAATGCTGTGCTTGAAATAGCCTTAACTCATTGAGTTTCATAGAATCCTAGAATGGCCTATGCTGGAAGGGATCTCAGAGCTCATCTCCTCCAACCTCCCCACCCTGGGCAGGGACACCTCTCAACTAGACTCAGCTGCTCAAGTTCTCATCCAACCTGGCCTTCAACAACCCCAAGGAGGAGGCAGCCACAGCCTCCCTGGGCAGCCTGTTCCAGTCTCACCACCCTAGTTCTGATGAACCCTCATCTCCAGTCTAACCCTGCTCTCCCTCAGCTTCAAACTTGTCCTGCCTCTTGTCCTCCCTCTTGTCCTGCCTCTGGACACCCTCAGGAAAAGTCCCTCTGCAGCCTTGCTTCTGCTACAACTCCATTTAAGAGCATGCCCCTGAATATAAAGATCAAGAGACATATTCTACTCTCAGCTGTGCTTTGTGGTCTTCCCAGAAAACTCTCTCAAATACAGTCTGCCCTCTGCACCCTGAGAACAATTCCATCCACGTACCTAAGAGCTCTCCTTGATACCTGAGACTCATCTGACTGAACACTAGCAATAAACCTTTGCACCAAGTATATGTCAAAGCTTTAGTCAATTATCTATGTGCACAGAGACAGAGACAAAGATGCACAAAATTACATAAAGTAATAGTGCTTGCTGCCACCTCAGTAGGTACTCAAAGACTTTAATTATCTTTTAACCTTTTTCAGTTAATTGCTCAATCTCCATCATCGATGCCCATTCCAGCCTAACGACATTAGGATCATAGGGAAGTGAGCAAGGATCTTGTCCCTTGCATTTATCAATTCATTAGCAGATTAAATCAAGAGTAAATAATATATATATTAAAAATAGATATAATAATAGATAATATTATTAATATAATATAATAATAAATAAATAAATAAATAAATACTACCTTCCTCTGCTTTCTCAGTATTTATCTGAGATTGTAGGTTTTTTTCCAATAAAAATGATGTATTTTAAACCTCTTCAAATGACTTCACTCAAGCACACCTATTACAGACTTTTTGTTCTGATCTTATATACCTGACTCACCATGGTGCCATCCAAATGGTTTTCTCCACTGACACACCAGAGCAAAATCTGCATCTCAAAATCATGATGCACAGAAAACAGAAGAAGTATTCTTGGAAGGGTGAGAAGGAGGGTGAGGAGGAGGGAGCTTTTGTATTATACTTCCTTAGCTTGAACACTAACAATGTCTGCAAGCAGCAAAATCTGAATCTTAGATTTTAAGATCAGAATCCCTGATCTTAGAACAGGGAAGTTTCATAGAATCATAGAATCAACCAGGTTGGAAAAGACCTCAGAGATCATCAAGTCCAACCTATCACCCAGCACCTCGGGACAACCAAACCATGGCTCCAAGTGCCAGGTCCAATCCTTTTTTGAACACCTCCAGGGATGGTGACTCCACCACCTCCCTGAGCAGCACATTCCAATGGCCAATCTCTCTTTCTGCGAAGAACTTTCTCCTCACCTCCAGCCTAAACCTCCCCTGGTGCAACTTGAGACTGTGTCCTCTTGTTCTGGTGCTGGTTGCCTGGGAGAAGAGACCAAACCCCTCCTGGCTACAACCTCCCTTCAGGTAGTTGTAGAGAGCAATGAGGTCTCCCCTGAGCCTCCTCTTCTCCAGGCTAAACACCCCCAGCTCCCTCAGGCTCTCCTCATAGGGCTGTGCTCCAGACCCCTCCCCAGCCTCATTGCCCTTCTCTGGACACCTTCCAGTCTCTCAAGGTCCTTCTTAAACTGAGGGGCCCAGAACTGGACACAGCTCTCAAGGTGTGGTCTAACCAGTGCTGAGCACAGGGCAGAATGACTTCCCTGCTCCTGCTGGCCACACTATTGCTGATGCAGGCCAGGATGCCATTGGCCTTCTTGGCCACCTGGGCACACTGCTGGATCCTGTTCAGCTGCTGTCAACCAGTACCCCCAGGTCCACCTGGCTGCTCTCCAGCCACTCCAACCCCAGGCTGTAGCACTGCATGGGGTTGTTGTGGCCAAAGTGCAGAACTCAGCACTTGGACTTGTTGAATGCCATCCTGTTGGACTCTGCCCATCTGTCCAGCCTGGCAAGGTCCCTCTGCAGAGCCCTCCTACCCTCTGACAGATCAACTCCTGCTCCTAACTTGGTGTCATCTGCAAACTTACTAATGGTGAACTCTATCCCCTCATTCAGATCATCAATAAAGATATTGAACAGGATTGGGCCCAACACTGATCCCTTGATTTAAATATATATAAATCCAAAATGCAGATTGAGGTTTTTTTTTTCCTTTTTTTTCCTGTTTAAACAGAGGCATGGGAAACTGCCTTGTTTTTTTTGTCTATACAGCTTTTCAAAATGTTGTGTTTTGAATACACCCTGAAGCTACTTTTTAAGACCACTTCCAAACCCCATTCTTCCTGCTTGGATTTTTATTTTTACACTTGGTCTTACCTATTTAAATGTCCATGGAAATAGAAAGCAATTCTAACTGCAGACTCCAGAAACAAGTCTGAAAGCATCTCCTCCCTCGTTGTGCTTTACAAATGGTATTTTCAAGTACTTACCAGTTTGCCACCAATGGTCCAAGACAGGTACCTTGAAGACCCTTTTTGACCATTCCAGTGTGTCCTTATCACAGTGTTCACCAGCTACAAACAATGTTCTGAACCTGGAAACAAAACATTTTAAAAGAAGTATGTATCTTGGATGAGGAAAGGAAAACAAGGTAACAAAATTCAAGAAATAGCTCTGGTCAGTGTCCCAGGTAAGGAGAAAATCATAGAATCATGGAATGGCTCAGGTTGGAAAGGACCTTAGGATCACCTACTTCAACCTCCCTGCCATGGCAGGGATACCTCTCAACCCGACTCTGCTGCTCAAGGCCTCATCCAGACTGGGAGGTTGGATGAACACTCCTAGGAAGGAGGCATCCACAGCATCCCTGGGCAGCCTATTCCACCACCTTTGTACTGAAGAACTTCTTCCTAAGGAGTACTGTGTGCAGCTCTGGAGCCCTCAATACAGGAAGGACATGGACCTGATGGAGAGGGTCCAGAGGAGGGACATGAAAATGCTCAGGGGGTTGGAGCAGCTCTGAGGACAGGCTGATGGAGCTGGGGGTGTTCAGACTGGAGAAGAGAAGGCTCCAGGCAGACCTAAGAGCAGCCTGCCAGGACCTGAAGGGGGCTACAGGAAGGCTGCAGAGAGACTGTTTGCAAAGGCCTGCAGGGACAGGACGAGGGACAATGGCTTCAAACTAGAGCAGATTGGATGTGAGGAACAAGTTCTTTCCTGAGGGTGGTGGAACACTGGCACAGGCTTCCCAGGGAGGTGGTTGAGGCTCCTTCCCTGGAGATATTGAAAGTGAGGCTGGAGGAGGCCCTGGGCAGCCTGATCTAGTTGGGGATGTCCCTGCTGACTGCAGGGAAATTGGAGTGGATGAGCTTTGGAGGTCCCTTCCAGTCTGGACCATTCTGTGATTCTGAAGACTTCATCCTAAAGGAGAGGGCAGACTCTTACTCTTCTTATCCTCCTTTCTACTAAGTACCACTTAGAATCTTCATATGGTTAATTTATGCTATTTCACATCATATAAAGCTTTATTTCCTGAATGCAAAGACTTTAAGAGACCATAGGCCAGCAGCTGTCAATGGAAGCTAAAAATAATTAAGTGCTCTGCACACAGGAAATAGGTAGATACCCATTAGACAAAACAACAAAAAAAATGAAATACCAAAAAAGGGTCAGAAGGAGATACCAGAAAAATAAACAAAGAAATAAAGAGAACTAAAAGGAAATGCCTGTAGCATAACTCATAGTTTTAAGGTGTTAATAATGTTACATTTAAACAAATTCTAGTATTTTTTTGAATTGTTGAATCATCTTTATAATGCACTGGCATTTTTAAACTAGTTTTGGGGGAACCAATGAGACCTGAAGTCATTTTTTTGTGGAGAATCAGGCTACCTACTTAAAAAATTAAGTAACCCCACTCAATGATGTCAATCAGAACAACATTCAGGAGCCTTAGGTCCCTGATCACAGGGCAAGATTCCTTTCACTGAATGTTCCACAGCCACCTTTGGCAGAGAAAAGATGCAACAGCTGTGTGGTGAGTTGAAACTACTCCTCAGCTAATTTGGAGGAACTACCCCCAGAATAAAAATTGCCAGACCAGCTCAGTTTGGGATGGAAGCAAATGAGGCTCTGTTTACAAGCAAACTACAATCTAGAAATATGAAATGCAATGAGTATGTACCAAAGATACAACAGATGTACAATATAGAGATATTTACAATTGATAAGCAACACAGAAACTCCTCAGCCCCCCGGATGCATCCCAGGGGGACTGTTTACCTCCTCCCCCTCCCTCCTTCCTGTTACCTCAGGAGTCAAAACAGAGATCCCCTGGCAAGGCCACAGGAGAGAGAGAGAGACAGAAGTTGCAAGCAGAAGTGACAGAAGAAGAAAAGAGAGCAAGAACTGTTTCTGCCTCTGCTCTATATCCCATTAGCAACCCAATGAATTCTATAGACCTTAGGATCATTTTCCTTTTGTATCCAAGGGTAATTGATTTTACTTTCAGTCTTTGCAGTCAGGATCTAGGCTGAAGTTCCCCCTGTAACAACCTGGCACTCCTGGAAGACATGCTATACATGTGTGTGCCATTAAATTAGGTAGTGAGGGTTAAACCACACACAGACTTGAACTTCAGAATCTTCCATCATGTTTAGTCACGCTTTATCATCCTTTATTAAGCATAACAAATCCACTTTAGAATAATAAAGTTATCTAAGTTGTGGTGGGTTGGAATCCCACCCCCTCCCCCAACATTAATTTCACCAGACTAGCTGAGTTTGGAAGCAAATGGAGATGTATTTTACAAGCAAAACTACAGTCTGCAATGGAATGTAATGAATATATACAAATATACAGGATTTACAACATTACAGGAATTTACAGTTAAGAAAAACAGCACAGAAACCTTCCTGGCCAAGCCAGGAAAGCCAGCTCTCTGCCTTCCCCCACACCATAGGGAAGAAAGAGAGAAAGGAAGCAGAGAACCTGTTAGAACCTGCCAAGGTCAGCATACAGGTTGTTATCTTCCCCAGCAAAGGAAGCCAGAAGAAAATATGCAGAACCCCCTCCTAGACTGCTGCAGCACAACAGAACTGAACTTTGTTTTGAGAACTAAACCCGCAGGCAGCTATGCCTCCAATGGAATAGTTTAAAATGATCATTATTTCCCTTTTTACACCCAAGAGTGATTTATTTACATTCTTACTACTTTCTGCTCAAGATCTGTGGAAAATTTAAAGTCCTAAACCCAGCACACTAAGTCACTGGTAGCTTTCCTAACCATCAGTACCCAGAAGCTGGACATGACCATAGCAGCTTGCTGACAACACCAAGCTGTGTGGTGCAGCTGACAGCTGGAGGGAAGGGATCCATCCAGAGGCACCTGGACAGGCTGCAGAGCTGAGCCCATGGCAACCTCAGAAGGTTCAACAAGACCAAGTGCAAGGTCCTGCAGCTGGGTCAGGGCAATCCCAAGCACTGATATAGGCTGGGCAGGGACTGGCCTGAGAGCAGCCCTGAAGAAAAGGCCTTGGGGGTGCTGGGGGAGGAGAAGCTCAACAGGAGCCAGCAGTGAGCACCTGCAGCCCAGAGAGCCAAGCAGAGCCTGGGCTACAGCAAGAGAAGTGTGGCCAGCAGGGCCAGGGAGGGGATTCTCCCCCTCTGCTCCACTCTGCTCAGACCCCACCTGGAGCTCTGGGTCCAGTTCTGGAGCCTCTGTAACAGGAAGGATCTGGAGGTGCTGGAAGGTGTCCAGAGAAGGGCCACAAGGATGAGCAGAGGGCTGGAGCTGCTCTGCTCTGGAGACAGACTGAGAGAGTTGGGGTTGTGCAGTCTGGAGAAGGCTCCCAGGAGACCTTCTGTGGACTTCCAAGATCTGAAGAGGGCTACAAGAGAGCTGGGGAGGGACTTTTGAGGGTGTCAGGGAGTGATAGTAGTTGGAGGAATGGAACAAAACTAGAAGTGGGGAGATTCAGATTGGATATTAGGAAGAGGTTCTTCCCCATGAGGGTGGCGTGCTGGTTTGAGGCCAGCCAGAACATCTCTTGCCCCGAGAAGGACAAAAGAATGACACACGCAAACGGATTGGAGAGTGATGGAAAGTTTAAATGGAAAAAGCGATTGGTGAAACTACAGAAAAACTACACAGCATAGTGGCAAAGAACATCCTAAAGCATACAGAGTCCCTTACATAGTACCCAGAGGCTTCCCAATCCTCCCCTTCTCCCACCTGAGGGTCTACCCAAACCCCCAGGGCTCTTTCTTCCCCCTCCCGCTGCTAGGCAAGTCTCAGGCTGGTCAGGTCTGAGACTGCACCCCCCCCCCCCCCATTCTCCTCCTGGCATTAGGCCTAGTCAGGCCTAAGGAGCCTGAGATACTCCCCCGGCATTACCCGATAAGAGAGGACATCTCCCATGGGAGCAGAGAGGGAAGAAAGAGGAAGAGAATGACTTTGCAGATGGATTTATAGGGCGCAGGATTTATGGGTAGAAATACGCCGTGTCCTGTGTCCACCCCTATTGGGTGGGCACCTGGGACACCAGAGGTGTATCTCATGCAGCAGTGGCAGGGGGCACCCAGCCTAAACTGCCAAAGGTGGTGAGACACTGGAAGAGGAAGGTGGTGGAAGTCTCATCCCTGGAGGTTTTTGCAGCCAGGCTGGATGTGGCTGTGAGCAACCTGCTGTAGTGTGAGGTGTCCCTGCCCATGGCAGGGGGGTTGGAACTGGATGATCCTTGAGGTCCCTTCCAACCCTGACAATACTATGACACATTAACACATGTTGCTAAGGCCTTGATCATTCCAACACCAGCACAGTAACTTTATTCATGTCATAGCAGATTTTTTGCGCTAATTTCCTAATAAGCAATTCAACCCCCTCTCAAACTGCATATGGTCTAAAGCCAGGGACTAAGGAGAGGCAGTTTCAGGCCTGGCCAGCCTGAACCCAGCCTAGCAATAGGGGGGGAAGAAAGAGCCCTGGGGCTTATGTTGAACCCCAGGTTGGGACCACCACCCTGGGCAATCTGTTCCAGTGTTCCACCACCCTCATAGGAAAGAACTTGTTCCTCACATCCAATCTCAATCTGCTCTAGTTTGAAGCCATTGTCCCTCATCCTGTCCCTGCAGGCCTTTGCAAACAGTCTCTCTGCAGCCTTCATTGTAGGGCCCTTCCGACTGAAATACTTCCCTTCCCTTCCCTTCCCTTCCCTTCCCTTCCCTTCCCTTCCCTTCCCTTCCCTTCCCTTCCCTTCCCTTCCCTTCCCTTCCCTTCCCTTCCCTTCCCTTCCCTTCCCTTCCCTTCCCTTCCCTTCCCTTCCCTTCCCTTCCCTTCCCTTCCCTTCCCTTCCCTCCCCTCCCCTCCCCTCCCCTCCCCTCCCCTCCCCTCCCCTCCCCTCCCCTCCCCTCCCCTCCCCTCCCCTCCCCTCCCTCCCCTCCCCTCCCCTCCCCTCCCCTCCCCTCCCCTCCCCTCCCCTCCCCTCCCCTCCCCTCCCCTCCCCTCCCCTCCCCTCCCCTCCCCTCCCCTTCCCTTCCCTTCCCTTCCCTTCCCTTCCCTTCCCTTCCCTTCCCTTCCCTTCCCTTCCCTTCCCTTCCCTTCCCTTCCCTTCCCTTCCCTTCCCTTCCCTTCCCTTCCCTTCCCTTCCCTTCCCTTCCCTTCCCTTCCCTTCCCTTCCCTTCCCTTCCCTTCTCTTCCCTTCCCTTCCCTTCCCTTCCCCTCTACTCTACTCTGCACTAGTTTATTCTATTCCACTCTGGTTTATTCTACTCTACTCTTTAATCTGATGGCCAGACACCATCACCTTATAAAGAGAAGAATTATTTATGATTTTGGCTCCACACCTTCAGCAAAGAAATAAGCCATTCCTCTTCAGGTAGCAACATAGAACTTTTAGTTCAAGTTTATGATGCAAATGAATGTCCAGATATACTCAGGTGTTAATCTAAATTAATTTCAGTACTTTGTCATTAGTGCATGCCTGATGCATGTGTTGTGACAGCATGATTAGAAAGCAATGCAGGCCATTCAACTTATTTGAGGAGTTCTTATTATAAAAATGAAGGAAAAAAAGGTCTAGGCTGAACTAATTCTCTAGGTTTCTACAGTCCACAAAGAACATAAGGCAGCTTTAGCAAGTAATTTACATTTCAGAGAGACAACACTGGTGCCAGTAGTGTTCAACACCTCCATTAATGACCAAGATGAACCATGCAGTTCAACACAGGGAAGTGTCTCTGGGGAGAACCAGCCCCAGCACAGGCTTTCTTGGCCCAAGAGCTCCAGAGAGCTGTGTCCTACTGCACAGCTGAGCACCATGCAGCTCAACAGGAATTTAATATGGCTTTGTAGCAGCCTCAGCTTCACATCATCTTTGCAAAGGGTTTGAGTTACAGTATGACAGTACATTAGAGGTTGGAAGGGACCTCCAGAGACCATCAGGACCAAACCCCCTGCCAGAGCAGGATAACCCAGGGGAGTCTGCACAGGACTCCAGGTGGGTTTTGAATGTGTCCTGAGAAGGAGACTCCACAACCCCCCTGGGCAGCCTGTTCCAGGGCTCTGTCATCCCCACTGTTTCTCCTCATCTTGAGCTGGTATCTTCCAAGTTCAAGTTTGTCTCCATTGTTCCTTGGTTTGTTCCTCTGCACCACCCAAAAGAGCCTGGCCCCCTCCCCTTGACACCCACCCCTCAGCTCTTGAGAGACATTGATCAGATCCCCTCTCAGCCTTCTCTTCTCCAGACTAAACAGCCCCAGGGCTCTCAGGCTCTCTTCACAGGGGAGATGCTCAAGTCCCTTAAGCAGCCTCCTGGCTCTTCCTTGGACTCTCTCCAGCAGGTCTCTGTCTCTCTTGACCTGGGGAGTCCCAAACTGGACACAGGATTGCAGCTGTGGTCTGAGCAGGGCAGAGCAGAGGGGGAGAAGAACCTCCCTAGCCCTGCTGGCCACACTTTTCTTGCTGCACCCCAGGCTGCCATTGGCCCTCTTGGCCACAAGAGCACATTGCTGTCCCATGCAGAACTTGCTGTCCACCAGCACTCCAAGGTCTTTCTCCATGGAGCTGCTTTCCAGCAGGGCAGCCTCTAACCTGTACTGGTGCCTATAGTTCTGCAGACATCACTTTTTTACCCACCAACAAAACCCAGAGAGGGGTCAGACCAGCACCTACCCAGGTGTCTGTTGTCAGATTACAAGACGAGATCAACATAAAGGGCACAATCCTCAACAGATTGCTGGATGAAACAGGACAGCCTTACAGGAAGAAGAAAGGGGGACAATGTCTTAGAGCAGCTTGTGGAGAAACCAAATGCCTATTGCCATGGTTCTGACCTGTCAAGGAAAGACTATTCAGAAATAAACCTTCCTGGATTATCCTGTGCTGACCCTTGACTCTGCAGAAAAGCTAATGGAGCTCTGTGGCTGGCCTGGGGCACCCATGAGAGAGGAAAGAGAGGCTCTCCTAGTTGACAGCAATGAAGGCTGCCCAGGGAGGTGGTGGAAGGGATGTGGCTGTATTGCTCAGGGACAGCAGTGGTGGAGCCACCATGCCTGGAGGTGTTTAAGCAGTGTGTGGATCTGGTGCTTCAGGACATGGTTTATTGCTGACCCTTCAGTGCTGGGTGGAAGGTTGGCCTGGATGAGCTTGGAGGTCTCTTCCAACTGGATGTGTTCTGTGATTCTGTGACAAAAGTGTAAGGTTTCTTTTTCACTTAACAAAAATGAAACAAAATCCAAGGCCCTAGAGCAACACTAACAAACATGACTAAGGCACAGTGTAGAGACTTTGCTAAGCTACTCTTTAAAGTAACAGCAATAGACACAGCTAGGAAGCTATTGCATTATGAGCTGGAAGGGATCTTCTTATCTTGCTGCACACTTAAACATGTTCCTGCAAGATTTTGCAAAAGAAATAAATCAGGGAAATAAAGTCTAAACCAAAGGGAAATTTAGGACATAATACTTCTGGTTTCATTTTGCAGATAAATCACAATGGAAAACTGCACCTCCTTCCCTGGAAGGCCGGTGTAGCAATCTGGAATACTTCAGGCATGTATTCAATGGCTGTCTGTAACCACCAGGTACAATCCTGCCCTGAGGTAGAACATAAAGTCTGAATGCAGAGTTGCCATGCACAAACCCTCTTCCTACCAACCAAAGAACTTGCTTCCCTTCTGTAGCGCTCACACAGGATGGGTTAATGCCTTCTCTCTCACAAATCCTCCCTACACAGCATATGAGCTGCAAAGACAACACTCAGATTTTACCCAGAGACACAGTTAAAAACCTCCAAGAGTTGAGGTAAGAAAGAAAGAAAGGAAAAGAGGACAACACAGATTCAGACTCCAAACCAAAACTCTGTTAACTAGCAAATAACTTCTTTCTTCTAGTGGAAGTGTACAGTATACCCACACAGCAAATAACTAAACAGTTCATGAACAACTTGTCATGCCAAGAGAAACCACAGAGGCACTCTACCAAGCACCACACCACTCCTAAAGTCTTCTGAGATGACAGAGGCTGGAAGGGACCTCCAGAGGTCATCCAGTCCAAGCCCCCTGTCAGAGCAGCATCACCAGGGGAGTCTCCACAGGAACGCAACCAGGTGGGTTTGTCCAGAGGAGACTTCATAACCTCTCTGGGCAGCCTGCTCCAGGGCTCTGTCACCCTCACTGTAAAGAGGTTTCTTCTCATGTTGAGGTGAAACCTTCTCTGTTTGAGCCTGTACCTGTCACTCCTTGTCATATTATTGCGCACATGATTGCAGTCATGATTTTGAAGCACACTGATAGTGGTAAACACCTTAAAACCAGTACAAGAGAGTAAAGAGCTGAGCCTTTGGGACACATGACCATAACCAGTAACTGAATTATGGGAGAGAAAACTAGCTGCTGATTAAACAGACACTAATGATGCTGTGCACTTAGTGAAATGAGAGGTCATGTGGGAAAACAGCACAGGACAGTGTCATCTGAGACTGTATTCCTTGTTGCCTTCCTACATGCCCTGGCAACTACCCTGTAGTTCTCCCATGTGACAAGTCCCTTCCTCCATGAACTGTAAGAACTGCAAGGGTCTTTCTTCCATGAGATTTCCTTCAGCAGCTCCTTGCTCATCCATGCAAGTCTCCTGGCACCTCTACCCATTTTTCACTCAAGGGAAGACACCTAGCTTGGGCTGGGAGGAAGTGACATTTAAAAATGGTCCAACTTTCTTGGGCTCCTTGATGTCAGCACTTTTCCTGAAGATGGTTTGATCTTAAATGTGATTATTTTCAGAAAATTGTGGTCAAATCAGAGTCCCCAGGTAGGAAAATATTTTTGCATTCAGAATCCTGTGGCTGCAGCCTCTGCATGCAAATGCCTTCCAGACAACGAACACTCATCTTTTTTGTGCTGGTCCATAGCATACCATTTCTTCCAGCTGTAAATAAAAATGCTCCACAAGTACTGAATGTGCCTAACAACTCAATCATGAGTTCACAGGCTCACAGGATGTCAGGGGTTGGAAGGGACCTCCAGAGATCATCAAGTCCAACCCCCCTGCCACAGCAGGACCATAGAATCCAGCACAGGTCACACAGGAATGAATCCAGATGGGGCTGGAAAGGCTACAGAGGAGGAGACAGGAGGCAGCCTGTTCCAGTGCTCTGTGACCCTCCCAGTGAAGAAGTTCCTCCTCACGATAAACATTTATTAAATCCTCTCTCAGTCTTCTCCTCTCCAGATTGAACAGCCCCAGGGCTCTCAGCCTCTCCTCACAGGGCATGTATTACAGGGTACAAGCAGAGTGGAGTAAAATTAAGGCTGAGTTAGCAATCCTAACTCAGCAGTAAAAGCTCTTATGCTCAGAATCATCATCTTTTTAAGAGCTTTCATCTCCTCCAAACTGCCAATATACAGTTGACAAGCAAACACAAGCACATCTAAACTGCCAAGAATTCATTTCAGCTCTGTCAGACAGAGGTGTGTAGACAAAGCCCCAGACACTCTGCTGTTATTAGCTCAGCCAGCCTGTTTCTGTACAAAACTGCTTCCAGGGTGTCCCCAGTTCACCTTTTCAGAGGGTATTGCCTTCCCAAAGCTGCTTCAGGGTCCTGCTGACGGATTGCTCTGATTGCAGTGGGTGAAGTAAAGGCAGCAGCCACTTGGTGCTCTGCCAGCACACGGAAATAGGCACCAGCATCTGGCGTCCCCACAGGCTTCCCCTGTGGAGAGAGGCATTTCAGATGTCTCAGGATAGAAACACCTCATCACTCCTTGACACTTCAAGGCTGGAGCATGCAAAAGGGGTGGCAGCACTGCAACAGAAGTACTTGCAAGTCAGAATTTGAAGAAGACTTTGTTAGAAATGAGAGCAGCTGCAAGCAGATTCACTCCGAGAAATACATTCACCAGTTCTGGGCACAGCCTCGCACACCAGCACAGCACAAACCACCTGCTGCTCAGAAACACAACAAGTGGCAAGAGAAAGACAAGACAGCCACAGACAGCTGCTGCCACACTGACATTTCATACACTGCACAGAATCACAGAAACATTCAGTTGGAAAAGACCCTCAGGATCACCAAGTCCAACCCAGAACCCTGCTCTACAAGGCTCACCCCTAAACCATAGCCCCAAGCACCACATCCAAACCACCTTGAAACACAGCCAGGCTTGGGGACTCCACCACCTCCCTGGGCAGCACATTCCAATCCCTGACCACTCTGTCCCTGAAAAAATGTTTTCTAATGTCCAGTCTAAACCTACCTAGTGGCAGCTTGAGGCTTTTCCCTCTTGTTCTGTCACTAATTCCCTGTGAGAAGAGACCAGCACATATAGTAAAGCAGTCTGTAAAACATTCAAGGGTCCCACTGAATTAGCAGTGTCTGAACATTGGCACTGTAGCTGTATGTCCACACACAGGCCTACAGGACATAATTATGTCCTGTTTTGCTTTGGTTTGTTTCTTTTTTACCCAGCAAATTTTCTCCCAATTCTGGAAAAATTTCCATCTAGCTGCTTACAACTGGCTTCTGGGAAAAGAAGCCTGGAGAGAAATTGAAGACCTCTTCTTCTGGTTTAGTGTGCTAGCAGACTGTGGTCTGGTTTGTGGTTCTTCATTGTTTTTTTTTTTAAGCTGGATTAAGAACTGGTTACAAAATAGAGTGCAAAGCGTGGTGGTCAGTGGTGCCAAGTCCAGCTGGAGAGCTGTAACCAGTGGAGTCCCCCAGGGATCAGTGCTGGGTCTGGTCCTGTTTAACATCTTTATCAATGACACTGATGAGGACACACACAGACAGACAGAGTCTGCTCAGCAAGTTTGCTGAGGATACCAGACTGGGAGGCTTGGCTGAGACTCCTGAAGGCTGTGAGGCCATTCAGTGAGACTTGGACAGGCTGAGAGCTGGGCAGAGAGGAACCTAATGAGGTTCAACAAGGATGAGTGTAGAGTCCTGCACCTGGCCAGGAAGAATAAACTGCAGCAGGACAGGTTGGGAGGGGATCTGCTGGAGAGCAGCCCCAAGGAGAAGGACCTGGGAGTGCTGGTGGGCAACAAGTTCTGCATGGGACAGCAATGTGCCCTGGGGGCCAAGAAGGCCAAGGGAGTCCTGGGGGGCATTCAGAGGAGTGTGTCCAGCAGATCCAGGGAGGTTCTCCTTCCCTTCTACTCTGCCCTGCTGAGACCTCACCTGGAATATTGCATCCAGTTCTGGGCTCTCCAGAGGGAGGGCTAGGAGGATGCTGAAGGGACTGGAGCACTGCCTGGGGAGGAGAGGCTGAGAGCCCTGGGGCTGTTTAGTCTGGAGAGGAGAAGACTGAAAGGGGATTCAATAAATATTTGTAAATATCTGAGGGCTGGGGGTCAAGAGGGAGGGAACAGGCTCTGCTCAGTTGCACCCTGGGATAGGACAAGGCGCAGTGGATAGAACTCCAGCACAGGAGGTTCCACCTCAACATGAGGAGGAACTTCTTCACTGGGAAGGTCCCAGAGCATTGGAACAGGCTGCCCAGAGAGGTTGTGGAATCTCCGTCTCTGGAGACTTTCCAGCCCCATCTGGATGTGTTCCTGTGTGACCTGTGCTGGATTCTATGGTCCAGCTCTGGCAGGGGGTTGGACTTAATGATCCCTAACATCCTGTGACCTGTGAAATTTAGTATTTTTATTCTGATGATGAAGCACTGGTAACACATAAATACCTTTATGAAGACACATACTAATCAAGTTATTTGCCTCATCCTAGCATATTGACTGTGATGTACCCTCAAAGGAATTATCTCTTTCCCCCTCTCCCATCTACCCCTCTCCACTGCAGTGTTCCCAATGCTTGCTCTCTGTCCAGCTTTGCCTTAACACTGGCATGAGCGTGGAGAAGAGAAGGCTCCAGGCAGACCTAAGAGCAGCCTGCCAGGACCTGAAGGGGGCTACAGGAAGGCTGCAGAGAGACTGTTTGCAAAGGCCTGCAGGGACAGGACGAGGGACAATGGCTTCAAACTAGAGCAGAGCAGATTGAGATTGGATGTGAGGAACAAGTTCTTTCCTATGAGGGTGGTGGAACACTGGAAGAGGTTTCCTAGGGAGGTGGTTGAGGCTCCTTCCCTGGAGATCTTCAAGGTGAGGCTGGAGGAGGCCCTGGGCAGCCTGATCTAGTTGGGAATGTCCCTGCTGGCTGTGGGGAGGTTGGACTGGATGAGCTTTGGAGGTCCCTTCTGGCCCAGACCATTCTATGATTCTATGATTTTCATCAATGCTAGAGATGAAAGTTCATTTTTTCAAGGTTCTAGCAGTAATATCTGTGGTTGGTAGGAAGTCAGAGCATGGTAAAAAAGCACAAGGCAGTCAGAAAGGAATTGTCTGCCTCAGCTGATTTAAAAAGGAAAAGCAGAATCAGACCCTTCTTGTATCAGCCAGGAGGAAGCAAGTACAAGAGACTTTCTTTCAATAACCCTACCAAGAGACTCTGAGACAGACAGAACATCTTTCTGGTAGTACCTAGATTTAATATGTAATTTATCAGATGTCTACCAGCTGAGCAGATATCCTGAGACAGAATGTGTTGATAATACAAGACCATGGAAGAACTTTCACAGTCAGGCAGTAAGAATGATCAAAGGAATAAAATAGTTCTGTCGAGAATGTCAGAAGACACCAGGGTGGATTACCTGAGGAAAAAGACACACAACAACAGCTATAATAAAATAACCAACAGTGTATCTGCAGCAGTGCAGCAAGTCCCCCACCTGTCTGACCCCTAACAAGTGGGTCTTCCATTAAAGATAAATTCCTAACTGTAAAGAGGAAATTCTCTCTGCATAGTAAACATTACACATGGGAGTCATAAGCAGGTGGATAGATGATGGCAGAGCAGTGGATGTGGTTTGTCTTGATTTCAGTAAAGCATTTGACACTGTCTGCCACAGCATCCTTGCAGCTGAACCGAGGCAGTGTGGTCCGAAGGATCAGGGAGGGAGGTGGATGGGAACTGCTTGAAGGAAAGAAGTCAGAGAGTTGTGGTCAATGGGACAGAGTCTGCTTGGAGACCTGTAACCAGTGGAGTCCCTCAGGGGTCAGTACTGGGACCAGAGCTGTTCAATCCATTCATCATTGACCTGGATGAGGGCACAGAGAGCACTGTCAGCAAGTTTGCTGAGGACACCAAACTGGGAGGAGTGGCTGACACAGGAGGGTTGTGCTGCCATTCAGCCAGACTGAGACAGGCTGAGAGCTGGGCAGGGAGAAATGGAATGGAATTGAACAGGGGCAAGGGTAGAGTCTTGCACCTGGGAAAGAACAACCCCAGAGAGCAGTAGAGGTTGGGGACTGACCTGTTGGAGAGCAGTGAAGGGGAAAAGGACCTGGGGGTCCTGGTGGATGGGAGGCTGACCATGAGCCAGCAATGTGCTCTGGTGGCCAAGAAGGCCAATGGCATCCTGGGGTGGGTTAGAAGGGCTGTGGTGAGTAGGTCCAGAGAGGTTCTCCTCCCCCTCTACTCTGCCCTGCTGAGGCCACATCTGGAGTATTGTGTCCAGTTCTGGGCCTCTCAGGTCAGGAAGGACCTCAGGGAACTGCTTGAAAGAGTCCAGCCCAGAGCCACCAAGATGATTCAGGGAGTGGAAGATCTTCCTTATGAGGAGAGGCTGAGGGAGCTGAGGGCTCTGTAGCTTGGAGAGGAGGAGCCTGAGAGGTGACCTCATTGCTGGTGCTAAAGATGTGCAGGGGGAGTGCCCAGAGGCTGGAGCCAGGCTCTGCTGGGTGATGCCCAATGCCAGCACAAGGGGCAGTGGTGGAAGTTGAGGCATAGGAAGTTCCATGGAAACAGGAGGAAGAATTTTTTCCATGAGGGTGGCAGAACACTGGAAGAGGCTGCCCAAGGGAGTTGTGGAGTCTCCCTCTCTGGAGATATTCAAGAGCTGCCTGGATGTGTTCCTGTGTGATCTGCTCTAGGTGATCCTGCTCTGGCAGTGGGGTTGGACTGGATGAGCTTTTGAGGTTCCTTGAAGCCCCTGACATTCTGTGATTCTGTGAATTCACTGCCACTAAACCTCACTGATGCCAAAGCACACAGTAGGGTTAGGGTTAGGGTTAGGGTCAGAAAATTCCGATGGATGAGATTCAAGAGAGTATGCTCATAGACACACTCATCCTCTGCTGCTCACCCCCTTGCCCTCCTGAACTCACTCCACAATCAGTAGAGATGATGAGGAAAAGGTCACAAAATTGGCAAACTTCAGAGACAGAGCTTGGTTTGTAAGCTGCTGCTCATGACTAACAAGAGCTATAGGAAGCCTAGATGCCTCTAAGAACTGTGCCAAAAATGAGAGTAATTTTTAACCTGTTGCTGTTGTTGCATACGGTGCAGATTTTACCCAACAGCAGGGACTGGAAGGACCTCAATGAGCACCATGAGGAAGGCTCCATGTGCACAGCAATGTCTGGCTACAGCTCTGGGTGGCACAGTAGCTGCTTCTCTATGGTAGACCACTGAAATGAAGTCCTTAATCCATGGTTACTTGGCAAGAGTGGGTGCTCTCTTCCTCACCCTAACTCCAAATCCAGGTCCCAATCACTGGATCCACAATGCAGCTCTTCTGCTGACATCACAGGATCAGGAGTGGCTAGACCTCTTTGTGCACTTTGCTGCTTACAGCTTGTGATCCCATTAGCAAGAGCAACCCAGTGTGGGCTGTGAGACTTCAAGCATCTTATTTATAGCTGAAGTTTTTCATGCCTTGGAGAAAAAAAACAGTCCAGGAGAGATTATAAAAAAACACCCCAAACAAACCTTGTTGCATTCAAAAGGAATTCATTACTGTTTTCACATCCCTAACAAAGGTGTTAGAGCAAGTGAAAACTGAAAGCAGAGTTTCCATAGCAATTGTTAAAATATTTGTCACTGAAAGAATGTTATGGGTTGAGTTAGACCCCCCCCAGTAACTTGTTTCTGAAATCTGCCCCAGAGAGCAGATCTCACCACACTCAGAACTTGGAAGTAAAAATGGAATTGTATTTACAAAAGAACCTAAATATGACAGTATAAAAGGCAATAAACATGTACTGAGAGTAGTCACAAACAGATATATCTGTATATAGCACAACAACAGCATGGGACCCCTGTACCTTTGAGTCAGCTCTTTGTCCCCTCTTGGACACAAAGGGCCCCAGGACAGCTATACAAACAGATCACAGATCACAGAATGTTAGGGGCTGGAAGGGACCTCAAAAGCTCATCCAGTCCTACCCCCCTGCCAGAGCCGGATCACCTAGAGCAGATCACACAGGAACACATCCAGGCAGGTTTGGAATATCTCCAGAGAGGGAACAACCCCCTGGGCAGCCTCTTCCAGTCTTCTGTCACCATCACAGGGAAAAAAATTCACTTCTCAGGCTCCTCCTCTCCCTCAGCTCCCTCAGGCTCTCCTCACAAGAAAGATGTTCCACTCTCCAATCATCTTTGTGGCTCTGTTCTGGATGCTTTCAAGCAGTTCCCTGAGGTCCTTCCTGACCTGAGGGGCCCAGAACTGGACACAATACTCCAGATGTGGCCTCAGCAGGGCAGAGCAGAAGGGGGAGGAGAACCTCCTTTCAACCTATTAACCACAGCTCTTCTCATCCACCCCAGGATGCCATTGGCCTTCTTGGCCACCAGAGCACATTGCTGGCTCATGGTCAACCTCGCATCCACCAGGACCCCCAGGTCCTTTTCCCCTTCACTGCTCTCCAGCAGGTCAGATCCAAACCTGTACTGCTCCATGGGGTTGTTTTTCCCAGGTGCAAGACTCTCCCCTTGTTGAATTTCATTCCATTTCTCCCTGCCCAGCTCTCAGCCTGTCCAAGTCTCTCTTGCCCCCCCTTCCTGTACCTTTAGAGAGGTAAAACAGAGAAGCTCAAGGTCAGAAGGGGGATGGCACAGCCTGAGGCCAAAGTGGAGCAGCAAAGAGCCAGCAGGCAAAAAGAACAAACAAATTCTGCTGCAAGATACAAGGTTTTCAATACACCAATGGAACTATATTAAACTATCTATTGTTATTATTCTGTTATCCAATCCCTTACATTATTAACCTTATACTCAAATGTCTCTGGAATTTTTGATTCACAATCAGTATCTAAGTTAGGGACTAGCTCAAACCACTACAATCACCTACTAAGTCAGTTAAAACTCAACAAATCACTTTAAGAACTGAGACAGGTTGTACTCAACAGTAGTTATCCCTAGACTAAGGGGATGAGGTGTCCCTTCCCTCTACCTGCACAGCATACTCATACCCCCATAAAGAAAAGCTTTAGCTATAACTTCATGAATATTCACTGTTCAGACAGTCTATACACTATTCCTCTTCCTAAACATTCATTTTTGAGCTGTGTGTACAGAAGCCTTCCTTTTCTTCCTATTTTTAATCCTCAAAAAGACCACACTGTCTGAAGGCTTGATTGGTAGCACCTCAGAGAAAGGCAAACTAGGAGACATATACTGTTACTGATTAATAATGATCTCCCCAAGAGCAAAACCCAATTAAATATTAACTATGATTTTTCTTTCACACTCATTGTTCAAGATAGGATTTTTTACTTTTCCTTTTCCAAAGCCACTCAGAGGTGCCTTTGTAATGATAATAAACCATCTTGAACTCTATGCATTCACACAGAGATAAAACTTCACTGCCTGACAACAAGGACTGCTGAAAGAACTCATCACTTTCTTCCCTTTTCCTTCTTCTCTTACTCTACAATTGCTACATGATCACAGGAACACAGAGTCACACAGGCTCGCAGGATGTTAGGGCTTGGAAGGACCTCTGGAGATCATGGAGTCCAACCTCTCTGCCAGAGCAGGACCACAGAATCCAGCACAGGTCACACAGGAACACATCCAGATGGGGCTGGAAAGGCTCCAGAGAAGGAGACTCCACAACCTCTCTAGGAAGCCTGGTCCAGTGCTCTGGGACCCTCCCAGTGAAGAAGTTCCTCCTCATGTTGAGGTGGAACCTCCTGTGCTGCAGTTTCTATCCATTGCCCCTTGTCCTATCCCAGGGCACAACTGAGCAGAGCCTGTCCCCTCCCTCTTGACCCCCAGCCCTCAGATATGGATAAACATTTATTAAATCCCTCTCAGTCTTCTCCTCTCCAGACTAAACAGCTCCAGGGCTCTCAGCGTCTCCTCCCCAGGCAGGGCTCCAGTCCCTTCAGCATCCTTGGAGCCCTCCCTTGGACTCTCTCCAGCAGATCTCTCTCCCTCCTGAACTGGAGAGCCCAGAACTGGATGCAATATTCCAGGTGAGGTCTCAGCAGGGCAAAGTAGAGGGGGAGGAGAACCTCCCTGGATGTGCTGGACACACTCCTCTGAATGTCCCCCAGGACCCCATTGGCCTTCTTGGCCCCCAGGGCACATTGCTGTCCCATGCAGAACTTGTTGCCCACCAGCACTCCCAGGTCCTTCTCCTTGGGGCTGCTCTCCAGCAGATCCCCTCCCAACCTGTCCTGCTGCAGTTTATTCTTCCTGCCCAGGTGCAGGACTCTGCACTCATCCTTGTTGAACCTCATCAGGTTCCTCCCTGCCCAGCTCTCAGCCTCACTGAGAGTCTCACATTCAGTCTCACTGAATGCAAACATCCTCAGGGCAGTATTTATTGCAGTGGTTCTCTTCTGCCAAGTTCATGCAGTAGTTGTAATGTGCACTGCTCTATCAGTGGTCAAAAATAGGTACTGTAAAATTTTCTCCTTATCTCTGAGAAAATGCTGTTCTTCTCATACTTTTTCCACTCAACTACTGTGGTGGTGATGAGTTAATCCCTTTGGAAATGAAAAAAATATAATTAACATCTACTGGGTATTTACACATTAGAAATTAGGCTACAGTAATTTAATGCACAAGCTAATCTGGTATTTGATTCTATAAATATGCATTGCTGTTACCTGGTGAAGATTTGCTTCTTGTTATTCAGAATATTAGAGAAGTCAGGCTCAGTGGTCCCCAGTCTTATAATTCTAGCAATTTAGTGGGAAAGCACAGACAAACCAGAACACTGAACACCATTAAACTTAAAACAGTATAAAAACAACTTCTTGGATAAAACAGTTGAATCATCAACAGAGAACTGTGGATGAATGAATACACTTAGACATGTAAGAAGGAGTCATGTACATGTACTATCTATATAGATATACCTAACATAGCCTGGAGCCTTGGCTTTATGAATCACAGAATCACAGAACATTAGAGGTTGGAAGGGACCTCCAGAGATCATCCAGTCCAACCCCCCTGCCAGAGCAGGAGCACCAAGGGGAGTCTGCACAGGAATGCAACCAGGTGGGGTTGGAATGCATCCAGACTCCACAACCACTCTGGGCAGCCTGTTCCAGGACTCTGGCACCCTCACTGTAAAGATGTTTCTCCTCATGTTGAGCTGAAATCTTCTCTGTTCAGGAGACACCCACCCCTCAGCTACTGAGAGACATGGATCAGATCCCCTGATCAATGTCTGATCTGAAGGCTGAGGCCTCCTCTTCTCCAGACTAAACAGCCCCAGGGCTCTCAGTCTGTCTTCACAGGGGAGATGCTCAAGTCCCCTAAGCAGCCTCCTGGCTGTCCCTTGGACTCTCTCCAGCAGGTGTCTCTCTTTTGACCTGGGGAGCCCAAAACTGGACACAGGATTGCACAGGATTGTGGTCTGAGCAGGGCAGAGCAGAGGGGGAGAAGAACCTCCCTAGCCCTGCTGGCCACACTTTTCTTGCTGCACCCCAGGCTGCCATTGGCTCTCTTGGCACATTGCTGTCCCATACAGAACTTGCTGTCCACCAGCACTCCAAGGTCTTTCTCCTTGGATGGAGTGCACATACATGACACACACAAGCACTGCAAGGATGAGCTCTTAGCAGCATATGCTGAGATTTGTCATGCTCCTACACATGCAAGTAATAATTCAGTCTACAAAGTCTTCAGTCCAAACAGCTGACATTTTACAGTCTCATGTACTGGAAAACCAGCAGTGATCCTAACTAGAGGACTATTACAGACTGTGGAGTTAATGATCCACGTAGCAGCTGACCTGAGCAGGTGTAGCCCTGTGCTGTGCCTGTCTATCTCTAAACTTTGCCCAGAAGATTTATCCTGTGTTGAATAAATTGAAGTAAAGAAACAAAACAAAGTTTTCTAGCTTGTGATCACAGTTATAGGCTGATGCTAGGAAATTTCCAGAGACCTTATGTAGAAAACAGTAGAAAGTAAATAAAATTACCATTGGATGTAAAAGAAAGAAGGTGTAAAAAGTTCCATTGGCTTGTTAATAGGGATAAAAGTTAGTTGCATAAACTATTCTGTCTCTTTTTGCTTCTTCTCCCCTTGTGATCTCTGCTTTTGCATTGCTCCCTTATCCCTTTTCCTGACCTTTGCTGGCTGTGTCTGAGAGGTACTGAGAAGGGAAGGGGAAGGAGAGGGAAGAGGGGAAGCTGTGAGCAGCCAGAAGAGTCTCTGTGTTGTTTATAAATATATTTGTATACATATAGATTTTGTAAATATATGTGTATATATTGATTTTGTACATAGTTTTTGCATTCCATGTTTCTAGATGTTTGCTTGCAAATAGAGCTTCATCTGCTTCCAAAGCCTTCTGAGCTAGTCTGGTGATTTATGTTGGAGATAATTCTGCAAATGCATGTTGGGGGAGGGTGGAAGGGGGGGCAATTCCTAAACCCACCACACTTGTGTGGAGACCATAGACCAGAAAATGAACCTCACGTACGGATTCATACCATTGAACACAAAAGATAACATCGACTGTCAGACCAGCAAAGGACAGACATGCTTGTCTTCTGCTGCATAAACCTTGAACATACTTCTGAACACTGATTTTGAGTTGTTGGGAACACAAGATTCAAGATTGAAAGACACCATTTTAGCACTTAATTAATTAAAGCTTACACTCGGTGTCAGGAAGGAAGGGACAGGCTCTGCTCACTTGCACCCTGGGATAGAACAAGGGGCAATGGATGGAAACTCCGGTACAGGAGGTTCCACCTCAACATGAGGAGGAACTTCTTCACTGGGAGGGTCACAGAGCACTGGAACAGGCTGCCCAGAGAGGTTGTGGAGTCTCCTGCTCTGGAGACTTTCAAGGTCCATCTGGATGCATTCCTGTGTGACCTGTTCTGGATTCTGTGGTCCTGCTCTGGCAGGGGACTTGGACTTGATGATCTCCAGAGGTCCCTTCCGATCGCTAACATCCTGTGACCTGTGATGTCCACACATCCTCTTAATCATTCATTTCCAGACAACAGAACAAGGTCAAAATAAGTAACAGGGTTGGGCTGTTTTTATGTTTTCTGTTTTTTTTTTTTTTTTTACTTAAGGATACTCAATTAGATTTTATAGGGTCTTGATATTTTGCAAAGATGTCACAGCAGGGATAAATTGAGTCTTGTTGTCAGGTAGTATAGGACTGGGGGGAATGGAGCAAAACTAGAAATGGGTAGTTTCAGATTGGATGTTAGGAAGAAGTTCTTCAGCATGAGGGTGGTGAGACACTGGAACAGCTTGCCCAGGAAGGTAGTGGAAGCCCCAGGGTGAAAGGCCAGGCTGGATGGGGCTCTAAGCAGCCTGATCCAGTGTGAGGTGTGTTTGCCTATGGCAGAAGGGTTGGAACTAGATGACCCTTGAGGTCCCTTCCAACCCTGACAATTCTGTAAGTGCCAAGACACAGACTGTCCTTCCTCACCCTTCCACCTTCAGGAAAAGGCACACTGGTGCCTGAAATAACGATGTGTTGTTCAATTCTAAACACCTCAGTATGCAAAGCCATGCATACTTCAGGAGATTTTTCAACCAGCACTGGTTTCTCTTGTTCAGCATGCTCTGCTTGCAATGCCCTAGAAATAATGCTGCTTCCACACGTCCTTCAGAACTTGTATGAGCACTCAGAACCAAAAGTCACTCCTGCAGTCAGCCAACTGACCCTTGTTATTGACTCAAAAGCTTGCCAAAGTTCCACAGTGGCTGGTTTCTAAATTCACAGAAGCAAGTGGATTAGCACATCAGAGACTCTTCAAAAAAGAGCTAAGCAATAACTCAAACAAATGGCTGAGTTCTATTGCCATAGTTGCACTGCAGATATTCTTTGCATCATGTACATCAATAATGCATTTACTGCAAACTTCCATGCTGAGCACTCAAAGCAAGCAAGCCAGTAAACTAGACAGAAGGTACACTGAGATTCACAGTAACAATAACTACTTGTTTCATATTCTTCCTACTACTTGTACTGGAATAAAATAAACCCAGTGTCACTTGAAATAATAACAGAAAATATGAATGCAAGCACATATGGTGTCACAGACTTTTGTGTACATAGCAGCAGAGAGGTGAATTAGAGAAAATTAGTAGAGCAAACCATTTAATGCCAATGCTCTTTACCTTTCCCACTAGATGTTATTTGAGCTTCATTTTAGACTAAGTCTTGTTCACTAGAACAAAAACAGAGCTTGATGTTTTCTCGCAGAAAGCTGCCCTACAGATCTTCGTTCCCTTGACTGAAGAGACTTCTCTTCTAGGAAGTGTCATGCTGGCTCTTTCACCTATTTCACAGATGATGGTAGAACATCACCTCCCACACTGCCAGTAGGCTCCACCATAAGGTTTCTATATCCTCTATAGTCCCCAGCTCGGGTCACTGAATCAAAACATATGCCAGTACCTTCTTGCCAAGAAGGGACAGGATCATTCAATACAGGAAGGACATGGACCTGATGGAGAGAGGCCAGAAGAGGGACATAAAAATGATCAGGGGGTTGGAGCAGCTCTGAGGACAGGCTGAGGGAGCTGGGGGTGTTCAGCCTGGAGAAGAGAAGGCTCCAGGCAGACCTAAGAGCAGCCTGCCAGGACCTGAAGGGGGCTACAGGAAGGCTGCAGAGAGACTGTTTGCAAAGGCCTGCAGGGACAAGACGAGGGACAATGGCTTCAAACTAGAGCAGAGCAGATTGAGATTGGATGTGAGGAACAAGTTCTTCACTATGAGGGTGGTGGAACATTGGAACAGATTGCCCAGGGAGGTGGCTGGGGCCCATTCCCTGGAGATATTGAAGGTGAGGCTGGAGGAGGCCCTGGGCAGCCTGATCTAGTTGGGGATGTCCCTGGTGAGTGCAGGGAGGTCAGACTGGATGAGCTCAGGAGGTCCCTTCCAACCTGGACCATTCTATGACTCTACAGATGGTGCTTTAACAATTACTGTATTCACAGTGTCATCAAAGCTTGTTCCATGTACTTTCCCATGTCCTCAGTATGTAGCACATGCATTAGACTTCTGCAGTTCCTGTATGCTCTGAGTTGCCATCAGATTTCCCTCACGTTTTTAATTACCACTACAAATCAACAGAGGTGATTAGCATGCCATGATGGAACAGCTAAAACAACTTCTGCCTCTGGGTTTGTTGGAAAAGCACAATTACTAGGCAGGCATCATGCTGTGTTGGAGAAGTTGGCATATACCCAGAGTTCCCAGTGCCAGGTGAATGCAGACAACCAAGTCTCAGTATACTTAAGAGCAAGCAGTGCTGACACGTTTACACAAAATATCTATCACTGTGACTGAGGGACACTGGAATTCCCTGAGGAATAAAGATGATTCAAGCAACACTGTATCTTCTTGCCTGGTGATTAGAGAATCAACAATCAATTCCAAAAAAACAGCAATGTAAGGCAGCAAGACTGCTTTGCTGAGTAGCAAAGTTAGGATGCTGCAGGCCACTGTAATTGGACTGGTGTCTTCTCCAACCCACTGAGTTTCATCCCCCAAGGAGAAGGACTAAGCCCTGAATGTCATTTGAGTTTGGGCTTCAGGTGCCTTGAGTGGTAGAGGGAGGAGAGAAGAGACAACTCTCCTTAAAACTTCTGGCTCCACCCACAGAGCTCCCAATTGTCTCCAATTTAGATCCAGTAAGAATCTGTCATCTCCAGACAAACAAAACACAACCTGCTCTCCTAGTTCCATAATAAAGGTAGTCTAATGGCCTGTGGCTGAAGCCTGAGCAACAGAGGTACACTCCACCATCTGCCACTTCTAGGTCTGTTCTGGAGTTCCATGCCCCACTGACCATCACCAGCCACACAGGTGAAGCAGAACATTCAAAGGAGAGAGAAGCAAATTCTGCTTAAGAATTACTGAAATAGATGAGAGAGGACAAACACTGAAGACAGGCACACAATTTACACCTAGGCAGCACGAAGAGCAGACAGGCATAAACATCAGGATCATCAGCTGGGGGACATGCTGCCTTTCCCAAGGCTTTTTAGAATGGTTACCATACCTCATACAAAACTGTTGTGTTCCCATGAAGCAGAGGTCCATAGCAAATATAGGAATGACCAACAACCCAGCCTAGATCAGAAGCTGCCCACCACACCTGAAATGAAATAAAAACATTACAACAGTGAGGAGCTTTCAAGAGGAGTTCAAAAAACATTCACATGACTCAAACAGAATTACCTCCCCAGGGCTGAGTCCATATACAGCTGACATGGTCCAGTTCAGCATTACTGCATAGCCACCTGTTGGTCTGACAACACCCTGAAGGAGAAAATGTTAATATTTAGGATCATTTAAAGGATGCAGTGACATTCCAGTGAAATTTGAGGGATTTAGCAGCAAGAGATTTAAAATTGTCCAATTCCAATATTTCTTACTTCAGAAAAAAGATCCATTCCAGCAACTAAATGCTACCATTCCCAGGGAAGAAGCAATGTTGGAATAGAAACAAATAAATAAACATACAATATAACAAACATAAAAACCCAACGCAAGGACTAGATGGCAACAATTTTTCAGAAGATAAGTAACAAAACTAGAATTCTGTCACTAAAAACAGATATGTAAATGTTTAGTCAATATATGATGGAAAAAAAGAAAGAAGAGATTGAAATTATTACTGAAAATTGTGAATGATAAAAATTATAATTACTGAAAATTACATTAATTACTGAAATTATGGCCATCTAAATGCTAGGCATGTGGTACTGTTTGAAGGGGGCATGTTAGCCTAGATCCTGACTGCACCTCTGCTATGAGGACAGGCTGAGGGAGCTGGGGGTGTTCAGCCTGCAGAAGAGCAGGCTCCAGGCAGACCTAAGAGCAGCCTGCCAGGACCTGAAGGGGCTACAGGAAGGCTGCAGAGAGACTGTTTGCAAAGGCCTGCAGGGACAGGACAAGAGGCAATGGCTTCAAACTAGAGCAGAGCAGATTGAGATTGGATGTGAGGAACAAGTTCTTTCCTATGAGGGTGGTGGAACACTGGAACAGGTTTCCTAGGGAGATGGTTGAGGCTCCTTCACTGGAGATATTGAAGGTGAGGCCGGAGGAGGCCCTGGGCAGCCTGATCTAGTTGGGGATGTCCCTGCTGAGTGCAGGGAGGTTGGACTAGATGAGCTCTGGAGGTCCCTTCTGGCCTGGACCATTCTATGATTCTGTGAAAGACTGAAAGTAAAATAAATTGCCATTGGACGTAAAAGAAAAAAATAATGCAATAATCCTAAGGTGTATATAATTCACTGGATTGCTAATGGGGATTTAGAGAAACAGTTCTTGTTCTTTTTTCATCTTCTGTCACTTCTGTTCCCAACTTCTTTCTTTCTCTCCCATGGCCTTGCCAGGGGATCTCTGTTTTGACTCCTGTGTGAGGTAACAGGAAGGAGGGAGGGAATGGGCGAGGAGGTGAACGGTCCCCTGGACCTGTCCAGGGGTTTCTGAAGAGTTTCTGTGTTGCTTATAAATTGTAAATATCTCTACGTGGTAGATCTATTGTATATCTGGTATATAGTCATCGCATATCATATTGCTGGATTGTAGCACGCTTGTAAATAGAGCTTCATTTGCTTCCAAAACCTTCTGAGCTAGTCTGGCAATCTTGTTTTAGGGGGAATTTTCTCCAAATCAGTTGGGGGGAGGTAATTTTAACCCACCACAGCACGTTTTAAAGTCATTGCCTTCGTCACTGGAAAAGAGGAGCACAAGCAGAGTGGCAAATTGCTAAAACAACTGGGATGAATTACTCCCTGAAATGTGTCCCTCTTCCTGCACTGTAAAGATGTCATAAATTTTCTGGTTCTGTTTATTTTTGAAAGGTTTCATACCTAGCCTAAAGTCTATGTCCAAATGCAAAATTTTGGCTGAAAGAGGGATTTAAAAAACAATGGGAGAGCATCAGTAGCATCATGCACCTTGGTAAGCCAAAAGCTTCCTCTACAACACCATTTGTAGAAAAAAAAATACATTTTTTCTTACCATCACCTTTTAGCACACTGTTTCTAGAGCAAAGAATTCAGTAAACTATGTCCTGATGTCCTGAACTAAAATTCAGACAAGCACCAGCCTCACATAGGTTTAGCCCCTGCTGCCTTGGTCCCCAACCCCCACATCATCGGTGCTGCTCTGCTGGGAGCAGGTCCGTATGTGGCCAGACTCACAGCAGCTGCCACATTAGGGGAGATACTTGAGTTGTCTGTGTGTTCCTCTCCAGTTTCTGTCCCAAAACTGCTGTTGAGTGATGTGATTGTGGAAACTCAATGTTTGTGCATTGCAGTTCCTGTGGGGAGGTGATGGTGCAGTGATGAGTTGAAGCACTTGGAACCCCTGCTCTCTGCAGCTGACATGTGCTGCATCTCCTCTCAGAGTGCTGTGAGCCAGCTCTCTGTTGAGAGCTCTGCTGTGTTGAGCACCTCTGCTATGAGGACAGGGTGAAGGAGCTGGGGGTGTTCAGCCTGGACAAGAAAAGACTCTGGGGGGTACCTCAGAGCTGCCTTCCAATACCTGAAGGGATCCTCCAGGAAGGCTGCAGAAGGACTTCTCCTGAGGATGTCTAGAGGCAGGACAAAGGGGAATGGTTTGAAGATGAGGGAGAGCAGGTTTAAACTGGATCTTAGGAAGAAGCTGTTCAGTACAAGGGTGGTGAGACTAAGGAATAGATTGCCCAGAGAGCTTGTGGATGCCTCCTCCCTGGGAGTGTTGAAGGCCAGGCTGGAGGAGGCCTTGAGCAGCCAAGCCTAGTTGAGAGGTGTCCCTGCCCATGGCAATGGAGTTGGAGTAGATGATCTCTGTGGCCCCTTCCAACCTAGTCCATTGTAGGTATGATTCACTGGACCAAACAAAGGTCTGCAGTGCAGACATCACAATGCAGCCATCTGTCTGTGCTAGGCACAGTACATCCTACTTATGTAGTTAATAAAAAAGAAATAGCCATTTTCAGGCCTTGCCCAGGAAAGAAGAGACTGTGGAGACATAGCAGCTCATCAAAATGGAAACTGGGCCAGCAGAGAACGGTTAACTAACACTTCATGAATTGCAGAAAGCACATTGCCTTTGTCAGTCTCTGCTTCTAACTCAGTACCCCTGTTTTGAGGTTAATGAAAAAAGTTTTGTTATGAAGGTCATAACTAAGGAATTTTAGTTGCAGGGTCACTTAAAAGCAAATTCTTTAAATGAATTAAAAAAGTATTCTACTCATTAAGTTAATCATTGTAGCTCAGTGCTAATTGACAATCTCCCTCTTGTAAGGGTGAATCATTCAAGGTGTCTACATTTTTCTCTCGAGAGCCAACACACTGAAGTCTTATTAAAACTTTTATCTCTGACACAGTGGATTTTGAAACTAAGAGTCAAAGAAAGTATCTCTTGTAGCAAAGGATTTTATCTGGAACCTTCTGACAATATAATTAAATTATTCAAGATACATATGGTGCTTCAAACTACCCACATTCAATGCAAAAGCAGAAAGGCTTTTTCTCAGCAAAATTAATGTTTGTTTTCCCTTATTTCCCCATAGATGAAAGGCCACAAAATCATATCATTTTCTGGTAGTAATCAAAGCATTGCCACATCCAAGGATGTGTGACACTGTGTCTACAGTTTAAGGAGTGAGACAGAGCTCTTTAACCCTTCTCAAGGGACGCAGTCTCAAGCTGTGCCAGGGGAGGTCTAGGCTGGATGTTAGGAGGAAGTTCTTCACAGAGTGAGAGATTTGCCATTGGGATGTGCTGCCCAGGGAGGTGGTGGAGTCACCATCCCTGGAGATGTTCAAGAGAAGCCTGGATGAGGCACTTAGTGCCATGGTCTGGTTGATTGGATAGGGCTGGGTGATAGGTTGGACCGGAGGATCTTGGAGGTCTCTGCCAACCTGGTTGAATCTGTGATTCTCCAAGGAGTTAAAGAAAACACTCCACACAGGACTGGATAGAATGGGAAGATTAAATGGAAATGCTATTCATAACTACATACTACAGTGCAAAGCACATAAAATCCACAGTCTACCTTGGCCACAGTTCTGAAAAAAACCCTGCTCAGGCCAAAGCTTCCCACCACCCTCCTGCAAACCAGGCCAAAACCCCAGACCTCAAATGCCCCTCTCAGGCCTCTGTGCCACACCCCTTAACAAACCCCAGTGACACAGCTTAAAAGGTAGCTTGCCAGCTCCTGGCCCCAGCCAGGCTGCTCCAGGCCCTGCTCCCACGCAGAGCAAAGGTAAGGTAGCCCACCGGGAAGGGAGAGAGTGAGAGAGAAGAAGGGGAAGGGACATCTTGTGCTGTTCTTTTATAAATGGGAGCTGCAGGCATTCTGGGAATGAAGTAACAAAAGATTACACTTTCCTGTCCACCCCTGCACCCCCGTGGTCCTCCTGCAAGACTTCTCTATGGTTCTTAAAGGCATCCAGCCTCCAACCATAATATGCTGACTCTAAATTTATGGTTATAAGACCACCACCCGAAAACTATATTCAGCTGAAATTCTCTTTCAAAGTGTAGAAGACAAGTACCAAACGAACACTTGTAACATAATATCTTCCAAGCCTTCAGAACATGCTTAATTCCATTTAATCTGCAATGCCACTCACTGTATCTTATCAATGGGAAGATTATCTAATCTGTAAAGAACTGATAAGCAAAGATTGTTCAGCACTTTATCCTATCATAGGAGGGATACATTGACTGACCCTGCCATTAAGTGACTGTGCTACACTTACGTGGAACAGTTCACCCACAGAAGATAGCAGAGCATAAAAGACACACTCTGCTTGGAAGTTTATACTGCACAAAAACTTTGAAGTAAATGAAGTTTATGTTTATATTACTACTATATAAATAATTTAATGTGATTTATTCCTTGATACTGACTTTAGAGTAGTCAAATGTGAAGGAGAGACTGAGAGCCCTGGGGCTGTTTAGTCTGGAGAAGAGAAGGCTGAGAGGGATCTGATCAATGTCTCTCAAGAGCTGAGGGGTGGGGCTCAAGTGGAGGGGGCCAGGCTCTTTTGGGTGGTGCACAGGAATAAGCCAAGGAACAATGGGTTCAAACTAGAACATAGATTTCACCTCAAGATGAGGAGAAACTTCTTTAGAGTGAGGGTGACAGAGCCCTGGAGCAGGCTGCCCAGAGAGGTTGTGGAGTCTCCTGCTCTGGAGACTTTCCAAACCCACCTGGATGCATTCCTGTGCAGAGTACCCTAAGTGATGTTGTTCTGGCAGGGGGATTGGACCTGATGATCTCTTGAGGTCCCTTCCAACCTCTGATATACTGTGAGACTGTGAAACTGTGAAATGAGATTAAACTTTTTCTAGCAGTGCTTATCATTCAGAACACTGAGCTCTGGCAAACATTTTCAACCTTTTTAATTAAGTATTTTCTCAAGTGGAGCTGCAAATAAGTTGGTCACAGACACTTAGACTGTAGATAGTCCTTTACCTTGGGCAAGCCTGTCGTTCCAGATGTATACAGAATATAAAGTGGATGGTCTGAGGGAACTGAGACACATTGAGAACACTGTGCTTTTGCAAGCTCTTCTTCCCAGTCAAGGTCACGGCCTGGGACAAAAGGAACATGGCCCTGCCCATTGGAAAAAAGACAGAAAATCATAAGGAAGGAATGGAATCAGGTCCTGCAAAATCTATTATTCAAATTTTTGGTATTCAGTTTTCTGTAGAGTACTTTCAGTGCTGCATTAATGCTGTTTACTATTGAAATGCTAGGAATGCAAAGTTCTGCCATACAATCCAAACCCAAACTGCAAGAGATAAAATATTTTACTTCAAAAGGAGAAAAGGCACACACCTAAAAGTTAATGTAAAGGCACAACAACTGCACACCTACCAAATCAGGTCGCTTGTAAATGAGAACTTTAGCAGGTTTGTTCTGTACTCTTGCCAGTGCTCCTTCTAGAAGGGATATGTATTCCACTTTCCTTTTTGGTTCTACTCCAAAACTTGCTGTTACTACAAGTTTAGGCTGAAATAAAGAATTTAGATTGTTAGAACATACATTTGCAATATATTCTATCAATGAAAGCTAATAATCAACCTTCAGATGGGTTAGAAACAGGGGGTAGGTAAGGCAACCAAAGGTTGTGTGACCTTGCTGTCCAGGCATGTGTTTTGGGCAGGAGCACAATAATAACTTCTAACACTCTTCAGCATTTTCAACCAAATTTGACTAAGAAATCAACATTTTTGCAAGGTGCCCAAAAATTAATGGAGAGAAAAATCCATCTCCATCTTAACCCCTCCCTGAAGGAAAAGTGGCACAGTGAAGTCAACAATCACCTGTGCTGTTTAGCCTGCTTTCTAATTATCTCCCAGCACTCAATGGCATATTTCAAAACCAGCTGTAGCATTTGGCTGGCTCTTATCCAGCCTGTAATTAAATGGTACAGGAGGGAAAATAGGAGAAAGGGGAAAAAGAAGGCAAGCAAGAGATGCTTAGGGGACTTGAGCACCTCCCTTATGAAGAGACTGAGAGCCCTGGGGCTGTTTAGTCTGGAGAAGAGAAGGCTGAGAGGGGATCTGATCAATGTCTCTCAAGAGCTGAGGGCTGGGTGTCAAGGGGAGGGGGCCAGGCTCTTTTGGGTGGTGCACAGGAATAAGCCAAGGAACAATGGAGACAAACTTGAACAGAGAAGGTTTCAGCTCAACATGAGGAGAAACTTCTTCACAGTGAGGGTGACAGAGCCCTGGAGCAGGCTGCCCAGAGGGGTTGTGGACTCTCCTTCTCAGGACACATTCCAAACTCAGCTGGATGCATTCCTGTGCAGACTCCCCTGGGTGATCCTGCTCTGGCAGGGGGCTGGACCTGATGATCTCTGGAAGTCCCTTCCAACCTCTAATGTTCTGTGACACTGTGATAGGACATTAGAAATACAGGGATACAATAAGCTGAAGTCAAATGAGGGAAGTAAAGCTAAAGTCTTTGAAGTGATGGTTGCAGGACTCAGGATGCGAGACTAGTAAAATCAGATTTCCATACTTCTTGGGGGTTTTGAAAATAATTTCTATTTCCAAATGTGGACTTAGCATCTTTGTCATAGAACTAATCACAGGTTTATGCATCATTTCCTAAGTCAAGATGTTTGCATACCAAGTCTTTGTAAATTAGGTCCCCAGGATCAGCATTTTTTATTTCTTGTATTTCAGGACATGAAAGGTATCAACAAAGAAACTATGAGTTACACTTTAAGTGAGCCTTCAATCTCCTTGCTTTAGGAGCTCTGGAAGTGTATTTATCTCACGTCCTTCAGTTTGATCAAGCTAGCTTCCTAATTGCATGCATTAGCATAAATCTCATTAAGGAGGCACAAACCACAATGCCACAGTTAAGACTGCATTAAACTCAGCACAGAAAACACAGATTAAATTGTTTCCTTCTGCAATAATAAAATGTTTCCTGTCCAAATCTGTCACTCAAGGAAGCTTGCCAATTAGTGTGTATTCAAAATAAAGATTTCAGATGGGCTTTAAAATTTCAGTGTTTGTCCTCTTCCTTTCTTTCTTTGGAGGCACTGATTTTAACAAAAGATGATACAATACAAAGCAGTCAAACTGGAAGTTCATCAGAAGGCTACCCTGACATAGACTGTAATTAATGTAGGATATTAACACAGTTCTATGGAAGTGTTAAGATGAAAGGCTGTTGTCAACACCAGGTTTACAATCATCCCTAAATGGTGCCACCTCTGCTCATCAACTGCTTTGTATGCAGTGGGGAAATCTAAAAATAACCAATACTCAACTGGCCAAGGTGATGCATTTCCCAAGTGAGGGTTGCTACTTGGAAGCATCATGGATCACTCCCTGCAAATCAAAGGTCCATTACTGGCTCAAACTGCTGTTTTCTAGTGTTTGACCTTTTTGCCTACTGACTTTACTTCCCCCTGCATCTCTGCTCCCATATTGCTTCTATACATCCATTGCTCACCTCTTCTGTGGCTGTTCAGTGAGACTTGGACAGACTGAGGGCTGGGCAGAGAGGAACCTAATGAGGGTCAACAAGGATGAGTGCAGAGTCCTGCACCTGGGCAGGAAGAATAAACTGCAGCGGGACAGGTTGGGAGGGGATCTGCTGGAGAGCAGCCCCAAAGAGAAGGACCTGGGAGTGCTGGTGGGCAACAAGTTCTGCATGGGACAGCAATGTACCCTGGGGGCCAAGAAGGCCAGTGGGGTCCTGGGGGGCATTAAGAGTGTGTCCAGCAGATCCAGGGAGGTTCTTCTCCCTCTCTACTCTGCCCTGCTGAGACCTCACCTGGAATATTGCATCCAGTTCTGGGCTCTCCAGTTCAGGAGGGACAGGGATTTGCTGGAGAGAGTTCAAGGGAGGATGTTGAAGGGTCTGGAGCACTGCCCTCTGAGGAGAGGCTGAGAGCCCTGGGGCTGTTTAGTCTGGAGAAGAGAGGACTGAGAGGGGATTTAATAAATATTTATCAATATCTGAGGGCTGGGGGTCAAGAGGGAGGGGACAGGCTCTGCTCACTTGCACCCTGGGATAGGCCAAGGGGCAAAGGATAGAAACTCCAGCACAGGAGGTTCCACCTCAACATGAGGAGGAACTTCTTCACTGTGAGGGTGACAGAGCCCTGGAGCAGGCTGCCCAGAGAGGTTGTGGAGTCTTCTTCTCTGGAGACGTTCCACACCCATCTGGATGTGTTCCTGTGTGACCTGTGCTGGATTCTCTGGTCCTGCCATGGCACGGGGGTTGGACTTGATGATGTCTGGAGGTCCCTTCCAACTCCTAACATCCTGTGAGCCTATGTGACTATGCTAAACATGCTGCTGAAAAAAGGGCATTGATTATATTCCTTAGTAAGTGTCCTTTCATTTTCATACCTCATAGAGAAAGCAAATTCAGTCTTACCACATTATCCTCATTTCTGTAACAGGAAGTTCTACTATTCTGGTGTGTTGTAGAATGCAATTATGAATAAGAAATAAAGAGCAACATTCAGGAAAATTGATCAACTGCTCCTGCCTTTATTAAATGAAAGGCCTAGCACATACTTTATATAGATATACATTAATAGATACACAAAGATATAGATGTATTGATATAGTTCTGGGCCCCTCAGTTCAAAAGGGACAGGGAGCTACTAGAGACCCATCACAGAGCCTTAAAAATGATTCAGGGAGTGGAACATCTTCCTTATGAGGAGAGGCTGAGGAAGCTGAGGGCTCTGTAGCTTGGAGAGGAGAAGCCTAAGAGGTGACCTCATTGCTGGTGCTAAAGATGTGCAGGGGGAGTGCCCAGAGGCTGGAGCCAGGCTCTGCTGGGTGATGCCCAATGCCAGCACAAGGGGCACTGGTGGAAGTTGAGGCATAGGAAGTTCCATGGAAACAGGAGGAAGAATTTTTTCCCTCTGAGGGTGACAGAAGACTGGAACAGACTGCCCAGGGGAGTTGTGGAGTCTCCCTCTCTGGACATATTCAAAGCCTAGATGTGTTCCTGTGTGATCTGCTCTAGGTGATCCTGCTCTGGCAGGGGGCTTGGACTGGATGAGCTTTTGAGGTCCCTTCCAGCCCCTAACGTTCTGTGATCCTGTGGTGTAGAGTATGAAAAGCTCATTTGGTCTGTAGTACTTTGTTCATGCTGCATTGTTAGGTATAAACAAATTGAGACTGCACACCACCCAGAGAACTGTGGCTACCCTCTTTGGAAAAAAAGAAAAGAAAAGAAACCCAAGAGAAAAGAGCAGGGTTTTGACACTGGCTTAGCTGAGTAGCTCAAGGTTGCTGTTGGAAGCAGACCTTACCTTTGCATGCTCGATGCGAACAGCGAGCTCTCTAGATGCAAACCCACCGAAGATCAGGCTATGGATGGCTCCAACTCTGGCACAAGCCAGCATGCAGAACACTGTCTGTGGAATCATGGGCATGTAGATGACCACACGATCTCCTTGCCTCACACCATGTCTGACCATCACATCAGCTAACTTGGAGACCTGTGCTGACAAAACATTCATAGCACGTTAGGAGTTGCTGCAGACGCACTGCAGTCCCAGCAGGAACAACTTCCCACAACCATCAGATGCAGGACAACAAGGGACGACCCATGGGTGTGAGCTATCAGGATTTCTGCAAGGCCTTTGACAAGGAACCCCACAACACCCTGCTGGACAAGCTGGTGAGATACAGATTTGCTGGGTGGACAGTTCAGTGGATGAGGAATGGGCTGGATGGCCACATCCAGAGGATGGTCCTCAACAGCCTGAAGTCCAGAGAGAGAGCAGTGACAGTGGTGTCCCTCAGGGGTCTGTACTGGGACCTGTGCTGTTTAATTTATCAGTGACACAGTGAGACTGAGGCACCAGCAGCAGTGTGCAGATGGCACCAAGCTGAGTGGGGTGTCAATACACCAGAGGGACAGGATGGCATCCAGAGGGACCTGGACAAGTGCAGAGGTGGTGCCCAGGTGAACTTCATGAGGCTCAACAGGAGCAAGTGCAGGGTTCTGCACCTGGGCTGAACAATCCTCACTATCAGTAGAGACCTGGGGAGGAGGGGATAGAAAGCAGCCCTGAAGAAAAGGACTTGGGGGTGCTGATGGATGAGAAGCTGGACAGGAGCAGGCAGGGTGAGCTTGCAGCACAGAAGCCTGGGCTGCATCCAAAGCAGCATTGCCAGCAGAGCCAGAGAGGTGATTCTGCCACTTTGCTCTGCTCTGCTGAGACCTCACCTGGAGGACTGTATGCAGCTCTGAGGCCTCAACACAGGAAGGACATGGATGTGATGGAGAGAGTCCAGAGGAGGGACATGAAAATGCTCAGGGGGTTGGAGGAGCTCTGCTATGAGGACAGGCTGAGGGAGCTGAGGGTGTTCAGCCTGGAGAAGAGGAGGCTCCAGCCTGCCAGGACCTGAAGGGGGCTACAGGAAGGCTGCAGAGAGACTGTTTGCAAAGGGCTGCAGGGACAGGACGAGGGACAATGGCTTCAAACTAGAGCAGAGCAGATTGAGATTGGATGTGAGGAGCAAGTTCTTTCCTATGAGGGTGGTGGAACACTGGAACAGGTTGCCCAGGGAAGTGGTTGAGGCTCCTTCCCTGGAAATATTGAAGGTGAGGCTGGAGGAGGCCCTGGGCAGCCTGATCTAGTTGGGGATGTCCCTGCTGAGTGCAGGGAGGTTGGAGTGGATGAGCTTTGGAGGTCCCTTCTGGCCTGGACCATTTTATGATTTTATGATTAAGGAGATAATTTAGTATGAGATGGAAAGTGGATGAACAATGCCATCCAGGTTCAGTAAGTTTAGGAGATTCTCCTTCTTGCAAAATTCCTGTTGTATATTTTTCTTTTGTAAAATGAGAATGGAATGATGCTAGTGATTAGGAGAAAAATATCAACAGAAACATTGTAGAAGTTTGTAAATGATACTAACCACTCATTCTTTCATCCTGATAAGTGCCTGTAGCTCTCAGCTTTAATAAAACACCATCTCTATCTATTTGGAAGACTGGGGAACACCGTATAGCAGGTTTGCCCTCAAGATTGATGTGGAAACCCTGAAACATCCAAGCAACCTCTCTTTCTGAAGAAGGGGATGGGGGCAGAGTGAGCAGTGACACTCTATTAAACTGTTAAAAGCCATGAAATGTGCCACTTTGCTGCAGTGTGTTGTCAGCTGTGGTTTACATGAAGGCAGCACATACTTTGTAGCTCAAGACACAGTGCTGTTTTCCTAACAGCAGGTTATTTCCCCACTTTTCTTCAAGTTAAACATTGCTCCATAGCTGTAATATATTTGACACTTCAGCAATAAAATCACTTGAGACCAAGTGATATAATACAACACTCAAGTAGGCTTTCAAGCTTTGGAAATCTGGGTTTACATGACACTTCAATCACATGCAAGCTCCCAGTGAGCATGGCTTTACTCTCCCCTAGCCACCAAACCAATACTACATCTGTGTCAGCAGGTTTGGAGGAGTAGTGCAGTTCTGAAGTCAATCACCTGGCTGATCCTAGTAGTTACAAAAAGCAGGCTTGGTCTGTGCCAAAAGAATTTCTTTTTAGAAAAAGAATAGGAATTCCACTCAAAAGGCTTAACAGAGGAATTTCAAACCTTCCTGGGTTGAGCAATGACTGTGTCTCACCAGTGTGAAGTTCCTCAATGAAAGGCAAATGCAAAAGAATTCTTCAAATACCAATAGCTCCTTCACCACCCTAAAGTGCATCTCATGGTGTTGGGAAAATCCATGTCACATACACAGTCCTCTAAACCAAAGGCAGCAAGTCTCTTCATGCTCTTTGGCTTCTCCACTGTGCAATCTTCACAAGACTACTAAAGAAACTACTCCTTCCTACTCCCCCTTATCCCTTCATCAGCCTCTTTTCTGTTACTCTTCTTATTTATCCTTTCCTCCTTTTCCTACTGGTCTAGTTGGGGATGTCTGTTACAGTGGAGAGCTGAAATCCCCATCCCACACAGACAATGACCAGGCTAGCTCAGTCTGGAAGCAAATGCCAGCTGTATTTACAAGCAAATCTACAATCTATGATGAAATGCAATGAATCTGTACAAACAGACACTATTCACAACTGTTACAAATAGGCACAATCAACAGAAAACCACAACCAAGCCCCCTGGCCTTCCTTGAGGGGCTGTACTTCTTCCCCAAGGGGCCTCCCCCCACCCCAGCTTTCCCACAGCAGGCAAAGAGGGAAGAAAGCCAAGAAGCAGAGAGGTTTGTTCAACTTAGCTGGTCAAGGTCAGTGTGTGTGTTACATCCAGCCAGAAGGAGAAAGGAGCAGAGACAGACTGCCCCTACCTTGTTTTGAGTACTGACTCTTAAACATTTCTCTCTCTGATGGAAGTGTTTACAATAATCATTATTTTGCTTTCTTACACCCAATTGTGATTTATTTACATTCCTTCACTTTTCTGCTCAAACTTTGTGAGGAAAAATCAAAGACACAGTCTTAAAACCGTCACAATGTCCCTGCTGACCTCAGGAAGGTTGGACTGGATGACCATTGGAGGTCCCTTCTGGCCTGGACCATTCTATGATTCTATGATTCTATTGCTGCAAAAGCTTCTCCAGCAGATGCATCACCCTGCTGCTAGTATCAAGCCTGCAGCCAAGTGAGAGAGGACCAATGAGCAGTGCTGCCTTAATTTCAGATAAATGAAGCCCATGTTGGTGATGAGGTGGCAAAGGCATGCTTCTGAGTTGGCACAGTTCATGTGCTCCTGTGCAGGGGGAGTGCCCAGCGGCTGGAGCCAGGCTCTGCTGGGTGATGCCCAATGCCAGCACAAGGGGCAGTGGTGGAAGCTGAGGCATAGGAAGTTCCATGGAAACAGGAGGAAGAATTTTTTTCCCTCTGAAGGTGACAGAACACTGGAACAGGCTGCCCAGGAATGTTCTTCCCTCTCTGGAGATGTTCAAGACCTGCCTGGATGTGTTCCTGTGTGATCTGCTCTAGGTGACCCTGCTCTGGCAGGGGGCTTGGACTGGATGAGCTTTTGAGGTCCCTTCCAGCCCTTAACATTCTGTGATTGTGTGAATGACTCTCAAATTCTTGAGATTTCCTTTTAGCAGGTGGGGCATTCTCAAGAATATACCAAATGATGTGAACAGAAGGGTTTCTTCAGCTGCCTAACAACCTCTGCCATAACTTGAAAATGGTTGTATTTTCCAACACAGTGAGAAAATATGGTTTTAAATGAACAGCAGCCATTGCTCCCTATTCCATCAGGTTATCTTTATATTTCCTTAATACAACACAGACTTAGTAATATTCCTAACAGAATTTGTCTTCAGTGTCCTTTCCTGCAATCCTTCTATTGTAGTTCTGAAACTGTCCTGCAATCCTTTTATTTTGCTTTGGAAAAAAAAGGTTCCCACAAGTTGGGCACTAATAATCCTAAAGCTTCCAGTATTTCTCTCAATTATTTATGTTTTAGTGGTGCTTAACTGAAAAACTGCCCTATCACTGCAGCTCTTAGATCTGACTAGCAGTGCAACAAGAAAGGAAGAACAGGGATAAACTGAACAGAGGCTTTCTAAGTACCTGTTTCACCCTTATAATCTCCTGCCAAAGCACCTGTGTCACTTTTTTCATCCTTTGATCCTGCAACGAATGATGCAGGACCAGATGGGATCCATCCCAGGGTGCTGAGAGAGCTGGCAGATGAGCTGGCCAAGGCCCTCTCCATCATTTATCAGCAGTCCTGGCTCACAGGTGAGGTCCCTGATGACTGGAAGCTGGGCCAAGGTGATGCCCATCCACAAGAAGGGCCTGCAAGAGGAACCAGGAAATTCCAGACCTGTCAGCCTGACCTCAGTGCCAGGCAAGGTTATGGAACAGGTCACCCTGAGTGCAATCACACAGAACCTACAGGATGGCCAAAGGATCAGTCCCAGCCAGCATGGATTCAGTACCATACTTGTACTTGGACCATCGGTCACCGTACCACAAGGGCTTGATCCGCTTTGCCTGCTTAATAGCAGCACAAATGTCACAGTCATGGATGACTTGTGTGATAGCATCCATGGAAATGTCAATGGATCTGTCACGAGCCCATCGGTAGGTTGCATCTCTGCCTTGATGTCCTGACGAGTCATGGGCCCACCGAGCTAAGTACAGCTCACCTCGGTGTTTCCAGTCAAGATCAGGATCAGGATCAGAGTTTGTGTCCACCTGGGAAACTCTTGCAGCTAGATCTGCCTGATGGTTGTGTTGTTGTTCCTCAGTAGCTTTGCTCTTAGGAATGTGAGCATCGATGTGTCTCACTTTCACTGGGATTCTCTCAATGCGAGCAGCAATGTCTTGCCACAGATCTGCAGCCCAGATTGGCTTTCCTTTCCTCTGCCAGCCATTCTTCTTCCAGTCTTTCAGCCAACCCCACAAGGCATTGGCTACCATCCACGAGTCAGTGTAGAGATAAAGCTTTGGCCATCTCTCACGTTCAGCTACGTTAAGAGCTAGCTGGACAGCTTTTACCTCTGCAAATTGACTGGATTCTCCTTCTCCATCTCTCGCTTCTGCAACTCTGCGCGTTGGACTCCACACTGCAGATTTCCATCTCCGCTTGTTCCCAACAAGACGACAGGAACCGTCTGTGAACAAAGCATATCTCTTTTCATCATCAGACAGATCACTGTAAGGAGGAGCTTCCTCAGCACGAGTTACTCTCTCCTCTGGAGGTTTAGCACAGCTTGTGCCTTCTGGCCAGTTTGTGATCACCTCCACCAAACCAGGCCTTTCGAGATTTCCCATTCGAGCTCTCTGTGTTATCAGAGTCATCCACTTAGACCAGGTAGCATCTGTTGCATGATGTGGTGAAGAACCTTTGCCTTTGAACATCCAATTCAGAACTGGCAATCTAGGAGCTAGAAGAAGTTGTGACTCAGTTCCAATCACTTCAGAAGCAGCTCTTACTCCTTCATAAGCAGCTAAAATCTCTTTCTCTGTTGGAGTGTAGTTTGCCTCTGAGCCTTTGTAGCCACGACCCCAGAAACCAAGAGGACGTCCTCGTGTCTCCCCTGGAGCTCTTTGCCATAAGCACCAGGTTGGGCCATTGTCACTCACAGCCGTGTACAGAATGTTCTTAATGTCTGGACCAGTTCGGACAGGTCCCAGACCCATCGCTTGGACTACCTCTCGCTTGATCTGGTCAAAGGCTGCTTGTTGCTCAGGACCCCATTGGAAACTGTTTCTCTTTCGAGTCACATCATGTAGAGGTTTCCCAATCTGACTGTATCCAGGAATGTGCAGTCTCCAAAATCCCACTATGCCTAAGAAACGCAGAGATTCTTTCTTTTTGGTGGGATTTGCCATGGTGGAGACTCTGTTTATCACATCCATTGGGATGTGACGGCGACCATCTTGCCACCGCACTCCCAGAAACTGGATTTCTCTGGCAGGTCCTTTCACCTTGTCTCACTTGATAGCGAAACCAGCTTGCAAGAGAATGTCAATGATTTTGTTACCTTTCTCGAAGACTTCTTCAGCAGTCTCACCCCAGACGATGATGTCATCGATGAACTGAATGTGTTCTGGAGCTCCACCTTTCTCCAAAGCATCATGGATCACTGCATGGCAGATGGTTGAACTGTGGATCCACCCCTGGGGCAAACGACTGAATGTGTACTGAATGCCTCTCCAGGTGAAGAATGGTGTTACGTGCAGTTGCATGAGGAACTGGATAAGTTTCCAGCCATCCAGTGCTTGCCTCTACCATAGTCAGCACATACTGCTTACCAGATCGAGAACGAAGTAGAGTGATGTAGTCAATCTGCCAGGCTTCACCATACTGCCTGACCAACCTGATCTGCTTTTAGAATCAGGTTACTGCCTGGTGAATGCAGAGCAGGCTGTGGATGAGGTCTGCCTGGACTTCAGCAAAGCCTTTGACACTGTCTGCCACAAGAAGCTCCTGGCCAAGCTGGCAGCTCGTGGTTTGGACAGATTCACTCTGAAATGGGTCAAGAACTGGCTGGAGGGCCAGGCCCAGAGAGTGGTGGTGAATGGTGCCACAACCAGTTGGCAGCCAGGCACTAGTGGTGTCCCCCAGGGATCAGTGCTGGGCCCCATCCTGTTCAATATCTTTATTGATGATGTAGATGAAGGAATTGAGTCCATCATCAGTAAGTTTGCAGATGACACCAAGTTAGGAGCAGGAGTTGAGCTGTTGGAGGGTAGAAGGGCCCTGCAGAGGGACCTGGACAGGCTGGCTGGCTGGGCAGAGGCCAATGGGATGATAGATTGGACTGGATGATCTTGGAGGTCTCTTCCAACCTGGTTGATTCTGTGATTCTATGATCCAGCCTGTTACAAACCCCTGCATCTTCCCAGCCTGTGGCCCACAGTTATCCTACATAACTTCTGGGGAATTGATCTATAAACTCCACTTTTATTACTGTAAGCCAGAATGATTTCCACCACTTCAAATGCTGATCTCTTGTAGAGACATGTTGAAGAGGCAGCCTCTCTGAAAAGACATCTTCACTATCAGCTTACTGGACAGAGAGACTGATAAACATATGTGGGATGTGGACAGTCCAAGCAGCAGTCTGAACACAGATACACACTGGCAGGCTATTTTTAATTGATGAAGCAACTCAGGAAATAAGGTAAAAGGCTTCTGACCCTGCCAGAAGGTTCATTAACTTTGGTCATATGACAAAACTCCACTCATACATATCTTAAACGAGACAGACTGAGAGAGTTGGGGCTGTGCAGTCTGGAGAGGAGAAGGCTCCCAGGAGACCTTCTTGTGGCCTTCCAGGATCTGAAGAGGGCTACAAGAAAGCTGGGGAGGGACTTTTGAGGGTGTCAGGGAGTGATAGCACTGGGGGGAATGGAGCAAAACTAGAAATGGGGAGATTCAGATTGGATGTTAGGAAGAAGTTCTTCCCCAGGAGGGTGGTGAGACACTGGCACAGGTTGCCCAGGGAGGTGGTGGCAGCCTCATCCCTGGAGGTTTTTGCAGCCAGGCTGGATGTGGCTGTGAGCAACCTGCTGTAGTGTGAGGTGTTGGAACTGGCTGATCCTTGAGGTCCCTTCCAACCCTGACAATTCTATGATTCTATGAGACATTCAGAGCACTGAAAGTCTACTTTGAAATGACAAGATATAGTACTTGTAGCTTACACTGAGCAGTGAGGACACAGTCACAAGCAGTGACTCAGGGCTATGAGCCACATGTCACCACCCATGCCCCACAGCTGTATTGGTATGGCCTTTTCTCAAAGTCTCTCCTAGCTTCAAACTAGAGCAGAGCAGATTGAGATTGGGTGTTAGAAACAAGTTCTTTACTACAAGGGTGATAGAACACTGGAAGAGGTTGCCCAGGGAGGTGGATGAGGCTCCTTCACTGGAGATAGTCAAGGTGAGGCTGGAGGAGGCCCTGGGCAGCCTGATCTAGTTGGGGATGTCCCTGCAGGGAGGTCAGACTGGGTGAACTTTGGAGGTCCCTTCTGGCCCAGACCATTCTATGAGTCTATGATCTACAAGATCCATGCCTCAAAACACACCAGCCCTTGTCTCTCCCATTTTCAGCAGAGCTGTTTGTGAATACCTTTCTTATCAGGTGGCCAGTAGTTACCAGGTGTGGTAGTTTTAGGCTATGCCTTTAAGATTTTTCACATTTAAATTTCTTCCATAAGAGTGAACTAGAAAACTTGATAGCAAAGGTTTTAATCTGAAATCCTGCTCTTCCATGGAACTGTATTTTTGTTCATCATAGCAACTGCCAAGTGACTTGACTAATACTTTGCTTCAACATTTACATGCAAAATAAGGACTGTTAGGAGAAAAAAAAATAATTAAAGCCAATAGAGAAAGGTCCAAAATATAATCAATTAGGAAAAAAATATAATTAAATTGCAGAAGAAGAATGAGAGGAAGACCAAAACCTTTTAGATAGTATAACTGGGTACAGGAAGTGAATCATAGAATCATAGAGTCAGTCAGGGTTGGAAGGGACCACAAGGATCATCCAGTTCCAACCTCCCTGCCATGGGCAGGGACACCTCACACTACAGCAGGCTGGCCAGAGCCTCATCCAGCCTGGCCTTAAACACCTCCAGGGATGGGGCCTCAACCACCTCCCTGGACAACCCACTCCAGGCTCTCACCACTCTCATGGGGAAGAACTTCTTCCTCACATCCAGCCTGAATCTCCCCACTTCCAGCCTTATTCCATTCCCCCTAGTCCTATCACTCCCTGAGATTCTAAAAAGTCCCTCCCCAGCTTTCTTGTAGCCCCCTTCAGATAGCTTATACACAATACTGAGTACAGCAAAAGCAATAAGCTAGCAAGGTAGACCATTTGTACCTCTTTAGTATCTACCTGCTGTGCAATATTCAGTGCCTATTTTAAGTGACAAGGTTATCCTCAACCATACCTGTTGAAGAAGCTCCTTATATGTTATCTTCTCCTGGGTGTTTGTTACAGGACTGTCATAAATAATGGCAGTTTGGCCTCCTCGCCCATTCTCCACATGGCGATCGACAGCGTTGTAACAGATATTCAGCTCTCCACCTGCAAACCTAAAAATCAAGTTGGAAGAATATAAGAGCCAGTCTTTCATACTGACAAGGCTTTGCTTTTGCATTTTGTAGGGCTTTTTGAGTGAGGGAAAGCATTCCATTAAAACACAGCTCCTAAAACATTAGACTCGGTGCCAGAAGTCATCCTTTATTCTATAACCTCCCAATTTACACAAAAAACTAAATAAGTCTACTAGTGAAAATACTGAAAGTATTGTACCTCAATTAACTAAGAATCTGCTAAACTCAGTCTTGATTTAACTTACTTTGCATCTATCATTCAGATTTTTACAGCTAGAGTTTCACAGAAAAGGCACAGGATCACATAAAATAATCTGATGTGATGAGAAGTATTTTACTACTTTTGATTGGCAGGCACGTATCACAGAGTCACAGAGTGCACCTCCAAAGCTCATCCAGTCTGACATGCCCAACTAGATCAGGCTGCCCAGGGCCTCCTCCAGCCTCACCTTCAATATCTCCAGGGATGAAGCCTCAACCACCTCCCTGGGAAACCTCTTCCAGTGTTTCACCACCCTCATAAGAAAGAACTTGCTCCTCACATCCAATCTCAATCTGCTCTGCTCTAGTTTGAAGCCATTGTCCCTCATCCTGTCCCTGCAGCCCTTTGCAAACAGTCTCTCTGCAGCCTTCCTGTAGCCCCCTTCAGGTCCTGGCAGGCTGCTCTGAGGTCTCCCTGGAGCCTTCTCTTCTCCAGGCTGAACACCCCCAGCTCCCTCAGCCTGTCCTCAGAGCAAAGCTGCTCCAAACCCCTGATCATTCTTGTGGCCCTCCTCTGGACCCTCTCCATCAGCTCCATGTCCTTCCTATACTGAGGGCTCCAGAGCTGCACACAGCACTCCAGGGGAGGTCTCAGCAGAGCAAAGTGGCAGAATCACCTCTCTGGCTCTGCTGGCAATGCTGCTTTGGATGCAGCCCAGGCTGTGATTTGCTGGCAATGCTGCAAGCTCACCCTGCCTGCTCCTGTCCAGCTTCTCATCCATCAGCACCCCCAAGTCCTTTTCTTCAGGGCTGCTTTCTATCCCCTCCTCCCCAGGTCTCTACTGATAGTGAGGATTGTTCAGCCCAGGTGCAGAACCCTGCACTTGCTCTTGTTGAGCCTCATGAGGTTCACCTGGGCACTACCTCTCCAGCCTGTCCAGGTCCCTCTGGATGCCATCCTGTCCCTCTGGTGTATCAACAGCACCACTCAGCCTGGTGTCATCTGCACACTGCTGCTGGTGCCTCAGTCTTACTGTCTGTGTCATTGGTAGGAATATTACACAGCACAGGTCCCAGTGAGAAGCCCTAAGGGGCACCACTTGTCCTTTTTAAGAACAAGCTCAGGACTCAAAATGTTCATCTCTTGGCAGTAACAGTGAAGTACACAAGCATCTGTGTCTACATGAAACTGACACCATGTGGGAGTTTTAAGCTCTGCCTTTAAAAATTTTTCACAGATCTTGAACAGAAAGTAGTAGAATGTAAATAAATCACTACTGGGTGTAAAAAGGAAAATAATGATAGTTCTAAACAATCCCATTGGAGAAGATAATGGACTTAAACTAGTTGTACAAAACAATCTTTCTCTCTCTTTTCACTCCTTTGGCTCTGGCTGATGTTTCTCCCGGCTTTACTGACCTTAACTGTATGGCCTTTGTTGTGACTGGTATTAACAACTTCTCTGCTCTGTCTGTTGTCCCTTTGTGTACAGGGGGGTAGGGAGAGGAGGAGAGGGTGGGGGAGAAGCTGTTGCAGCTCCCCTGGTCCTTGGCCAGGGGGGTCCTCGTGCTGTTCATGAACGTTAAATACCTGTAACTATTGTAAAAGCTGCATATTTTGTACATAGCTATTGCATTTCGGTGTAGATTGTAGTTTTGCTTCCAGCTGAGCTGGTCTGACAAATTTAATGTTGTGGGGATTTCTCAACCCACCACATTACACCCCATCAAAGGCAGTAATTTATGTGACAGAGCAGAGGCAGCTCTGAAGAGGCTCAAGAGGGTCCTGATGTGGGTAACCATGCTCACATTATTGAAAAGTAATGCATGATGTAGATTATCAAAGACTGCTGCTTTTACTATGTACAGGGAAAAAACACTTATCAAAAGGTCACATCTCAAATACGGTGTTTAGTTTTGGGCCCCTCACTACAAGAAGGACATTGAGGTGCTGGACTGTCTCCAGAGAAGGGCAACAAAGCTGGTGAAGGATCCAGAGAACAAACCTTCTGAGGAGCAGCTGAGGGAACTAGGATCATTTAGCCTGGAGAACAGGAGGCTGAGGGGAGACCTCATTGCTCTCTACAACTCCCTTGAAGGAGGCATTGGTGAGGTGAGAGTTTGTCACTTGTCCCAAGTAACTAGCAACAGGGTGAGAGGAAACGGCCTCAGGCTGTGCCAAGGGGAGGTTGAGATTGGATATCAGGAAAAATTTCTTTACTGCAAGAGTGGTCAGGCATTGGAATAGGTTGCCCAGGGAGGTGGTGGAGTCACTGTCCCTGGAGGTGTTCAAGAAAGGTGTGGGCATGGCACTTAAGGATATGGTTTAATTGCCATAGTGATATTGGGTTGACTGTTGGACCATTTCCAACCTAAATGACTTTATGATTAAATAAATATTTGCTTGACTTTTCTAACTGGGATTCCACAAAACTTCAAAACTATGTGTTCAAATGTTTCACTACCTTTAGCATTAGAAAGATTTTCCTTTCTAACATCAAAAATCTGTGTCACCTGTGTTGCAGTTTAAGACTTCTAATTTTGACCTCTTCAAAGCCCACTCAGAGAACAATTTTTTTCCTTCAACTCAGTAGACAAATTTTACATGGTTTAAAGCTCACATCTCCTTTTTGGTTTTTACACTACACAATTATTTCATTACTTTTCATGTGAGTAAAATCAGATGAAGTTTTGTACCATACCAGTAAGTGGTGGAGGCTAGAACAGTCACAAAATCACAGAAACATTCAGGTTGGAACAGACCCTCAGGATCACCAAGTCCAACCCAGAACCCTACCCTACAAGGCTCACCCCTAAACCATAGCCCCAAGCACCACATCCAAACCACCTTGAAACACAGCCAGGCTTGGGGACTCCACCACCTCCCTGGGCAGCACATTCCAATCCATGACCACTCTTGCCCTAAAAAAATATTTCCTACTGTCCAGTCTAAACCTACCCAGTGGCAGCTTGAGGCCATTCCCTCTTGTTCTATCACTAATTCCCTGTCAGAAGAGACCAGCAGCAGCCTCTCCACAAGGTCCTTTCAGGTAGTTGTAGACAGCAATGAGGTTTCCCTTAGCTGCCTCTATTCCACACTAACCATCCCCAGCTCCTTCAGTTGCTCTTCATCAAATTTCTTCTCCAGGCCCTTCCCAGCTTCCTTGCCCTCCTCTGCCCTGGCTCCAGCACCTCCACATCTCTCTTGGATTGAGGTGTCCCAAACTGGACACAACACTGGAGGTGTGGCCTCCCCAGAGCTGAGTCCCAGGGGACAATCCCCTCCCTGCTCCTGCTGGACACAGCATTGCTGATCCCAGCCAGGAAGCCTTTGGCTTTCTTGGCCACCTGGGCACACTGCTGGCTCCTCTTCAGCTGCTTGTCCATGAGCACCTCCAGGTCCCTTTCTGCCAGCAGCTTTCCAGCCACACTGCCCCAGGCCTGTAGCACTGCTTGGGGTTGTTGTGCCCCAAGTGCAGGACCTGGCACTTGGCCTTGTTGAAGCTCAGTGGTCCCTTGGATTACTATTTTCAGCCAAACAGCCAGAGGATGATGATGATGCTCATCATGTAACTTTCAGAAATCGCTTTTGCAACCCACCGAACTTAACACTGGTGTTTCTAATGGAGAAGACTAAACAAAACACACCAGGGCATGCTGAATGTTTCTCTCTCCCTCTTGAAGTATTTAGACAGGAGAAATTGGCATTTGTCTTATAGCTACATTTAAAAACCATTAACCAACTTCTTCAACCTAAGTAAAGGAGTCTAGAAAAAAAAAAAATAAGGTATCCATTTCTCTAAGTTCCATGTCTGGAAACGAACCCCAAAGATACTGCAAACAGGTATTTTTCAGTTGACCTAATCATTTGTCTCTGAAACAGGAGACAAATTCTAATTCAAGAAGCACATATATTTTTTAAGTGCCCACAAACTGCTTCTTACCCCATCAGACCACCAGGGTATGTTCTTCTTGGAAGCCTTGCCTCTTCCTCACCTCTGTTCCCTTCTGCTTACTCTTCAGCATATCCTCTGAAAAAGCCTTTTATATCCTTTCTCTCCCTTTATTCTCAGTCTTTTCCTCAAAGAACTTATCTATCAGCACACTGAATGCTGGTACCGTTTGGGACTTTAGAGGCATTAGCATGCTACACTGGTATCACATACAGCCTGGTATCACTTCATGTGAACTTAAATTGAAGAAAGAAATAAAAATGCAGGCATATTTGAATTGCTTTATGTTTTATTATCTACAACAGAGCAACAGCTACCTGACATCCAAACAACAGTTATGGTCTGATGTGCAGTCTTCAGAGATTTGCATCTCTGTATTATCCTACCAAATCACACACTGGATGAGGCTGGAAGCAACCTCTGGAGGAACCTCATCCAATTCTCCTACACAAGCAGGTCCACCTGAAGACAGCAGAACAGGACAGCCTCTGAATTATCTTCAAAGATGGAGACTGTGTAACCAGCTCAGCACATCTTCACATAAAAGGCATCTCCTGATGTCCAGAGAGAACCTCCTGTGTTTCAGTTTGTGCTCACTGCCTCTGGTTCTGTCACTCAGCACCACTGAAACAAGCCTGGTTCCATCTTCTGCACACCCAGCTTTAAGGTATTTGCTCCCATTAACAAGATCATTTCAGTCTGTGGCTATCTGCCACCCACAGAGGGAGAGTGATGCAAGTGAGAAATGAGGACAGAAGAGACCCTTGGAAGATAAGACTGACTTTAGCTTGAGTTATGCCTGCCACAAGACCGAATACTTCCATCTGAGGAGTCACAATACTTTGCAAATACCTAACCTTGTCGCTTTCAGCAAGCAAGCTTATGCTCAGCAAATCAAAACACTTTATTGGACAGCATCTGATAGCAAAACCATGCTCCCTAGCATTTATTCTACTCTCCTTCCTTAGTTATTAAAAAGTAGCCATTATAGAGATCCTACTTGCCCTTTTGGAATACTGCCATGACCTAGAAATGAAGGTCAGCGGAACACAGGTTTCCCTATCCATACATTCTGACTGTTACACATCCCTGATGATTTAGAGACATAGCCTGGCTGAGAGCTTTTTAACACTCAGCTTAGACCAACAGACAATTTCCACTACTAGAGGTGTCAAGCAGTATGAGATGCATTGCATGAGATGCAAATAAGTAAGCAGGCTCCCCTCTGCTGGTTCTCCATCTCTTCATTTGGGCAGATCTGAGAGTGATGAATATTCTTAATTATATTTTGAGAATGATCAGAATTTTTACATTAAAATCAAACCAGAAAAATATAAAAACAGTGAAGACTGTCCATGTCCTAAAGGTTACCCGCATCCTGTATTGCCTGTGTTATCCTCTATCAGCTTCTCCTTGCAGGGGAGGGAAATCAAAGAGCATGATGGAAACTTGCTGAAGAAGAGGTGATGGTGATTAACACAAAATGTTAACAGGTAAAACACCCTTGCTATAGTACTGAAAATCCTACCCAGTAATTTATAAGAAAGATCACACACAGAATCACACACAGAATCAACCAGGTTGGAAAAGACCACAAGGATCATCAAGTCCAACCTATTACCTAACACCTCCTGACAACTAAACCATGGCTCCAAGTGCCAGGTCCAATCTTTTTTTGAACACCTCCAGGGACGCTGACTCCACTGGGCAGCACATTCTAATGGCCAATTCCTCTTTCTGGGAAGAACTTTCTCCTCGTCTCGAGCCTAAACTTCCCCTGGTACAGCTTGAGACTGTGTCCTCTTGTTCTGGTGCTGGTTGCCTGGGAGAAGAGACCAACCCCCACCTGGCTACAACCTCCCTTCAGGTAGTTGTAGAGAGCAATGAGGTCACCCTGAGCCTTCTCTCCTCCAGGCTAATCACCCCCAGCCCCCTCAACCTCTCCTCATAGGCCTTGTGCTCGAGACCTCTCCCCAGCCTCATTGCCCTTCTCTGGATATCACATTCTGTGTTTGGGCAGTTGCCCACTCACCACATGCATGTATGTATACATATATATATAAACTACAATGCCAGTGCTTTTGCCAAGCCTTACCTTAACCACATCCCTTGAATCATGACCTGTTTGGATAGTTTCTAAGATGAAGTAACTCTGAAAGCCACTGTTTCTGTGTTTCCACACACTTAGCTCTCCTGGCACCTGATGCCTGGCTTCCCCATGCTCACAGCACCCTGCTCGCAAGCCAGTCCCAAATGGAGATGGACGGCAGAGCAACAGACCCACACCCCCTCAGCCATGCATGGACAACACACACACAGGGATGTCACACCTCTGCTGTAGTTTTAGGCTCTGCCTTGAAAATTTTCTGCAGATCTTGAACAGAAAGTAGCAGAATGTAAATAAATCACTGCTGGATGTGAAGAGGGAAATAGTAAGTTCTAAACAATCCCATTGGATAGATAAGAAACATAAAAGTTAGTTGTGTACACTAACTTTCTCTGTTTTCGGCTTCCTCGCTCTGGCAGATACCAGCTCTGTCTTCTGCTGCCTTTGCTGACCTTGGCTGCATTGCTTTGGTGTGGCTGAGTACTAACAACTCTCTGCTCTTCTCTCTCCTCTATCATGTACAAGGGGGAAGGGAACAGGGAGGGGGAAAGGAACAGGAAGTGGGGAAGCCATCATTAGCCCCCTGGTTTGTCCAGGGGGGGTTCTTGTTGTAAATATTGTATATTGTGTATTTTGTGTATATTCATTGCATTTCATCTCTAGATTGTAGTTTTGCTTGTATATAGAGCTTCGTTTAGCTTCCAGTCGAGCTGGTCTGGCAATTTTATGTTGGGGGGAATTTTCAACCTTCCACACCTCTCATCCCAGTACACTCATCCACGCTGCTTTTAATCATTAATTTTAACCAAGTATAATCATTAAACTCCTCCGTGCTCTGCAGTCACCTCCCTCATCAGCACAGCACAACGGCCACGGCGTTCTGGGGCAGATTTGTGTTAAGCACCACGACCCCAGCACACTGGCGGGCAGCCCCGCACGGCGGGCAGCCCCCCTCGGTACGACCGAGCTGCGTCCTTCCCGCGGCCCGGTCACGGTCCCGGGGATGGGACACAGGCAGACTCACCAGGAGGCGCTCCCCGGGCGGCCCCTGTCCAGGGCCCGGACCCAGGGCTTGAACCACTGAATCTGCTCAGCAGCTGCTCCCCAGAGCTTCTCGGGCTCTGCCACGGAAGACCTGAAAACGTTCTCGTACTCGCCCGACGCCCGGGAGGAGGCTGGGCGGCCGCCCAGAGGTGGGCGCGGGGCAGCGGCGGCCCAGGCTGGGAGTGGGCTCCGCACACAGGGCCGCCCTGGCCGCCTGCAGGCACCGCCGCCGCCCCGGGCCGCCGCCACCCCGAGAAGTTTTGGCAGCGCCACCAGCCTGCTAGTGAAACCCATCTTCCGTGACCTTTAAAGCAGAGGAGCCGCACAGGCTCCGTTAAGGCTCCGAAATACTCTCGGACGGCACAGGACGGAGCAGCGGAGGCAGGACCCTGAGGTCGGCGGGGGCGGCTCGGAGCGCGGGGCGGGCTGAATCGTCCCGCCCCGGCGCTGCCCTCGGGCGCCGGCTGCCTTGTCCGGGGGCCGGAAAAGCGAATGGAAGCGGCCAGGGTGATGCTCGGCCATGGCCGGAACCCGAGTCGAAGTCGCAGCGGGTCGGGACGAGGGGCACGGGCGGGCTGGGGCCGCCGCTGTGCCCCATGGAGCCCCATGGGGGGACCGGGGGGTGCCGTGTGGGGGCGTTCGGCCTGGCCGGCGCTTGGATGCCACTGAGGGCGGATGGACAACGACAGACCGAGACCATGAAGTTATTTTTTACTTAATGATTTGCTTGACATGTAGCCACAATACTCTTTAGGCATTTATTTTGAAAAGACATTCTACCTCTGCGGAATCTTCCCTGTGGTAAAATGAGGCATACTGCCTATATCAGGAAAAGCTAAAAAAGTTTACTCTGTTTTCCAGAAGACCTGTAACATTTCACAGAATCACAGAATGTTAGGGACTGGAAGGGACCTCCAAAGCTCATCCAGTCCAACCCCACTGCCAGAGCAGGATCACCTAGAGCAGATCACACAGGAACACATCCAGGTAGGTCTTTAATATCCCCAGAGAGGGAGACTCCACAACCCCCTGGGCAGCCTCTTCCATTCTTCTGTCACCCTCACGGGGAAAAAGATCTTCCTCTTTTTTCCATGGAACTTCCTATGCCTCAGCTTCCACCACTGCCCCTTGTGCTGGCATTGGGCATCACCTCTGGGCACTCCCCCTGCACATCTTTATCACCAGCAATGAGGTCACCTCTCAGGCTCCTCCTCTCCAAGCTACAGAGCCCTCAGCTCTCTCAGGCTCTCCTCATTTGGACACATGGGTTTGCTGCTGGCTTACCAGTAAGAGTTTTGTGCTCCATATCATGATTATTTGGCCTGAATTCATGCCTGTTTTTCTTACTTAGATTCTTCCAGCATCTTGTGACATGCTGTGGTGGGTTGAGATTACCCCTTCCCCCCTACAACTAATTGGAAATTAGCCCTAGAGTGAATTCCCAAAGGAAAAACAAATTCAGAACTCGGAAGCAAAATGAAAGTTACATTTACAAAAGGTAAACTAAAATCTAAAAATATAAAATGCAATGAATATGTACAAAATATATTTGCATATATTTATAATTCAGAAAAAAAATTACAAGGATTCCCTTGTACAGAACAACACCCACCCTGGACAGCCCAGAGGGCCACTTACAGCCTCCTCTCTCCTCCTTTCCCTGGTACCTTCAGAGGCACAACACAAGTCAGTTCGGCCAGCAGAAGGTCAGGAAAGAGATAAGGGAGCAATGCAGAGCAGAATTGCAGAGAGAAGTGAAAAGGAGCACAGGATAGTTTGTGCGGCAAACTCTATCCTAGTCAGTGAGCCAATGAAATGATGTAGACAAATCAGTTGTTCTGTATCCAATGGTAATTTATTTACCTTTTTTTCTCAAAGACGTCCAGAAAACCCCTATTCTTGTTTATACATGGAGAAGGACCTGGGAGTGCTGGTGGATAACAAGTTCTGCATGGGACAGCAATATGCCCTGGTGGCCAAGAAGGCCAATGGGATCCCGGGGCGCATTCAGAGGAGTGTGTCTAACAGATCCTTCTTTACAGTGTGAGGGTGACAAAACCCTGGAGCAGGCTGCCCAGAGAGGTTGTGGAATGTCTTTCTCTGCAGACTTTCAAAACCTGTCTGGATGCATTCCGGTGCAGACTACCTTGGGTGATCCTGCTTTGCAGGGGGGGATTGACTTGATCTCTGGAGATCTCTTCCTACTCTGATGTTCTGTGATTCTGTGATCAGTAAGAATGTCAGTGCCTGAAGTCCTTTTGTCACCTTCAAAGAGTATGTTTTGAATGTTCAGGGTTTTGTAATAACAGTGCTTGGGCATTTGATGGTTCTGATGCAGTGATCTGGGAAACAGGGGTAGAGACATATCAAAGAAATGGGAATGGCTTTGGGTAAAACAACAGGTTTTATTCTTGTAGAGTCCAACAATCAAAAACCTGCCATTTCAGGAAGCTGGGCAGTGCAGGGGCATGGATTACCTAAAAATCAAAGCTCAGTGACAGTTCTTATAACATTACATTGTCAAGCCAGTTAGCATCTGCAGAATGCCAGCAATGCAAAGCAGAAGCTAAAATTCTACTTACTCTCCATGGAATTTACAATGGATTCTTTACCTCAAGCATACCTAAGTGAAGAACATATGAACTGAAGAACATAAATTTTGCTTTTAAATCATAGAGTTGTCAGGGTTGGAAGGGACCTCAAGGATCATCCAGTTCCAACCCCCCTGCCATGGGCAGGGACACCTCACACTACAGCAGGTTGCTCACAGCCACATCCAGCCTGGCTGCAAAAACCTCCAGGGATGATGCTTCCACCATGTCCCTGGGCAACCTCTTCCAGTGTCTCACCACCCTCATGGGGAAGAACTTCTTTCTAACATCCAATCTGAATCTCCCCATTTCTAGTTTTGCTCCATTCCCCCCAGTCCTATCACTCCCTGACACCCTCAAAATACCCTCCCCAGCTTTCTTGTAGCCCTCTTCAGATACTGGAAGGCCATAAGAAGGTCTCTTGCGAGCCTTCTCTTCTTCAGACTGAACAGCCCCAACGCTCTCAATCTGTCTTCACAGGAGAGGTGCTCCAGCCCCTCTTCCTTGAAGCTATTTTGCTTTCATGTGCTCGATTTGTTAGCTGGTGGATTGAGCTTTTAAAAGTTGTGGGTTTATTTCTTTATTTATTTAAATTAAAAAAAGGAAGACATTTGAGACATCTCCATTATCTGCCTGGCTTTATTTCTCACATTTTCAAAGTCTTCTTAGAACCTAAAAGTATAAAAATTCATTGCCCAGCAGAGTTTTATCAAAGCTGTCTGAACATTTGATTCAAATTTAGCAGGATCTCCTCTGAGTAAGACTACTTACCCAAACAAGGCTAAACATATGCCCTGAGAAGCTTTCTGAAAGAGAACTTAGATCTGAAAAATTATGCATGACACACAGGTTAGCCAGAGCTGTAAGCCCTCCTCGGGGAGGAATCCAGTAGTAACATTGGTAATAACTGATACTGAAATCACAGTTTCATCCCAGAGGATCTCTAGCTCAGTGTCACCTGGCATGAATCAGAATTTCACTCTAGCACTTTCCAGAAGTCTGTAGAACATCTCTTCTGCTGGCAGAGGCAGATATTGTAGTATTTGGAATCATAGAGCCATAGGAAGGTCTGGGTTGGAAGGGACCTCCCAAGGTCATCCAGTCCACCTCCCTCTGCGGTCAGCATGGGCATCCTCCACTAGAGCAGTTTGTCTAGACCCTGTTGAGCATCACCTTGAATATCTCCAGGGATGGGGCCTCAACTACCTCTCTGTGCAATGTGTTCCTGTGTTCCAGTGTTCCACCCCCCTCATGATAAAGAACTTGTTTGTCTCCCAGCACACTGCACACTCCTTTTGTATTGTGACAGTGTGAGCGCTGAATTCCCCCCCACCGACAGTGACCAGGCTAGCTCAGTCTGGAAGCAAATGAAAGCTGTATTTACAAGCAAAACTACAATCTATGATGAAATGCAATGGATCAGTACAAATAGACACAATTCACAACATTTACAAATATATACAATCAACAGAAAAGCACAACCAAGCTCCCTTTGCGTCCCCCAAAGAGGGGAACTCCCAAGGGGCCTCTCCTCTCAGACCAGAAGGACCCAGACACCCCTGGCAGGAAGAAGAAAGTGAAGAAGCAGAGAGGCTGTTAGACTTAGCTCATCAAGGTCAGTGTGTTGTCTTCAGCCAGAAAAGAAGCAGCAGCAGACAGACAGAAGCCCAGCAAGCTGCGAACTCAGACTCCGACTGCCCCAACCTTGTTTTGAGTAGTGGTTCTTAAACATTTCTCCGTCTCCAATGGAGGTGTTTAGAACAATCATTATTTTGCTTTCTTACACCTAATGTGAATTATTTACATTCCTTCACCTTCTCTGCTTAAACTTTGTAAAGAAAAAATAAAAGGACAGTTTCAAACCATCACACCTTTCCAGAAGAGAGAAACAAGTGTAAGGTTGTGGATCTCAGCACTTCAGTGGACAGATGGATGATTCACCATGGATGCAGGGATTTCAGCACTGCATCACTACTGTGAATGCTGCAAACCCAAAGTATGTCTAAGAGTGTTGCAGCCACTGTGCTGCTGGGATGTGTGCCCAGTGTGTGATTCTCTAGCCAGAGAACTGGACCCTGCGAGGAACAAAACAACATTCCAAAGGAAAACATTCCTGCAGGAGCCACCTCCTTGACACGCTGGCACCTCGTATTGGTAAAAGTTTTCAGCTTAGAGATGTGATTGGGTTTCACTGGTTAAGGGATTGATAAGAAAGAGAATTTAAGCAGCTACTCGGAGCAACGCTGGAGATTGGGGGTTAGGGCTTTCCTAGGGACTTCTACTCCTGGTAGCGAGCTACTTCATCTGCTAAGAGTTTCTGGGACTTAGAATCATAGAATGGTCTGGGCCAGAAGGGACCTACAAAGCTCATCCACTCCAATCTCCCTGCAGTCAGCAGGGACATCCCCAACTAGATCAGGTTGCCCAGGGCCTCCTCAAGGCTCACTTTCAATATCTCCATGGCAGAAGCCTCCTTCCTTCTTCTGAGACAGAAGAATAACGAAGAGGTGATTTGGTACAATGAACACAGCTTCACCAAGGGCAAATCCTGCCTGACAAACCTGGTTGCCTTCTATGAAAAAGTCGCAACATCAACAGACAAGGAGAGAGCAACCAATGTCATTCACCTGGACCTGAGCAAAGCCTGCAACACTGTCTGGCACCACATCCTGGTCTCCAAGCTGGTGAAATGTGAGTTTGATGGATGGAGCATTCAGTGGATAAAGAACTGGTTTGATGGTTGCACCCAAAGAGTGGCTGCCAATGGATCCATGGCCAAGTGGAGGCCAGGGACAAGTGGAGTCCCTCAGGGATCAGCACAGTATTGTTCAACATCTTTGTGGGCCACATGGACAGAGGCATTGAGGCACCCTCACCAAGTTCACCAACCACACCAAGCTGTGCTGTGTGGCGCAGCTGACAGCTGGAGGGAAGGGATCCATCCAGAGGCACCTGGACAGGCTGCAGAGCTGGGCCCATGGCAACCTCAGGAGGTTCAACAAGACCAAGTGCTAGGTCCTGCAGCTGGGTCAGGACAATCCCAAGCACTGATATAGGCTGGGCAGGGACTGGCCTGAGAGCAGCCCTGAAGAAAAGGCCTTGGGGGTGCTGGTGGATGAGAAGCTCAACAGGAGCCAGCAGTGAGCACTTGCAGCCCAGAGAGCCAAGCAGAGCCTAGGCTGCAGCAAGAGAAGTGTGGCCAGCAGGGCCAGGGAGGGGATTCTCCCCCTCTGCTCCACTCTGCTCAGACCCCACCTGGAGCTCTGGGTCCAGTTCTGGAGCCTCTGTAACAGGAAGGATCTGGAGGTGCTGGAAGGTGTCCAGAGAAGGGCCACAAGGATGAGCAGACGGCTGGAGCTGCTCTGCTCTGGAGACAGACTGAGAGAGTTGGGGTTGTGCAGTCTGGAGAAGAGAAGGCTCCCAGAAGACCTTCTTGTGGCCCTCCAGGATCTTGGGGGGGGGCTCCAAGAAAGCTGGGGTGAGAATTTTTAGGGTGTCAGGGAATGATAGGACTGGGGGGAAACGGATCCAAGCTAGAGGAGGGGAGATTTACATTAGATGTTAGGAAGAAGTTCTTCCCCGTGAGGGTGGTGAGACACTGGCACAGGTTGCCCAGGGAGGTGGTGGAAGCCTCATCCCTGGAGGTGTTTGAAGGCCAGGCTGGATGTGGCTGTGAGCAACCTGCTGTAGTGTGAGGTGTCCCTGGTCATGGCAGGGGGGTTGGAACTGGATGATCCTTGAGGTCCCTTCCAACCCTGACAATTCTGTGATTGTGTGAAAATGTTGTAGAACCACAGCAAAGTGACTTAACATAGGTACTGAATCTTTAACTACATTTTCGCTTTGTGTTTATAAAAGGACTCTAACTGAAATTTGAATTCGCAGACACACAGAATGTTTGGGGTTGGGAGGGACCTTGAAAGATCATCTAGTCCAAGCCCCAATGTTTGGAAAGCATTTAATGTACAGGAGATGACATCAAATCATATTTTTCTGCTATTCTTTTTTTCAAGAAATATATCTTCAAACCTGTATGCCTTACACTAAATAGTACAGTTGTGGGAAACCCCATATTTTTGTTTTATTAATTTATTTTGTTTTATTATTATATTTTATATATTATATATTATACTATATATTATATTATATATATATTATATTTTGCTTTATTATTATATTTGTATAAATTATTATGTGATCACTGACATACTCAGGCCACATTTCAGTGTTCTTTGCCAGATCCATGCTAAGTATCATACATATGTGTGGTGGGTTGAAATTACCCCCAACTAATTTGGAGAAACTATCCCCCTCCAAAATAAAAATTGCCAGACTTGCTCAGAAGGTTTTGGAAGCAAACTACAGTCTAAAAATATGGAATGCAATGAATATGTACCAAATATACATTCCATAGGTACAATATAGATGTATTTACAATTCATAAACAACACAGAAACTCCTCAGAATCCCCTGGATGGATCCAAGGGGGACTGTTCACCTCCTCCCCCACTCCCTGCCTCCTTCCTGTTACCTCGCACAGTAGCGAAAACAGAGATCCCCTGGCAAGGCCACAGGAGAGAGAGAGAGAGAGAGAAGTTGCAAGCAGAAGTGACAGAAGAAGAAAAGAGCAAGAGCTGTTTGTGCCTCTGCTCTATATCCCATTAGCAAACCAATGAATTCTGTGGAGCTTAGCATCATTTTCCTTTTGCATCCAATGGTAATTGATTTTACTTTCAGTCTTTGCAGTCAGGGACTAGGCTAAGTTCCCCCTTCAGACTGTGACAATACGTTTTTCAATGAAGTCCACAGCTGCAAGGGTAATTGCTGCACACATCACTTGACATCACTTCCAAATCCTTTGTTCAGTGTCAATTTCAGGAGCATCGAGTTTGGCAAATGAGGAAAAAAATCCTTAGAGAAAGAATTCTTCAGTTGAGAAATCTGCTGTAATGGCATTTGTAGGTGAACCTTCAATTACTGGCCTGCAGCTGGGAGAACTAGAAATTCCTTCTTTACCCTTTTAGCTATCAGTATTGGCTGCCATTAGTTTAATTAACAAGTGTGTCCCACAGATACTCGTTAGAAACATTCCTTCAGGAAACAGGTAATAGGGTGTTTGCTAAAAGAGGAACTTAATGCATTTTATATTCTGATTAAGTTCATTTGTAACCCCTAGGCCCCCCCTTGTGTATCCTTCCTAGTAGGATGCATTCAAAATGAACAGCAGAGTGTTTAGTGCTGCAAAGCCAACTCCTTTGCCAAATGCTTGTAACTTCACAGTAAAGACAGCCTGTGGACAGAGTGGGGAAATGGTTACCAGAGGAACCTAATGAGGGTCAACAAGGATGAGTGCAGAGTCCTGCACCTGGGCAGGAAGAATAAACTGCAGCAGGACAGGTTGGGAGGGGATCTGCTGGAGAGCAGCCCCAAGGAGAAGGACCTGGGAGTGCTGGGGGACAACAAGTTCTGCATGGGACAGCAATGTGCCCTGGGGGCCAAGAAGGCCAAGGGGGTCCTGGGGGCATTCAGAGGAGTGTGTCCAGCAGAGCCAGGGAGGTTCTCCTCCCTCTCTACTCTGCCCTGCTGAGATCTCACCTGGAATATTGCATCCAGTTCTGGGCTCCCCAGTTCAGGAGGGACAGGGATCTGCTGGAGAGAGTCCAAGGGAGGGCTCCAAGGACGCTGAAGGGACTGGAGCCCTGCCTGGGAAGGAGAGGCTGAGAGCCCTGGGGCTCTTTAGTCTGCAGAGGAGAAGACTGAGAGGGGATCTGATCAATGTCTATCAATATCTGAGGGCTGAGGGTCAAGAGGGAGGGACAGGCTCTGCTCACTTGTGCCCTGGGATAGGCCAAGGGGCAAAGGATAGAAACTCCAGCACAGGAGGTTCCACCTCAACATGAGGAGGAACTTCTTAATTGTGAGGGTCCCAGAGCACTGGAACAGGCTGCCCAGAGAGGTTGTGGAGTCTCCATCTCTGGAGACTTTCAAGCTCAGGATGTGTTTCTGTGTGACCTGTGCTGGATTCTATGATCCTGCTCTGGCAGGGGATTGGACTCCATGATCTCTGGAGGTCCCTTCCAACCCCTAACATCCTCTGAGCCTCTGATTGCCCTTCAATACCACAGGAAATACTAGGCATCACAAGACACAACCCATTAGGTATGCAAATTCTCAGGATACTTCTTTCAGTGCGTGCCTACAATTGCCAGGTTAAGGAATACACATACTTAAATATTTCAGCCAGCCTTGCCTCAACAGTTTTGTCTGCAGTAGTGAATAAGGGAGAATAAGGGAGATGTTTCAGCTGAGCAACAGATTGCTGTCACCACACTGAGGCTGGCTGTATCCTCCCCCTCTGCTCTGCCCTGCTGAGGCCACATCTGGAGTATTTTGTCCAGTTCTGGGCCCCTCAGTTCAAGAAGGACCTCAGGGAACTGCTTGAAAGAGTCCAGCCCAGAGCCACCAAGATGATTCAGGGAGTGGAAGATCTTCCTTATGAGGAGAGGCTGAGGGAGTTGAGGGCTCTGTAGCTTGGAGAGGAGGAGCCTAAGAGGTGACCTCATTGCTGGTGCTAAAGATGTGCAGGGGGAGTGCCCAGAGGCTGGAGCCAGGTTCTGCTGGGTGATGCCCAATGCCAGCACAAGGGGCAGTGGTGGAAGTTGAGGCATAGGAAGTTCAATGGAAACAGGAGGAAGAATTTTTTCCCTCTGAGGGTGACAGAACAGTGGACTAAGGCTGCCTAAGGGGGTTGTGGAGTCTCCCTCTCTGGAGATATTCAAGAGCTCCCTGGATGTGTTCCTGTGAGACCTGCCCGGGGTGATCCTGCTTTGGCAGGGGGCTTGGACTGGATGATCTCTTCAAGGTCCCTTCCAGCCCCTAACATTCCGTGACTCAGTGGTTCTGCGAAATGCATTCTGTGGTACATTCATGTTCATGTTTGTCATGGCCTCACCCTCTTATGGTGCTGAACTAGGCTGCCATACCTTTACCCTTGGCAAAAATCATAGACCCTAACAGAACAGAAGCTACATGGCCACCCTCAAGACACTGGGTTTATTACTTTACAGTCTGTGCAGCTATGTATAGTAGTGCAAGGTGAGTGTAGCAGGTTCATGGACTCATCCTACTGTGCACATATAAAGGAGATATTGAAGGTAAAAGACAGGGAAGAGTCTTCTGCCATAAGATAATATACTTGAGTAAGTTCTCTAGAACTGGAAATAAAAACCAGGAAAACCAATTTCTCCTTCAAATCAGTATCATAGAAGTGGAATCCAATGAGGCAGACATCGAAAACTTAAACATGGTCATTTGCCTTCCTTCTCCAAGCACCCTGAAGTTTCCTCCCAGCACCTATCCAGTAGAGTTTAGTCCAGGTCAAAGGCAGGGATTTCGACACACACACTGCATGCTCAAATAGTTGCTCACTCCTGTTAAGTGAATGACTTCAAGGTGCGTGGTTTAGATAGTAGTGCACAATACTGGATCTTCAGGATTTGTTTTTTATTTTTATTTACTAGTTGTAGGAGGCTTATACTCACTGTTTCTGCTCACTTACTTATCACAGAATCAATAAGGTTGGAAAAGACCTCAAGGATCATCAAGTCCAACCTGTCACCCAAGACCTCATGACTACTAAACCATGGCACCGTGCCACGTCCAATCCCCTCTTGAACACCTCCAGGGATGGTGACTCCACCACCTCCATGCTCACTCCCTTCTGCTTACTTACAACTCTAAAGGACACTCAGCTGCTTCTTGCTCAGTTATTCTCTGTATGTAGTTGGAATTACATAACAAATGATATTTTCCTATGCAATTTAATAGCAGAGGCTATATTTCCCTTTTACTTTGAAGATACAGATGTCTGATGAACTCCTCTTAAGCCATGTAGTTGTTATCACAGCCTCTGAGAAGACCAAATAGAAGACCAAATATGTGAATATTAGGGTAAGATGTTTAGGTGTGCATTAGAGAAGGCAGCTTAAGCATCCTGGCTTGGCTTAGAAACACTGTGGCCAGCTGGAACAGGGAGGTGATCACCCCCCTGTGTTCAGCACTGTTGAGGCCACACCTTGGGTATTGTGTTCAGTTCTGAGCCTCTTGCTATAGGGAGGATATTGAAGTGTTGGAGTGTGTCCAGAGCAGGGCAGCAAGGCTGGAGAAGGGCCTGGAGCACCTGGGCTATGAGGTGGGGCTGAGGGAGCTGGGGGTGTTCAGTCTGGAGAAGAGGAGGCTGAGGGAGACATTGCTCTCTACAGCTCCCTGAAGGGAGGTTGGAGTGAGGAGGGGGCAGCCTCTGCTTCTTGGTGGCAAGAACCAGGACTAGAGGAAATGGTTCCAAGCTACAGCAGGGGAGGTTCAGGCTGGATATTAGGAAATATTTCTTCACTGAAAATGTTCTCAAACATTGGAATGGTCTGCCCAGGGCAGTGCTGGAGTCACCATCCCTGAAGGTGTTTAAGCAGCCTGTGGAGCTGGTGCTTAGGGACATGGTTTAGTGTTGACCCTGCAGTGCTGGGTTGAAGTTTAGAGTGGATGATTTTTGACGTCTCATCCAACCAGAGATACTCTATGATTCTGTGATAATAGTCTCTAGAAACCAAAGTCCAAAGCTGACTCCTTGGCCTCCAGCAAAACCAATGTCCAGGTGTTAAATCTCATGGTGAATGTGATAATAATAATAATAATTAAAAAATCCTTCAGTAAAAGCTGAGTCCTTATTTTTTAAATAATTTTGTTTTCAACTCATATAAAAAAATTTACATGCACTCATTAACAACTGAAAAGATTTTTTTATATGCAGTTAATTCTTTGATATTTTAAAAAGTCTATTTTCTTATAAAGAATCCCCCTGAAGGTTGGATGTCCCTCTAGAACACTATGATATTTTATACAAAACAAACAAACAAAAAAACCCAAAAGCATCCTTCCTTGTAACAACTGGAAAAGCCAGCTGGCATCATCTGTAAAATGCAATTCCCCCCAAACTGACCTGTTTGCTTGACAGATAACAGATTTCATGAAAAGTAAACTCACAGGATTCTTTTTTTCCCCAAAACCAATATTTTTCTCCCAGTTTTTATGTCATTTATGGTTTGCTGCTAAATGTCTTCTTTCCTTTTAGTTAAGTATCAGCAGATATGGAAAATAAAAGCTAGAAGCCTGTGTGTTCTCTCATTCTGGCACTGACAGAGATGAAACAGTAGATGAGAGAATCACAGCATGGTCAGGGTTAGAAGGGACCTCAAGGATCATCCAGTTCCAACCCCCCTGCCATGGGCAGGGACACCTCACACTACAGCAGGTTGCTCACAGCCACATCCAGCCTGGCCTTCAAAACCTCCAGGGATGAGGCTTCCACCAGCTCCCTGGGCAACCTGTGCCAGTGTCTCACCACCCTCATGGGGAAGAACCAGATGCATGTGAGACACAGAGCTGGAAGTTCTTGATTCACTTTTCAAATTACACCACATGCAGTGTGCAATAACAAATACGTTCTCTTTTTTCACTTTTGAACTTGTGATCTAGAGATGATTAAATCACAAAATCACAGAAACATTCAGGTTGGAAAAGACCCTCAGGATCACCAAGTCCAACCCAGAACCCTACTCTACAAGGCTCACCCCTAAACCAGCCCCAAGCACCACATCCAAATCACCTTGAAACACAGCCAGGCTTGGGGACTCCACCACCTCCCTGGGCAGCACATTCCAATCCCTCACCACTCTTGCCCTGAAAAAATGTTTCCTACTGTCCAGTCTAAACCTACACAGTGGCAGCTTGAGGCTATTCCCTCTTGTTCTATCACTAATTCCCTGTGAGAAGAGACCAGCAGCAGCCTCTCCTTTCAGGTAGTTGTAAACAGCAATGAGGTCTCCCTTAGCTGCCTCTATTCCACACTAACCATCCCCAGCTCCTTCAGTTGCTCTTCATCAAATTTCTTCTCCAGGCCCTTCCCAGCTTCCTTGCCCTCCTCTGCCCTGGCTCCAGCACCTCCACATCTCTCTTGGATTGAGGTGTCCCAAACTGGACACAACACTGGAGGTGTGGCCTCCCCAGAGCTGAGTCCCAGGGGACAATCCCCTCCCTGCTCCTGCTGGACAAAGCATTGCTGATCCCAGCCAGGAAGCCTTTGGCTTTCTTGGCCACCTGGGCACACTGCTGGCTCCTCTTCAGCTGCTTGTCCCTCAGCACCTCCAGGTCCCTTTCTGCCAGCAGCTTTCCAGCCACACTGCCCCAGGCCTGTAGCATTGCTTGGGGTTGTTGTGCCCCAAGTGCAGGACCTGGCACGATGCCTTGTTGAAGCTCCTCCTGTTAACGCTGGCCATGGATCCAATCTATCCAAGTCCCTCTGTGGAGCCTCCCTACCCTGGTGCAGATGAAATGATTAATGCTAGCTCATTATTGAGGCTATTTATGTCACTCAGTTCTTAAGCCATGTTGTGGTGAATGCTGGACAAGGAAATCATGTCCTGGGTATGTTACAGCTGTCTGGGCTTGCTGTTGCTTTTTAGTTATCCTTAAATGTACTGCTTCTTGGAATGGATGCTTGTGTTTTTGTAACAATATTCTGTTTACCCTTTAGATTATCCATGCCTGAGTGGCTAGCACACTGTGCAGAGAAGTTTAATGAGTTTCAAGGGGATGGCATTGTAAAAATAGGAAAGAAATAAAAGAAGTGCCTGAATACTAATGTAAGCCTCTAGATAAAACATATCATCCAGGCTTATGATAGCAGACAGCCTTGCCATCATGCACCTTATATTTAATACAATATATTTATTCCTAATTGTACAGTATTTCCTTACCTAATGTTTTTCTAAGTGAACCCCACTGCAGCTAAGCATTTCAGCAAAGCACACCCTAAAACTGAGACAGAATCAAGGGACCTCCAAAGGTCATCTAGTCCCACCACCCTGCAGTGAGCACAGAGATCACAGAATCACAGAATTATTGAGGCTGGAAAAGACCTCTGAGCTCATCAAGCCCAGCCTGTGACCTAACACCACCACATCAGCTAAACCCTGCCACCAAGTGCCACAGCCAAGCTTTTCTTAAAGACCTCTAGGGATGGGGACTCCACCACCTCCCTGGGCAGTCCATCCCAGTGCCTAATCAGCCTCTCTGTGAGGAATTGGGTACTGGTTGACAGCAGCTGAACATGAGCCAGCAGTGTGCCCAGGTGGCCAAGAAGGCCAATGGCATCCTGGCCTGCATCAGCAATAGTGTGGCCAGCAGGAGCAGGGAAGTCATCCTGCCCTGTGCTCAGCACTGGTTAGGCCACAACTTGAGAGCTGTGTCCAGTTCTGGGCTCCCCAGTTTAAGAAGGACATTGAGATACTTGAAGGTGTCCAGAGAAGGGCAATGAGGCTGGGGAGAGGCTTCAAACACAAACCCTGTGAGGAGAGGCTGAGGGAGCTGGGGGTGTTTAGCCTGGAGAAGAGGAGGCTCAGGGGAGACCTCATTGCTGTCTACAACTACCTGAAGGGAGGTTGTAGGCAGGAGGGGGCTGGTCTCTTCTCCCAGACAACCAGCAGCAGAACAAGAGGACACAATCTCAAGCTTCACCAGGGGAGGTTTAGGCTGGAGGTGAGGAGAAAGTTCTTCCCAGAAAGAGTAATTGGCCATTGGAATGTGCTGCCCAGGGAGGTGGTGGAGTCACCATCCCTGGAGGTGTTCAAGAGGGGATTGGATGTGGCACCTGGTGCCATGGTTTAGTAGTCATGAGGTCTTGGGTGACAGGTTGGACTTTGATGATCCTTGAGGTCTTTTCCAACCTTGTTGATTCTGTGATTCTGTGAATTGCTTCCTGATATCCAGCCTAACCCTCCCTGGCACAGCTTCAGGCCATGCCCTCTTGTCCTGTCACAAGTTGCCTGGGAGAAGAGCCTGACCCCTCCTGACTACAACTTCCTTTGAGGTGGTTCACAGGATCCCAGGATCACAGGATCCCAGGATCACAGGATAACAGGATGTTAGGGTTTGGAAGGGACCTCAGAAGGGCATCGAGTCCAACCCTGCCAGCCCTCAGATATTGATAAATGTTCATTAAATGCCCTCTCAGTCTTCTCCTCTCCAGACTAAACAGCCCCAGGGCTCTCAGGCTCTCCTCAAGTATATAATTTTTTTTTAAATATGTTTATTACCTTTTATGCTGTTATATTTAGTTTGCTTTTGTAAATAATAATTTCATCTAAATTTCAAATGCTGTGTAGTGTGGTAAATGCCAAATTGTTGTGTGGTGCAAAACCAAAGCACCACCATCAGGTTGCCCAGAGCTCTGTGGAGCCTGACCTTGAATATCTTCAAGGATGGCTGCTCCTACCCTGACTTTTTGCATGTAACAGCTCTGTGTATTAGAAGGCTCTTCCAATTTACATTTTGACTTCCAGAAAATTCAGCTCTTTCCTGGTGACTCCTACTGACAGTGGACAACTCCCATATTCATCTTTAAATTAAGAACATAATCCCATAAATTAAATACATAATCCTGGGGGTCTTTTCCAACCTGAATGTTTCTGTGATTTATCTGATAATTTGTTTGCTTCAATTGCTTTTAGTCATGAACACACAGATTTCACTTTAGCTACTTCTCTGATAAAATACTGTTATGGTTTCTCCCAGTGCTAAATGCATAATTAATCTTCACAATATTTTATCTAATTGTGTCTTCACAGAGCTCAATAACTCTTTCTTTTGGTTGTTGTTTAAAAATGCAAAATCAGAATATCCAATATGCCTCAAAACTAAAAATCAAGAGATTCACACCAATGATTTATCATTCATATTGAATTCCGTTTCTCATTCACAAGGATTTGGAGATTCCTTGAAGTTTTTTTCTATTCATGCACTCCTCTAGGATTCCTGAAGTCTTTTCTGATCTCATTAGTGTCGCAAAGTATCCTGCCCTTGCCTCCTGAAGTATGTTAAATATCCTATCACAGCAAAATCTTCTGCTCCTGCATTACTGAAGGCTCAAAAAGATATATTTTTTTCACTTACTCCACTGTTAATCTGGTTTCTCATCCCAATGTCTTTGAAATGTAAAATTTATCTCCACTGACTGCTAGGCCAAAAGTTTCACAGTGAATCCTGTATCTTCAGATCCTCTTAAAGTCACTCCAGTTTCTCCTATTTATTCCTGACCCACGGTTTTGCAAATGAACTTAAATTAACAGAATGAAATCAGCAGTATGAATATATAGCAGAATGAAATATACAGTTGGAAGGGGGACCTTCAGCCTAGATCCTGACTGCAGAGACTGAAAGTAAAATCAATTACCATTGGATGCAAAAGGAAAACAATGCTAAGGTCTATAGAATTCATTGCCTTGCTAATGGGATATAGAGCAGAGGCAGAAACAGTTTTTGCTCTCTTTTCTTCTTCTTTTGATTCTGCTTGCAACTTCTGTCTCTCTTTCTCCCATGGCCTTGCCAGGGAATCTCTGTTTTGACTCCTGTGTGAAGTAACAGGAAGGAGGGAGGGAGTGGGGGAGGAGGTGAACATTCCCCTGGATCTCTCCAGGGGGTTCTGAGGATTTTCTGTGCTGTTTATAAATTGTGAATATCTCTATATTGTACATCTATTGTATATCCTGTACATGGTCATTCCATTTTGTATTTCTAGGCTGTAGTTGCTTGTAAATAGAGCTTCATTTGCTCCCAAAACCTTCTGAGCTAGTCTGGCAATTTTATTTTGGGGGTATTTCTCTCAAATTAGTTGGGGGGGGGGGGTACTTTCAAGCCACCACATAGTCTTATCCACCACTTGTTGATGTCATTACCTACCTCTTTTCTAAAGGCTCTTTGTCCCATGCTCTAATCCTTCCATAAAACATCTTGAGATTGAGGCTACCCTATCCCTGTCCTGTGCCACTGGTTGCTTCTTTCTGCCTTGCACAGCAAGGGCAGGCAATGTGCATCAAAACAAACAATGCCATGGAAAGCTGGGAGCAAAAAAAGAGAGGTTTTGGCCATCACTTGAGTCTGATACAGGATCCAGTGTGCTACTGTCATTACATCTTTCTGATCAGTAATAAGGGTTTGTATCTTTATGCATTGTCCCAGTTTGAGTTGGTTGCCCTCAAGCCAGAGACTAAGGAGAGGCAGTTTCAGACCTGGCCAGCCTGAAGCCATCCTAGCAATGGGGGGGAAGAGCGAGCCCTGGGGCTTATGTTGACCCCATGCGGGGAGAGGAGTCCTGGGGTAGGGTCTGATTTGGTGGAGGGTTTTGTGTGAAGCTTTTGGCTTAATGAGCTTCTGTGTTAAACCCAGACCCTGCATTCCTTTGTATTTCCTGTGCTTTGCTGTGCTCACCACTGTGCATTGTAACATTGCAGGACTGTAGCTTGTGAAAAGCTTTGCCACTGAAACTTCCCAATACTCCAATCCTGTGTGTGGAGAGGTCTGCTCTTGCCCCGGGGGCATTAGGGCAATCTGCCCTGCTCTGAACAGGTTATTAATAAGAAACATGGTTAGATGCCACAAGGTAGGTGGCAGTAAAGGCCTTTACTCCACGTCATCATTATAGTGATCCAACAAAAAATACTCAGACAAGGGAACATAAACAAAACACAAGTAGTGACATATGTGTCACATAATCTGGCACCTCCCATTTCAAGCACTTCTGGAAAAGCTCATGTTGCTCTACAGAGGAAGAGCAGAGGCAGCATGGTTAAAGTACAACATGAGGGTGTAACATGGGAGGGAGTGGAACATCTTCCTTATGAGGAGAGCCTGAGGGAGCTGAGGGAGCTGAGGGCTCTGTAGCTTGGAGAGGAGGAGCCTAAGAGGTGACCTCATTGCTGGTGATAAAGATGTGCAGAGGGAGTGCCCAGAGGCTGGAGCCAGGCTCTGCTGGGTGATGCCCAATGCCAGCACAAGGGGCACTGGTGGAAGTTGAGGCATAGGAAGTTCCATGGAAACAGGAGGAAGCATTTTTTCCCTCTGAGGGTGACAGAACCCTGGACCAGGCTGCCCAGGTGGGTTGTGGAGTCTCCCTCTCTGGAGATATTCAAGAGCTGCCTGGATGTATTCCTGTGTGATCTGCTCTAGGTGATCCTGCTCTGGCAGGGGGGTTGGACTGGATGAACTTTCGAGGTCCCTTCCAGCCCCTGGCATTCTGTGGTTGTGTGTAAGAGATTAAATATTGTCTCTCTTGTACATGCAAATCAAGAAAGAGAAAATCACAGGCTGGATTTGTACAGCATTTTTGCATAGTGATCCATTCATATTCCTCCCCACCAAAATGACAGAAAGGGTTGGGTTGGAAGGGATGTCCAAAGGTCATCCAGTCCAACCCCTCTGCAGTGAGCAGGGACATCCTCTGCTAGATCAGGATGCTCTGAGCCCCATCGAGCCTGACCTTGAATATCTCCAAGGACTGGGCCTCAACCACTTCCCTGTGCAACCTGCTCCACTGTTCCACCACCCCCATGGTAAAGAACTTGTGCCCAACACCCAGGCTAAACTTTCTCTTCTCTAACGTTTTAATGATATAAACCATGCCCTTGCCCTTTCCTGTTTTAAATAGAGAACTCTCACGTACTAGAGTTACATATAGCGAATCACTGCAAGGGTAATCAGCACTTTCCTGATGAACACATCAGGACCAGGCATTAAGATTTTCATTTTAAAACAGCATAAAACCTAAATTTGGAATAAGAAATGTCAACAAACTGTGCATCTTTAATTAGATTTTTATTTATTTGCATTTAAAAAGTAGAAAGAAAAAAAACACTTTTGAGATGCTCTTTTTTTCATTTGAAATTCTTGAAGTGCTTCTAAGGATGGAGTGACCTCCTGCTTTGATATTGCTGCTGTTTATTCACAGAATTATCAAACCCCAGACCTTTTGAAATGTACAGCTCATGGTCTAAAAGCATTGGTATAATCACCTTTTGGAAAAGAAAAATTGCTGCAATAATGTAATGCAGTGAATCAACATTTAAAAAATGGCCTTGGCTTGTTTCTAAAATCTGTTCTGTTATCCAGGAAAACTTACAAGGAAAAGAATACAGAAATTATTTGAGGATATTTGCTCAAATCATTAATGAAAGTCAAAGTAAAATGGCTTCATAATGCTACATTCATTTCTATTCAGTGCTATTGGACAAACTTATCTTTGTTTCTATAATTTATATATTATTATATCTTGCTGATGACTTGGCTAATTTATGTGTTATTATGTCCTGCTTACAAATTGTTAGTCCTAATGAGAAACTTCCACACTCAACTCTTGCCATTTTCTTTCTACAGAGATGAGTGTCTGCAAAGCTTTATTGACAGCCATCAGTAAAACAGCAAGCAGATGTCATTTCTCTGCCATAGACTCACAGAATGGGCTGGGCTGCAAGGGACCTCCAAAGCTCATCCAGTCCAACCTCCCTGCACTCAGCAGGGACATCCCCAACTAGATCAGGCTGCCCAGGGCCTCCTCCAGCCTCACCTTCAATATCTCCAGGGAAGGAGCCTCAACCATCTCCCTGGGCAACCCGGTCCAGGGTTCCACCACCCTCATAGTGAAGAACTTGCTCCTCACATCCAATCTCAATCTGCTCTGCTCTAGTTTGAAGCCATTGTCCCTCGTCCTGTCCCTGCAGGCCTTTGCAAACGGTCTCTCTCTAGCCTTCCTGTAGCCCCCTTCAGGTACTGGCAGGCTGCTCTTAGGTCTCCCCAAAGAAAACTGGAAGAAAGGAAAGGAAGAAAACAGAACTACAGAAGAGAATGGATAGTGGAAGTAGGTTATTTAGATGTTCCTATTACAGCATCACAGAACATTAGAGGCTGGACAGAACCTTCAGAGATCATCCAGTCCAACCCCCCTGACAGAGCAGCATCACCCAGGGGAGTCTGCACAGGAATGCATCCAGGTGGGGTTTGAAAGTCTCCAGAGAAGGAGACTCCACAACCTCTCTGGGCAGCCTGCTCCAGGGCTCTGTCACCCTCACTCTAAAGAAGTTTCTCCTCATGTTGAGCTGAAACCTTCTCTGTTCAAGTTTGTCTCCATTGTTCCTTGGCTTATTCCTGTGCACCACCCAAAAGAGCCTGGCCCCCTCCACTTGACACCCACCCCTCAGCTCTTGAGAGACATTGATCAGATCCCCTCTCAGCCTTCTCTTCTCCAGACTAAACAGCCCCAGGGCTCTCAGGCTCTCTTCACAGGGGAGATGCTCAAGTCCCCTAAGCATCCTCCTGGCTCTTCCTTGGACTCTCTCCACCAGGTCTCTGTCTCTCTTGGCCTGGGGAGCCCAAAACTGGACACAGGAGTGCAGGTGTGGTCTGAGCAGGGCAGAGTAGAGGGGGAGAAGAATTTCCCTAGTCCTGATTCATCCCAGGATCCCATTGGGTCTCTTCAATTCATCAAATTATTTAATTTCTAGTATTTCTGAAGATTGTTTCAGAGTAAAAAGCTTCAAAACGTGCTAGTTTTAGGCTGACGCCAGGGAAATTTTAGAATCATAGAAATCACAGAATCAACCAGGTTGGAAAAGACCTCAGAGATCATCAAGTCCAACCTATCACCCAGCACCTCATGACAACTAAACCATGGCTCCAAGTGCCACATCTAATCCTTTTTTGAACACCTCCAGGAACAGTGACTCCACCACCTCCCTGGGCAGCACATTCCAATGGCTAATCTCACTTTCTGGGAGGAACTTTCTCCTCACCTCCAGCCTAAACTCCCCCTGGTGCAGCTTGAGACTGTGTCCTCTTGTTCTGCCACTGGTTACCTGGGAGAAGAGACTAACCCCCACCTGCCTACAACCTCCCTTCAGGTAGTTGTAGACAGCAATGAGGTCTCCCCTGAGCCTCCTCTTCTCCAGGCTAAACACCCCCAGCTCCCTGAGCCTCTCCTCACAGGGCTGTGCTCCAAGACCCCTCCCCAGCCTCGATGCCCTTCTCTGGACATGTTCCAGCATCTCAATGTCCTTCTTAAACTGGGGAGCCCAGAACTGGACACAGCTCTCAAGGTGTGGTCTAACCAGTGCTGAGCACAGGGCAGAATGACTTCCCTGCTCCTGCTGGCCACACTATTCCTGATGCAGTCCAGGATGCCATTGGCCTTCTTGGCCACCTGGGCACACTGCTGGCTCATGTTCAGCTGCTGTCAACCAGCACCCCCAGGTCCCTTTCTGCCTGGCTGCTCTCCAGCCACTCTGACCCCAGCCTGTAGCACTGCATGGGGTTGTTGTGGCCAAAGTGCAGAACTTGGCACTTGGACTTGTTGAATGCCATCCTGTTGGACTCTGCCCATCTGTCCATCCTGGCAAGGTCCCTCTGCAGAGCCCTTCTACCCTCCAACAGATCAACTCCTGCTCCCAACTTGGTGTCAGTCCCAGGACTGATCCCTGAGGGACTCCACTTGTCCCTGGCCTCCACTGGGACATGGAGCCATTGACAGCCACTCTTTGGGTGTGGCCATCAAGCCAGTTCTTTGTCCATCTAGTGCTCCACCCATATGGATATGTACTATCTATATATTTATAGCTATATCTCTATCTCTATCTCTATCTACCTATCTTTACATATATTTTCAATTAATAAACAGTATAGATACCCCTCTGGACAAAACCAGGGTGGCTGCTTGCAGCTTCCCCTCTTCCCCCTCCCTCTCCTTCTCTTCTCAGTACCTCTCAGACACAGCCACTGTAGGTCAGGAAAAGGGATAAGGAAGCAATGCAAAAGCAGAGATCACAGAGAGAGAAGAAGCAAAAAGAGACAGAATTGTTTATGCAACTACTTTTTATCTGTGGTAGTTTTAGCCTATGCCTTTAAAATTTTTCACAGATCTTGAACAGAAAGTAGTAAAATGTAAATAAATCACTACTGGGTGTGAAAAGGAAAAAAAATGATAGTTCTAAACAATCCCATTGGAAGAGAGAACAGACTTAAAGTAGTTGTGCAAAACAATCTCTCTCTCTCTCCCTTTCCTTGGGTTGGGAAATACTGACTGGCTTCTGCCTGACCTTGGCTGCACTGCTTTGTCGTGACTGGTATTGACTTCTCTGTCTCTGCTTTCTCTTGTCCCTTTGTGTAAAGGGGGGCAAGGGGGAAGCAGGGTGGGAGAAGCTGTTGCAGCTCCCCTGGTCTTTGGCCAGGGGGGTCCTTGTGCTGTTTATTAATTGTAAATACCTGTAAATATTGTGTATTTTGTACATAGTCATTGCACTTCATGGTAGATTGTAGTTTTGTTTGTAAATACAGCTTCATTTGCTTCCAACTGAGCTGGTCTGGCAAATTTAATGTTGGGGGGATATTTCAACCCACCACATCTTTGTCTGTGACATGGAGAATGGTGTTGAGTGCACCCTCAGCAAGTTTGCTGATGACACCAAGCTGTGTGGTGCAGCTGACAGCTGGAGGGAAGGGATCCATCCAGAGGGACCTGGACAGGCTGCAGAGCTGGGCCCATGACAACCTCAGGAGGTTCAACAAGACCAAGTGCAAGGTCCTGCAGCTGGGTCAGGGCAATCCCAAGCACAAATCCAGGCTGGGCAGGGACTGGCTGGAGAGCAGCCCTGAGGAGAGAGACTTGGGGGTGCTGGTGGAGGAGAAGCTCAATATGAACCAGCAGTGAGCACTTGCAGCCCAGAAAGCCAAGCAGAGCCTGGGCTGCAGCAAGAGAAGTGTGGCCAGCAGGGCCAGGGAGGGGATTCTCCCTCTCTGCTCCACTCTGCTGAGACCACACCTGGAGCTCTGGGTTCAGTTCTGGAGCCTCTGTTGCAAGAAGGATCTGGAGGTGCTGGAAGCTGTCCAGAGAAGGGCCACGAGGATGAGCAGAGGGCTGGAGTACCTCTCTTACGAGGAGAGACTGAGAGAGTTGGGGCTGTTCAGTCTGGAGAAGAGAAGGCTCCGAGGAAACCTTCTTGTGGCCTTCCAGTATCTGAATGGGGCTACAAGAAAGCTGGGGAGAGACTTTTGAGGATCTCAGGTGCGGACAGGACTGGGGGGAATGGAACAAAGCTGGAAGTGGGGAGATTCAGACTGGACGTAAGGAAGAAGTTCTTCCCCATGAGGGTGGTGAGACACTGGAAGGGGTTGCCCAGGGAGGTGGTGGCGGCTTCATCCCTGGAGGTGTTTAAGGCCAGGCTGGATGAGGCTCTGACCAGCCTGATGTAATTTGAGGTGTCCCTGCCCATGGCAGGGAGGTTGGAATTGGATGATCCTTGCGGTCCCTTCCAACCATGCCTGATTCTGATTCTATATCACATTAGCAAGCTAATGGAATGCTATATTCCTACCTATGTTATTGTTCTGTGTCCAGTGGTAACTTATTTAACTTTTATCAAAAAAGCCTAGAAAGTTCCTCTTCTTGTTTTTGCGGTTAGAAACAGGGAAAAGTTCCACCTTCAAACCATAACAGCCTTTTTTTTTTTTTTTTTTTTTTTGGTCTGGTTGTTTTGTTTGTTTTTCTTTGGGTACGGATCAGAAGTGTAATTTACCTGCTACAGTCACTCAGCTCAAGTGCATAACATTCACAGTACCCCTCATGAGGGACCATCAACACTGACAATGTCAAAAGCAGCTAGAGCCTGAACCTGTACTCAACTACCATCTCCAGGTGATTTCTTTCCCCCTTGTTTTTCCTTTAGAAACAAACCATTCACTGCAGATAAAAATCTTGGCCACCCTGAATTCAGAGAGGTTGTGTGTCAGAGCAGCACTTCCAATGAACTCCTTTTCCCTATAAACCCCTTTAGAAGCTGAAATTTCTAGCTCAAGCTTCTCAGTTGAATTGTTTCAGCTGTTCATCTTAAGAGCCACCCACTCATGAGTGAAAATGACTGCTACAAAAATAAAGTCCTGACAGGAAATTAATGAAATTCATAAGTCCCAGCACAAAAGTAGTGCTTTATTTTCGAGAGTGCATTTCTTCTTTTCATTTACTACTTTATTCTTTCTTCATTAAATAAATGTTAATTATGGTGTTTATCTATACAAGTGCTTCATTCTCTGTCACCCAGAATTTGCAAGATTATCCTTGGATTTGCAGTGGAGTGCTTGTAAGCAGAATTGTATTTTCCCTGATGACTTCACAGTTGTACAGAACATAGTGAAGCAGGCAGGAATCTGCATGTATTTAATTAAGTCTAACGAACCTGCAAAGTCCTACAGCATTCACCTTTAACTGTGCTCATTAGATAGTTTGATTATGTTTGATCCTGTTAGGTTTCTAAACTTAGTATGTGCCTTAAATAGTGTTGCCCATGGCACAGGTCTCCTGTGCCATATTCACATCTCCCTGCAGTACTCAGGTCAGCAGATTTGCAGTTGTCCTGTACCATAAATGGAAGGAGAAAAAAAAGAAACAACCAAGACATTGAAAACTAACCTTTCTCGTGCACATAATTGTTATAAATTTAGACATTTATTCCCCAAAAGACTAGATATAGCAGAGTAATTGTGTCCCATTAGGTGTTATCCACACCAACCAAGTGGTGATGTATATGTGTACAAAATGTCTTGCTATGTTAAGTGGAGGCCAGGGACAAGCGGAGTCCCTCAGGGATCAGTCCTGGGACCAGGCTTGTTCAACATCTTTGTTGGTGACATGGACAGTGGCATTGAGTGCACCCTCAGCAGGTTTGCTGACGACACCAAGCTGTGTGGTGCAGCAGACAGGCTGGAGGGAAGGGATCCATCCAGAGGGACCTGGACAGGCTGCAGAGCTGGGCAAAAGCCAACCTCAGGAGGTTCAACAAGACCAAGTGCAAGGTCCTGCAGCTGGGTCAGGGCAATCCCAAGCACAAATCCAGGCTGGGCAGGGACTGGCTGGAGAGCAGCCCTGAGGAGAGGGACTTGCGGGTGCTGGGGGAGGAGGAGCTCAACAGGAGCCAGCAGTGAGCCCTTGCAGCCCAGAGAGCCAAGCAGAGCCTGGGCTGCAGCAAGAGAAGTGTGGCCAGCAGGTCAAGGTAGGTGATTCTCCCCCTCTGCTCTGTCTGGTGAGACCCCACCTGGAGCTCTGCATCCAGTTCTGCAGCCTCTGTTGCAAGAAGGATATGGATGTGCTGGAAGGTGTCCAGAGAAGGGCCACCAGGATGAGCAGAGGGCTGGAGCTGCTCTGCTATGAGGACAGACTGAGAGAGTTGAGGCTGTGCAGTCTGGAGAAAAAGAAGGCTCTGAGGTGACCTTCTTGTGGCCTTCCAGTATCTGAAGGGGGCTACAAGAAAGCTGGGGAGGGACTTTTTAAACTATCAGGTAGTGACAGGACTGGGGGGAATGGAACAAAGCTGGAAGTGGGGAGATTCAGACTGGATGTTAGGAAGAAGTTCTTCCCCATGAGAGTGGTGAGAGCCTGGAATGGGTTGTCCAGGGAGGTGGTTGAGGCCCCATCCCTGGAGGTGTTTAAGGCCAGGCTGGATGAGGCTCTGGCCAGCCTGATGTAGTGTGAGGTGTCCCTGCCCATGGCAGGGGGGTTGGCACTGGATGATCCTTGTGGTCCCTTCCAACCCTGACTGATTCTATGATTCTATGAAATCCTTTTTAGGGTTAAAGAAATGCAACAAAAAGATGAAGGCAGGATTTATTCCCTAACCTGTTAATGATCCTTGCAAAAAGCCTTTATGAGTCAGAATGCAAAGTTTGCTCCATGGTGGCTTAATTTGCCAGTAAAGAAGTGCTCTCAAGCTCTGCTAATCAAAAGATTGAAGTGCAGCCTTTGGGATCAGGCTGAGCCTATTACTGAGCTGAATGAATTTAGTTGGGTTGCCAGACCAACCTTAGAATCTTTCTTCCAGAATAAAGTTGTGTTGTGGGTACAGCCCTCCAGAGGGACTAGGTCACCCAGGAAGTGGACACCAAAAAGTGTAACCTTTTGTTATTTCATTCCCATAATGCCTGCATCTCCCCTTTATAAACAAACAGCACAGGCTGCTCAGTTCCCCCTTCTCCTCTCCCTGCTCCCTTACTGACACGGACTGTATCTCTTGCCATGTGGGGAAGTGGGGGCTGGTGCTGGCAAACTGATTTTTAGCTGCATCATTCAGGCCTGGGTAGGAAGGTATGGGGTTGGGAGTGTGTGTGTGTGTTTGAGGCTGTGGTGATAAGGCCATGACACACGGCCAGTACAGATCCAGATAAGGCCTCAAGATGTCTAGACAGGTCCTTTCTCTCCCCTCCTTCCTGCCACAACTACAGGGCAAGGCAGGAAAAGGAACACAGGGGACAGGCCCTTGCCTGTCTGGTAAACAAGATGCCAGCTGGGGTCAGAGCACGAAAGCTCCCCCAGATATGAGGTCCTGCCCTCTGCCTGTTATGGTCATAGCCTGGCAGAAGGCTTTGCATTGGGTGGCTGCATGTTAGCTTTAGTGCCCATTGGACCAAGTGACCTCTGGCATTTTGTGTATCTGCAAGTGGCTGGGGAGCCTGGGGGCTCCTGCTCAGATCAGCTGTTTGCTCGGATCGGCTATTTGCTCAGATCAGCTCCTGCTCAGATCAGCTGTTTGCTCAGATTCCCCCTTGCTCAGATAGGCTCCTGCTCAGATCCTCCTCGCTGAAATCTGCCTTGCTCAAGCCCTGCTCACATCTGCTGAAGCCTCTCCTCACTTCCACCCTTGTCGTCTCGAGTGTCCTGCCTTGCTCCGAGTGCCTGCTCCAGAGCCCTGGGATAAACTCTGAGCCTTGGATTACAAACCGACAGTTTCTGGAGCCTGTCAGCAGTGAGAGCGAGCCAGGGACCATCTCCAAATTCCCACTCTAATCCTCGTGAGTAAATCCTACCCTGCTCATATCTTCCTAAGGGTTATTGATTGGCCTTTGGTATATCAGTGGGTGAAGCTATTTGTGTCATAGCTTTTCCAGTATCTGAACTCTCTAAATTGTGTCAAAATTGCCATCAAGCATCCTGGAAGAATTCACAACCCAATAGAACCTGTCAATAATTCTATCAGGTTTTGTACATAGTTTTGGGGTGGGGTTTTTTGGAAAATAAAAATAAGTATATTTTATAATTCCCTCCTCGTTAATTTAACCCAAATTAATACAGAGGCCTGGGGTGTTTAAGGCCTGATTGGAAGGACGATTTTTGGGAAGTTCTGGACTAGTGAGATCTTGGTAAAGCTCAGACTGGAGAGAACTGAGCCGAGGCTAAACACAAATTGGTGTATTTTGTATGTTTTTTGTATTGTTGTATGTAGTTGTGAACAGTCCTTCCATTTACATTTCCAATCCTTTCCAATCCTGCCTGGAGTGTTTTCTTTTACTGCTTTGGGGAGGGGTAAAAAGCATCTGTCTGCTCCCTAAACCCAAGACAAGTTGGCACTCCAGTAGGGTGAGATCTCAGCACAATACAAGGCAGATTAGGCATGCCAATGCCTACTGATAACCAAGACAGGTAGGTGTGTCTCCATCACAGCTCATGAAAATTACCACGGTTCCCTTTAGAAGCCTGTTGCTGACTATACCATAATCTTGTTAGTTAAAGGTTAGATGACAAATCAGTGAGACAGTTGGCTGGATGAAGAGTATTTTTTTTTCCAAATAGATGTCTTTTAAGACAGTGATTTCATTATCATCATCTTGTAATATAATTTCTTGGTTTGCCTTATTTAGAAAGTTACAAAATGTCAGACCTCTCTTCTTCCTTGTTCTCTCACGTAAGCACACAAAAATTCTTCAAAGCACTCCCACCAGTGTATGTATTTTTCTCCACTACTTTCTCTTTATAATTCATGACAACCAGTTGCAAAGACTTCCTTTGAATGCTCTTTGTGTCTTTGACAGTACAAAACTAGTGGAAGTGGCATGAGCAGCCATATTCTCATCCTCAGCAGGGGGTGAGAATACAGATTCACACACAGATACCCACCTATAGGTATACTTAACTGGTAGAATCACAGAGTGGTTGAGATTGGAAGGGACCTCTGGAGGGGATCTGGTCCAAATCCTCTGTTTCACCAGGGCCACCTGAGCCAGGTGCCCCAGGCCATGTCCAGGCTTGTTAGTATCTCCACCTCTCTGTGCAGTCTGTGCCAGTGCTCCATCACCCTCACAGTAAAACAGAGTTTTCTGAGGCCTCAGAGGGAGCCTCTTGTGTTTCAGTTTGTGTCCATTGCCTCTGTTCTCGCCACCAGACATCACTGAAAAGAGCCTGGTGCCATCTTCTTTATAACCTCCCATTGTGAAGAGATCCCTTTCCATTGTGAAGAGGTCACCATTCTCCAGTGTGAACAGCCTCAGCTTTTCCCTTTACAGGCTCCCAGGATGTTAGAGGTTGGAAGGGACCTCTGGAGATCATCCAGTCCAACCCCCTGCCAGAGCAGGACCATAGAATCTAGCACAGGATAGATCTATCTAGGATAGATGCTCCCGCCCCTTAGTGGGCCCCATCTTAGTAGCTCTTTGCTGGACTCTTCTTTTCTTTTGTACCAGGAAGCCCAGAACTCAACACAGTAGTTCAGGTGGCACCAATATAGGCTGGGTGCCCAGTTCTGGAGCCCCCAGTACAAGAAGGATCTGGAGGTGCTGGAAGGTGTCCAGAGAAGGGCCACCAGGATGAGCAGAGGGCTGGAGCTGCTCTGCTCTGGAGACAGACTGAGAGAGTTGGGGTTGTGCAGTCTGGAGAGGAGAAGGCTCCCAGGAGACCTTCTTGTGGCCTTCCAGGATCTGAAGGGGGCTACAAGAAAGCTGGGGAGGGACTTTTGAGGGTGTCAGGGAGTGATAGGACTGGGGGGAATGGAGCAAAACTAGAAGTGGGGAGATTCAGATTGGATGTGAGGAAAAAATTCTTTCCCGTAAGTGTGGTGAGAGACTGGCACAGGTTGCCCAGGGAGGTGGTGGAAGCCTCTTCCCTGGAGGTTTTTGCAGCCAGGCTGGATGTGGCTGTGAGCAACCTGCTGTAGTGTGAGGTGTCCCTGCCCATGGCAGGGGTTTGGAACTGGATGATCCTTGAGGTCCCTTCCAACCCTGACAGTTCTGTGATTCTACAATTCTATGATTCACCAGTACTGAACAGAGGAGAAATGTTCTGCTATATAGTACTTCACCCTTCAAACACATCCCAGAACTTTCCAAAGTTGTTTTGGTGCTTCCAGCTCTCAGGACAAGTATTTCTACATTTCTTTTTCAACTCCTGTACTAGCTACAATGACAGCAATTATTTTAATAAACCAAACTGTGTGGTGTAGTCACCTATGAGGTGTAACTGCACACAGGGGCACATCCATATTTCACATAGGGAAGAGATAATCAGGAAACCCCCAGTTTTGCCCACTGTAGTGTCATTTTATGCAGAGTCTGAGCTTCCTCTATGTTTCCACAGGGTTTAAGTCTTTGTTGAATAATTCAACAATATATTGCCGCTCTTGGAACTCTCATTTATGCTATTAGGTTCCCAGCTGACATATAACCATGGTCCTTGTAACTCTCTTCTTATCTGGAGAAGGAATTTTATTTTCTTACCCAGTGCTCATGCCAACCATGCATACAATTTCCCTTATCTCTTCTACTCTAAAGACATTTTTCCTGATATTTACCTCTTGGATTTCTTAATTTTAGAGAAGACCCTGGCCAGTTATCTACTGAAAGCATCTTCAGGTATATACATTCACACAGTGGCTCCTTCTACTTAACCATGCTTCTTGAACTTCAAAGAATGATCTATGAGAGGTCTCTAAGATCTTTTCCCCTGTTGATCCATAAAATCACATGCTTGAGTTTGAATATCTTCTCTTTCATACTTCCACAGCCCAGCAGAGGCTTCTTAGAAATTCTCAGGCATAATTTTAAAAGGTTTGCAAGAGTGAAATGCAAATAAATATGTAACATAATACATGGCTTGTACACAAAGAAAGCTTAACCCTTTCCACAAACAACCACCAAAGGAAGCCCTGTGAGAGTTATGCAATTCTCTGCTGTCGGGTGTCTGTGTCATTGTGGTGGGTTGAAAATTCCACCTCCCCAAACATTAACTTTTCCAGACCAGCTCAGTTTGGAAGCAAATGGAAGCCAAACTACAATCTACACTGTAATGCAATGAATATGTACAAAATCACAGGTGTCTTGAAGGGGAATTGTTAATTACCCTTAGAACAATAATAAACGATATGGCAAATGGGTGTTAATAAGAATATTAGTAACCCTTCATTAATGAGAATTGCCAAAACTTGTGAACTAGGATGGTTGTGGGGTTGGAATATAGATTTACAATGGCAGTGTGCAGTCTCTGGGCAACATACAAACAATTCAATGCAAAGTAGGAGGCAACAACTTGGTAAGAGAAGGTCCCTGAGAGCAGGCAGTGCTTGATTACAGCGGGGGGAGGCTCGATGAGAACCTTTAAACCCAAAGGGCAGTGAATTAATTACTCACAGCTGGTTTTACCCAGGTGGGGGATGCTGCTGCTGCTGTGTTAGCTTTGGGGTGCTCTCATAGGGTGCTGGCACAGCAGATTGCCTGCAAGGAGAGTTCCCTGCCTGGTCCCAGGCTGCTCTGGCTGCAGGGGACAGCAGGCAGTTAACGACGCTCTGCTTGACGGGAGCTGGCTTGGCTTCTGGGGAAACTGAGGCACAGCAGGAGGCTGGTGGCATGGGGAAGCAGGCTGGGCAGAGCTGGCTTCTAGGTTCCTGGCTTCTGCAGCTTCCTGGGTATGGCTCATGGCTATATCCCAGGCTCTGCACCAGGCACTCGAGGCAGGGCAGGGCAACTCGAGGCAGCTTCTATGAGACAGGTCCAAGTAGGCTTGAAGCAAGGTTTAAGCAAGGTGAAGCAAGGCTTGAAGCAAGGTTTGAGCAAGGTTTGAAGCAAGGTTTGAAGCAAGGTTTGAAGCAAGGCAAAGGCAACTATAAAGTCAACATCTATATAGATCTGGCCAGTGATCAATTGGCCCAATGGGGCACTGAAGCTAAGGTGTAGCTGCCCAATGGCCTTCTGCCAGGCTATAGCCATAAAAGGCAGAAACAAAGACCTTGTATCTGGGGGAGCAGTGGTCAGCTACGTGCTCTGACCCCAGATAAGCATCTTGTTTACCAGACAGGCAGGGGTCCTGTCCCCTGTGTTCCTTTTCGCATGTTGCCCTGTTTTTCTGCTGGAAGGAGGGGAGAGAAAGGGACCTGTCTAGACATCTTAAGGCCTGTCTGGGTTTGTACTGAGTCATGTCATGGCCCTACCACAACAACAGGATTTACAATATTTACAGTCATTTACAATTAACAAACAGCACTAGGACCTCCCTCGGTAAAGACCAGGAAAGCTGTAACAGCTTCTCCTTCCCTGCCTCCCCCTAGCTGCCCTGTACAAGGGGCAGAGAGAAAGAAGCAGAGATATATTAAACTTAGACAAAATAAAAGTGATGCAGCCAAGGTCAGCAAAGCCAGTTAGTATCTCACCAGTGAAGAAATGAGAGGAGAAGAAAAATTGTTTTGGGAAACAAATCTTATGGGAGATATCCTTCCAATGGCATTGTTTAGAACAATCATTATTCTCCTTTTTACACCCAATAGTGATTTATTTACATTTTTACTACTTTTCTGCTCAAGATCTGTTTTTAAAGGCGTAGTCTAAAACTACCACAGTCATGTAATGGGTTTCCAGGCAAATGGTCATGATATGCACTGAAATTTGCATCATCATCAAATGATGAATCAGGGTTTCATCAGCCCCCTGCCACCAGCAAACACTTAAGCTGACAGGTACTTTCAGAACTCTCACAAATGCCTTGCTGGTGTTTGGCACATTTAGATCACCAAGAGAAATCTTCATGAGTTATGTGTCAGTAAATGGAGCAATGGAATTATGTATATATTTCAAATTACACATACATATATATATATATACACCCAGGGCAGGTCACACAGGAATGCATCCAAGTGGATTTGGAAAGTCTCCAGAGAAGGAGACTCCACAACCTCTCTGGGCAGCCTGCTCCAGGGCTCTGTCACCCTCACTCTAAAGAAGTTTCTCCTCATGTCGAGCTGAAACCTTCTCTGTTCAAGTTTGTCTCCATTGTTCCTTGGCTTATTCCTGTGCACCACCCAAAAGAGCCTGGCCCCCTCCACTTGACACCCACCCCTCAGCTCTTGAGACGCATTGATCAGATCCCCTCTCAGCCTTCTCTTCTCCAGACTAAACAGCCCCAGGGCTCTCAGTCTCTCTTCACAGGGGAGATGCTCAAGTCCCCTAAGCATCCTCCTGGCTCTCCCTTGGACTCTCTCCAGCAGGTCTCTGTCTCTCTTGAACTGAGGAGCCCCAAACTGGACACAGGATTGCAGCTGTGGTCTGAGCAGGGCAAGAGTAGAGGAGGAGAAGAACCTCCCTAGCCCTGCTGGCCACACTTTCCTTGCTGCAGCCCAGGATCCCATTGGCTCTCTTGGCCACAAGAGCACATTGCTGTCCCATGCAGAACTTGGTGCCCACCAGCACTCCAAGGTCTTTCTCCATGGAGCTGCTCTCCAGCAGGGCAGCCTCTAACCTGTCCTGGTGCCTGTTGTTATTCCACCCCAGATGCAGGACCCTGCACTTGTCCTTATTGAACTCCATGAGGTTTGCCTGCACCCAGCTCTCAGCCTGTAATTACTTCTAAGTGTCAATGTTTTCTGTTGAAATAGGTACTGCATCCAACCTGTCTGTGGTGAACTGATGTTCTCTGTTGCATCAGTTCTATATGAGGCAAAAGTCTGATGGAACACAACATTTTGATCTATTCAGGAGACAAGCTTCTAATCAATTTATTCATATTGATTTCAGGGTCATGCAAGTATACATAGGCCTCATCCTAATTCCAGAAAATTCCGTGTTACCAGAAGGGAATTTCTTCAGATGTTTGCCACTTTGCTTTGATTATATTAATAAAATAACTTAAAAAAAGCACTCATTTTTTATATCATTGTAAATTCTGCCAGGAAATGATCAGGCAGGATCTGAATGTTAAGAGATTTTATATTCCAAGTTCCTTTACTTTTAAAAATTCAATGCTTTGGTAATGGAATAGTTCAACGAAGCATTTGATTAATACAATGATTTTTTCATAGGATATAATCTAAATAGGACCAATAAGGAGATGATATTTTTGCTCCCGCATAACAAGAAATCAGCTGACAATCAGGACTCAGAGGAACCTATACTCAATGAATACAGAAAACATAAAGCTACCAAAGTGCCATTTCCAGAACTGACAATAAAAGGAAAAGCAATAACTTTGATCCTAAAAGTAAGACATATAGAAAGCTGAGGAAAAGTTAGCAAGCTGTAAAACTTAAATATGTTATTAATGTTTAGAAATCTATCTATCATGACTAATTTACATTTGACAGAAGATTCAAACCAATTCCAGTCTTTTGTACTTTGTTCACTAGAGGAAAAACAGACTTGCCTGCATGTTAACCTAGTTTAAACTTCATGCAAGATCCACCTTAGACTGTGGCAAGTACCCCAATACACTCTGCAAGGTGTGATGGTGGGGCCATGACACATGGCCCAGTACAAACCCAGACAGGCCTTGAGATGTCTAGACAGGTCCTGTCTCTCCCCTCCTTCCTGCAGGAAAACAAGGCAACGTGGGAAAAGGAACACAGGGGACAGGACCCCTGCCTGTCTGGTAAACAAGATGCTTATCCGGGGTCAGAACACGTAGCTGACCACTGCTCCCCCAGATACAAGGTCCTTGCTTCTGCATTTTATGGTCATAGCCTGGCAGAAGGCTTTTCTATTGAGCAGCTACACCTTAGCTTCAGTGCCCCGATGGACCAAGTGACCGCTGGCATTTTGTATATATACAAGTGGCGAGGGAGCCTTGCCTTGCCTTGCTCAAATCTGCTGAAGCCTTGCTCCAAGCCTTGCTCAAGCCTTGCTCAAGCTTGCTGAAGCCTCACCTTGCTTCAAGCCTTGCTCCAAGCCTTGCTCCAAGCCTTGCTCGAGCTTGCTGAAGCCTCACCTTGCTTCAAGCCTTGCTCCAAGCCTTGCTCCAAGCCTCGCTCGAGCTTGCTGAAGCCTCGCCTTGCTTCAAGCCTCACTGCCTCGAGTTGCCCTGCCCTGCCTCGAGTGCCTGGTCCAGAGCCTGAGATAAAGCCATGAGCCATACACATGCAAGCCGGAGAAGCCAGAGTCGCCTAGTAGCCAGAGTCACCTTAGCCTGCTTCCCCTTGCCACCAGCCTCATGCCGTGCTTCAGTTTCCCCAGGAGCCAAGCCAGCCAAGAGCGTCGTTCACTGCCTGCCGTCCGCTGCAGTCAGACCAGCCTGGGACCGCGCAGGGAACCTCTCCTGCCGGCAATCAGCTGTGCTGCGCCTGCGAGAGCGCCCCTAAAGCCACTGCAGCAGCAGCATCCCTCATGTGGGTGAAAATAGCTGTGAGTAACTCATTCACTGCCCTTTGGGTTTAACAGTTCTTATCGAGCCTCCTCCCCGCTCTGACTGAGCACTAACTGCTCTCGGGGACCTCCTCTTTCCAAGTTGTTGCCTCCTAATTTGCATAGAATAGTTTGTATTTGCCCTGAGACTGCATAATTCCCTCTGTAAATATATCTTCCAACCATACAAACGATTCTTTTAATGAGTTTTGGCGTATTTCATTAATAAATGGTTGCTATTTTTATTAATACCTGTTTGCCATATTGTTTATTAATTATTGTTGTGAGGGTAATTAATAGATAAGCCTCCCCTCGACCGTAACAATTGGCGTAGTCAGGCAGGATTGTACAATGAGAAGCGTTTTACAAAAATTGGGATATGCAAAAACCCAGAATGCATCTCGCAGAAACTCGCTGAGAATGCGAGTGAATCGAGCAGAGTCCATGCTGCCATAATGGGCACAGGCATGGTAGAGATGCTGGAGGAATTTAAAAATGATGACGAAAAGATTTTTCGTCTGAGAAGAGAACGAAAAATTCTGGAGACTTAGAACCAAAGGCTTTTCAAATTATTAGAGCTGCAAATGAAGGCGAATGCATAATTAAGAGGATGCACGGAGGCAGAAAGAAATTTTGTCCCTGCCGCAGCAGAGCAGTCCGCGGGAAAAAGATTTTAAATCGCTTTCGCCTCAGACCGCACTGCCTGAAACTGAAAGCAAGAGCGGCACGGAGACCGCTCCGAGGGAAGCTGCTCCCCGACCGCCGGTCCCTGCGATCGAACAGCCGCTTAAAAGCGACCTTGCCGACAACGCATGACACGCGCCCGTGCCAGGCACCTCTGAAAATGAAACGTGAAAAGCAGCCTTACCCGTTATCGTTTATTAATTATTGTTGTGAGGGTAATTAATAGATAAGCCTCCCCTCGACCGCAGCACAAGGGATCTGAATAATTTTGTGATGCAAGAATTTCAAAACAGCTGAGATCATGGTTATAAAAGGCTTCCACAGTCATGCACGAGGTCATGAACAGCAGTTTAGATGGGAATTCAAATCATATAGGTATTGGGGACTGTAATCCTGAAACATACAGAGAAAGGTATCAAGCATAAAACTATAGAACTAAGAATCATAGAAGCATTTAGAATGGGAAAAGCTCATGAGATCATTGAGTGCAAACATGAACCATAACATAACCCTAACAGTAATCCTAACCCCAATGCTATCCCTAATCCTAGCAGTAATCCTAAAACTAATCCTAACCCTAATCCTATCCCTAACCCCTAACCCTACCCCCTAACCCCAGCCCTAAATCTCACCCCTAACCCTATCCCTAACCCCAGCCCTAAATCTAACCCTAAATCTCACCCCTAACCCTATCCCTAACCCAAACACTAAACCTATTCCTATCCCTATCCTTATCCCTACCCCTATCCCTAATCTTAACCCCTAACCCCAACCCTAAAGCTAACCCTAAATCTAACCCCTAACCCTATCCCTAACCCAAACACTAACCCTAACCCTAAACCCAGTCTTTTCCAGTGCTGAGGGTAGTGCAGAAGCTGCAGACTACAAGCACAGAGCAGCTTGTAAAGGGGGGACACCCTCCTTGCCCCCACATCTTCCATGTCCCTCTCCTCTGTGGTTGCTCTGACTCTGCTGTGTTTCTAAACTGCACTGCCTGACCCTGCTCTGGGAGAGGAGAGCAGATGTGGGGCATCATGAATGTGTCCTGGGCTGGATGTCTCAGTACCATCATTCCAGCAGCAGGACAGTCTCCCAGTGCCTTGGGTGTTTCTGTGCCAGTCTTGGGCTCTGAGGCATCTGTGGCAAAGCCCAGACCAGAGGCATGGGAAGCAGGGTGGAACTGGAAAGACTGGAGCAGATGATGCTTGAGTTCCCTTCCAACCTGCTAGTCTATGATTCTGTGAATGCTGGACAATATTTTCATTAAAGAAATCTTTCCTGATATCTAAAATAAAACTGTTCTGGCACAGCAATTGTGCAGCTGTGTGATAAAGCACTCTCACCTATTTCTCATGTATTTCTGTAACTAATAGATGATAACAACAAAGAGGTACTGTAGGAGGTGAATTACTAATATACTAAAATAATATAGGATGGAGGAATACAAGGATGAGATTGAAAACTGGCTCAACAACAGAGTTCAGAGGGCTGTCATCAGTGGCACAGAGTCCTGGGGTGCATCAAGAAAAGTGTGGCAAGTAGCACTAGGGAGGTTCTTCTCACCCTCTGCTCTGCCCTGCTCTGCCCACACCTGCAATCCTGTGTCCAGTGTGGGGCTCCCCAGGTCAAGAGAGACAGAGACCTGCTGGAGAGAGTCCAAGGGAGAACCATGAGGATGCTTAGGGGACTTGAGCATCTCCCCTGTGAAGAGAGACTGAGAGCCCCGGGGCTGTTTAGTCTGGAGAAGAGAAGGCTGAGAGGGGATCTGATCAATGTCTATCAAGAGCTGAGGGCTGGGTGTCAAGTGGAGGGGGCCAGGCTCTTTTGGGTGGTGCACAGGAATAAGCCAAGGAACAATGGAGACAAACCTGAACAGAGAAGGTTTCAGCTCAAGATGAGGAGAAACTTCTTTAGAGTGAGGGTGACAGAGCCCTGGAGCAGGCTGCCCAGAGAGGTTGTGGAGTCTCCTTCTCAGGACACATTCCAAACTCAGCTGGATGCATTCCTGTGCAGACTCCCCTGGGTCATGCTGCTCTGGCAGAGGGGTTGGACTGGATGATCTCTGGAGGTCCCTTCCAACCTCTAATGTACTGTGATGCTGTGATACTGTAAGATGAGAGCAAGGTTCTTGAAACCATGAGCTCAGTGATATAGGAGGCCTGTACAGATATATAGGTCTATAAACAACTTCTCAGCAGTCAAGTGTTGGTCATTGAAAGAATAAGATCAGGGCACCAAAACAGCATTGGGGTGAACAAAACCTAAGCATAACCAACATATGTACTCCACAATATACACTGTAAGCCTAGATATAAAGAAGAAAAAGATAAGTGGAGCATCTGTTAGCAAACACAGGAAAAAGAGTCCAGGATTGAGGAGAAAGAATGTATTCTATGAGTCTATCAGATTGGATGTTAGGAAGAATTTCTTACTCATGAGGGTGAAGACACTGGAACAGGTTGCCCAGGGAGCTGGTGGAAGCCTCATCCCTGGAGGTTGGATGTGGCTGTGAGCAACGTGATGTAGTGTGAGGTGTCCCTGCCTGTGGCAGGAAGGTTGGAACTGGATGATCCTTGAGGTCCCTTCCAGCCCTGCCAATTCTGTTTCTATGATTGCTTAACTAAATGGTTTCCTTCTTGCACCTAACTTTATCATTCTCTTCTTGTTCTCAAAGGAAAAGGTTAGTGACCAGCACAAGCAAGGTTGCCTCAAATCTGAGTTATATTTTACACTTCACCAATTGCACCTGAAAGCCTCCTTCCTGAAGCTTTAAATTAAGATCTTCATCTTCTGTGGCTCACATATTAGTCTCAACCCTACCCACCTCTCAGATATTGTACAGCTGGGGAATGGTTGGGCTCGATGATCTTAAAGGTCTTCCCTGACTGAAACAATTCTATGATTCTATGATTCACTAATACCAGCATCATACTCATCCCACAAAAAGACCTGGCTGCTGCTACCTTGCAGATTACACTGTTGAGAATTCAGTGAGGTTCCCCCTCCTTTTCCCCAGAAGATATTGAGTGTGAGGAGTGGGTGGGACTTCAAGCACCTATTCTGTAACTCTGATGCAACAGATAGTTGCATCAGAGCAGACCAAGACAGTTTGAGATTGCAGAGGAGTCAGTGGTTGGAAGAAAAGTAAATTGCATGACCATAGATTAAAAGGAAGAAAAGTACAGTTGCCATTTTCAAACTCACAGACACAACTTTTAATTCTTATATAAATGTAGTTTAAAGACTTTTAAAATAAATATCCTTAGATTAAGGAGAGAGACCTTTGTACAATGTGCCAAGGTGTCAGGGGTTGTACCCTCCTCAGTTCAGGGGCCATTGGGTGAGGAATGAAGGCAGGAACCCTGTTGCCATGTAGCAAGGAGATTCCAGAAACGCAGAGAGCATTTCAGAGAATCTCAGAAGGCCTCCCAGAAGTCCTTTATTTCTGCATTGTAGAATCCCCAACATGACAGAGTCTCAGTGTCCTTAACAGCAGAAGTCCCAAAAGCCCTGAACAGAGGAAGCAGCTAACAGAAGTCCGGAGCAGATCCCTAGCAGCATCCCTGCACCAAAGCTCTAGCCAGAAGTAGCTCACTGACAGAAGCAGAAGGTCCCTAGAGCCCCCCAAGCTGTTCCTACCCTAAGTCCCTAACCAAAGGGTAACTCTTGCTCAGAGTGGCTGTTTCTATTCTCTTTGTTATCAATCCCTTAACCAGTGAAACCCAACCACATCTATAAGCTCCAATCTTCTCCCAGTGAGAGTTGCCAGCATGTCAAGGAGGTGGCTTCTGCAGCATGTTTCAATCCAAGGGTGCCAACCTGAGGATGTTTTTCTGGGCACCCATGGAATGTGATTGTTTGGCTCTAGGCAGCTAAGGAACTGCTCAGCTGAGGAATCCTGCACAGTGCATGTGGCCAGCAGCTGCCCTCAGCACAGTGGCTGCAACAACCAGGTACCCCTTTCTTCAAGGAGAAGAGGAAAACAGAAGGCCTAATAACCACATTCAAAATCCCAGAATCACAGGAACATTCAGGTTGGAAAAGACCCTCAGCATCACCAAGTCCAACCCAGAACCCTACTCTACAAGGCTCACCCCCTAAACCATAGCATCAAGCACAACATCCGAACCACCTTGAAACACAGCCAGGCTTGGGGACTCCACCACCTCCCTGGGCAGCACATTCCAACCCCTGACCACTCCTTCCCTGAACAAATGTAGTTCTAAATGATGAAGAGGTGTGTAAGACAGGCAGCAGTGATGATATAATTCATGTAATTTTGCTGACAGTCAGCCTCACAGCCTGCTCTGCCAATCACCACCAACAGTTGCAGTCACCTAGCGAGGAGAATTGATTACAGGCAGTGAAAGGTAAGGACAAAGAGTTTGTTCCTTTGCTGGGATTCCTGGCTCCTCAAATGCTGAAGCTTTCTGTTAACTAAAGCTTTCTGTTAACTAAAGAGAACTACACATCACTGTAGTTGTCAGATTTAAGAGGCAATGCATAAATGATTCTGTGTGTTAATGAAAAAAACAAATGGCATTTTCTTTGTAGTTAGCCCTTCTGGACACAATAAGGTAAACTATGGTTGAATAAGAGATGTCTTTATTACCATCTTTTCTAGTCCTGGGAGTGGTTAGTGAGAGCAGTGACATAACTTTCTAATTATGATGAATCTGTTTTGCCTGTGGAAAAAGAAACAGAACATGAAAGAAATCAGAGCTGGTGTCATAGCTGCATGTGACATGGCAGGGGATATCATCTGGATGACAGTGCTGAAAGGCTACAACCACAAAATATGCTTTAAAGGTGCATAGACCAAACCAGTCATTGCCTGAGACTGTGGGCATGTGTGTTGCTGATAGATACTTCAAAGATATTTAGAGAGAGCCCCACAAGTGTTTCCCAGCAATTTTTGCTGTAACATGTCACAAGACAGTCAATACTGCCTGGGGGAGGAGGGGATAGAAAGCAGCCCTGAGGAAAAGCACTTGGGGGTGCTGATGGATGAGAAGCTGGACAGGAGCAGGCAGGGTGAGCTTGCAGCACAGAAGGCAAATCACAGCCTGGGCTGCATCCCAAGCAGCATTGCCAGCAGAGCCAGAGAGGTGATTCTGCCACTTTGCTCTGCTCTGCTGAGACCTCACCTGGAGCACTGTATGCAGCTCTGGAGCCCTCAACACAGGAAGGACGTGGAGCTGATGGAGAGGGTCCAGAGGAGGGACATGAAAATGCTCAGGGGTTGGAGCAGCTCTGCTCTGAGGACAGGCTGAGGGAGCTGAGGGTGTTCAGACTGGAGAAGAGAAGGCTGCAGGGAGACCTAAGAGCAGCCTGCCAGGACCTGAAGGGGGCTACAGGAAGGCTGCAGAGAGACTGTTTGCAAAGGCCTGCAGGGACAGGACGAGGGACAATGGCTTCAAACTAGAGCAGAGCAGATTGAGATTGGATGTGAGGAACAAGTTCTTCACTATGAGGGTGGTGGAACACTGGCACAGGTTGTCCAAGGAGGTGGTTGAGGCTCCTTCACTAGAGATCTTCAAGGTGAGGCTGGAGGAGGCCCTGGGGATGTCCCTGCTGAGTGTGGGGAGGTTGGACTGGATGAGCTTTGGAGGTCCCTTCTGGCCTGGACCATTCTATGATTCTAAGATACTTCTTTTTTTCTCTGTGAATTCACTCAAATACTTTCTGAATGATCCCTTTACTTCAAAATCTGTTACCCAGGGAATTTATAAACCTTTGATCAACTTTTCCCCAACCAATCTCATGTTTTTTGAACCTCGTTGGACTGCTGACAGGTTGATATATGTAGCACTTCACACAGACATTCTTTGCTTCCCAGAAGCTATGTGAAGACAGCAGCACAATTCATGTTTCTTGATACATCACAAAGCCTGACAGTTTCAAATGGTACAGCAATTGGTTAAAAGTGAAGCTCCACTGTGTTCAGAGAGGAGTATAAGAAGAGGAAAAGGTTCTGAAGAATTTGGTTCCTTTGTAACATCTTCACCTATCGATGATCTATCCTATCATATTTTCAGTCAGCACTCAAAAAAATCCCTATGGATTCATTCAAAGTTTTTTGATCCCCTAATATCAGTCAGGGGAAAAAAAGCAAAAAAAAAAAATCAAGGTGTGATCTATCATGAACACAGTGATGGCAAGAGTCAAGATAACCAAGCCTCATCCCTGCATCCCAGATAGAACCAAAGCCCCAAAGTAAACAAAATTTCTATTGGTGCAGCTATTGCATTCATTTGTTATTGATCACAGCTCACAGGATGTTCAGGGTTGGAAGGGACCTCTGGGGATCATTGAGTCCAACCCCCTGCCAGAGCAGGGTCATAGAATCCAGCACAAGTCACACAGGAATGCATCCAGATGGGGCTGGAAAGTCTCCAGAAATGGAGATTCCACAGCCTCTCTGGGCAGACTGTTCAAGTGCTCTGAGATCCTCCCAGTGAAGAAGTTCCTCCTCATGATGTGCTGGAACCTCACTACCTGAAGGGAGGTTGTAGCCAGGAGGGGTTTGGTCTCTTCTCCCAGGCAACCAGCACCAGAACAAGAGGACACAGTCTCAAGCTGCACCAGGGGAGGTTTAGGCTGGAGGTGAGGAGAAAGTTCTTCACAGAGAGAGTGGTTGGCCATTGGAATGTGCTGCCCATGGAGGTGGTGGAGTCACCATCCCTGGAGGTGTTCAAGAGGGGATTGTATGTGGCACCTGGTGCCATGGTTTAGATAGTCATGAGGTCTTGGGTGAGAGGTTGGTCTTTTCCAACCTTGTTGATTTTGTGATTCTGTGAACTCTCTGCAGCAATGCATTCACAGAATCACAGAATCAACCAGGTTGGAAGAGACCTCCAAGATCATCAAGTTCAACCTATCACTCAACCCTATCTAATCAACCAGACCATGGCACCAAGTGCCTCATCCAGTCCTTTCTTAAACACCTCTAAGGACCCTGACCCCACCACCTCCCTGGCAGCCCTTTCCAAGGCCAATCTCACTTTCTGTGGAGAAGTTCTTTCTAAGATCAGCCTAAACTTCCCCCTGCACAGCCTGAGACTGTGTCCTCTTGTTCTGGTGCTGGCTGCCTGGGAGAAGAGACCAACCGTCAGCTGGCCACAACCTCCCTTCAGGTAGCTGTAACTAGATAGTCGTGACACTCTGTTGGACTGCCAAGTGAGCAAGGATGGATGGATCCTTACCCCTGTGAGACTGAAGAATCATGCTAGAGCCAAATACTGCAGGAAAACTCCAAACAGCGTTAAATGTGACCTCTAGGGCTGACACTAAGCAGTCCAAAGCAGAGAGCTGATATTCTGCAGATGCCTAGGCACCAAGGCCAGCTTTGTAGCTGACTCATAATACCACTCCCTGAAAATACTTCATTGGATTAGAAAAGCAGTCTTAATAAAAATGGGACTGGGAACCCTTTCCCTTTGAAATTGCTGTATCTAACATCTGGAATGTGCCTGTCTGTTTATGCTGTTCTAGATGACTGAAAATGAATCCCTAATGAATATTGTTAAATGCCTGCAGTATCCTGACATTGCTCTGGTAGAAATATTTAAATTCCCATTTCTGAGATAATTGAAGCTTGGCTTAAATGGGCTTCACAACATTCATTTGGGTCTGAACAAAACAATCATTTCTCTCTCTTTTTATTTTAAATTCTGATGCAAAGCTAAAATGCATTCCAGTGCCAGCCACATTTTGTTTGGGGGTTAGTGAAAAAATAAAGTAATGCCTTCAAAATGCCTAGCAGCTGGTGATGGAAGCCTCTCAACACCTGCAGTTCTGCTTTGCCCAAGACTAGTCACTGTCTCTATATTGAAATATTTAACCAAGACTCTGGTGAGCAAAACACATCTTTGCTTTACTTAGTCTCTTGGATTTCTTCACTTGTTCTGTCCTTCATTGAATCACAGAATTGTCAGGGTTGGAAGGAACCTCAAGGATCATCCAGTTCCAAACCCCCTGCCATGGGCAGGGACACCTCACACTACAGCAGGTTGCTCACAGCCACATCCAGCCTGGCTGCAAAATCCTCCAGGGATGAGGCTTCCATCACCTCCTTGGGCAACCTGTGCCAGTGTCTCACCACCCTCATGGGGAAGAACTTCTTCCTAACATCCAATCTGAATCTCCCCACTTCTAGTTTTGTTCCATTCCCCCCACTCCTATCACTCCCTGACACCCTCAAAAGTCCTTCCCCAGCTTTCTTGTAGCCCCCTTCAGATCCTGGAAGGCCAGAAGAAGGGCCTTGTGGATGCTAATAATCTAATCTATTACTACTAATAATTAACCCTATAAACTAATGAATGGAATTGATAACTATGTCTGCAATAGTGCTTGCTATGCTCAGCACAAAAGCTAATTGTTCTTCTTTTCCTGTCCACAGTGCTGTTCTGTTTGGCTAGGCTGTAAAATAATGCCTGTTGTATTTTCTTTAGCTGCACTCAATGTCATTGGTATGGGGGAACAGGAGAAGTAGCTTTGAATAATGCAAGTCCAAAAGCCCAAGAGTTCTCCATTCCCTCCCTCAGCTTTCCAGGGAATTAGCACAGCTCAGTATCTTGCAGCCCTGGATCCTACAATACCCTTCATGCCTCACCGCAGTTCCTCAGAGTGTGTTGTGTACACAGAGCCTCAGTCCCTGCATGTGGGACTCAAAGTAACTCCATTCCTCAGACACCTGAACACCACAGAAACACAGTTAAAAAGCATTTCCTGCACTTACTATTAAGCAAGTCCCTGAGCAGGCCAGTCTCCCTGCACAAAACCCACTCCCATGCTCTGCTGAACAGGCTGTAGTAGATCTATGGAGGTAAATAGCCTTTAGCTTCTGTCAGGAATACCAACACAGGCATTAGGAAGGGAAGCTTAGGGATCTCTTGGTACATCAAACATGGACTTTCAACTGAAGTGGGGGGAGTAAGGAACACCAGCATGACAATCACAGAAACTGAGGGGAGGTCAAACTTTCATACTCTGTCTCCAGAGAGCCTGTCTTACTGCATCAAGTTGTCAGACCTGACAGAAAAAATATGGGATATTTATTGTGGCAGAAAAAACAGATTAAAATTGACACCTTTATACAAAAACATTTGTTTGTAAACCTACTTTCTGTTGCCAGACTTTATAAACTATAGCTGCCTTCCAACCTTCAAAAACATTTCAAGGTTTAACAGGTACCTGTTTTATCAAACTCCATACCAAATGCCCAGACCAGCTGTAGACCATCCTACTCCTCAGCCCAGAAATGTGCTTCAGCAGAAAGACAGGGTTATAGCCTTCTACAGCACTAGATAATAGCTCTATCCCTGCTGCTGGGAATCCCTTCCCAAGGGGAAGACCAGTCAACACATGAATGTTGAGCAGCATGGGCCCAGGAAGTGAAAAGCTGCCATCATAAAGAGCTAAGAAGATAGAATTACATTGCCAGGGTTGGAAGGGACCTCAAGGATCATCCAGTTCCAACACCTCACACTACATCAGGTTGCTCACAGACACATCAAGCCTGGCCTTCAAAACCTCCAGGAATGAGGCTTTCACCACCTCCCTGGGCAATCTGTTCCAGTTCACCTCATGGTGAAGAACTTCTTCTTAACATCCAATCTGAATCTCCCCACTTCTAGTTTTGCTCCATTCCCCCCAGTCCTATCACTCCCTGACACCCATTAAAAGTCCCTCCCCAGCTTTCTTGTAGCCCCTTCAGATACTGGAAGGCCACAAGAAGGTCCTTGAGGATGCTAATAATCTAATCCATTACTAATAGCATTAACCCTATAAACTAATGAATGGAATCGATAATTATGTCTCAAATAGTGCTTGCTGTGCTCAGCACAAAGGCTAATTGCCCTTCTTTTCTTGTCCACAGTGCTGTTCTGTCATAGGATCAGAGGCTCACAAGATGTTAGGGTTTGGAAGAGACCTCCAGAGATCATTGAGTCCAAACTCCTGCCAGAGCAGGACCATAGAATCCAGCACAGGTCACACAGGAACACATCCAGATGGGGCTGGAAAGTCTGCAGAGAAGGAGACTCCACAACCTCTCTGGGAAGCCTGCTCCAGTGCTCTGTCACCCTCCCAGTGAAGAAGTTCCTCCTCATGTTGAGGTGGAACCTCCTGGGCTGGAGTTTCTATCCATTGCCCCTTGTTCTATCCCAGGGCACAACTGAGCAGAGCCTGTCCCCTCCCTCTTGACCCCCAGCCCTCAGATATTGATAAACATTTATTAAATCCCTCTCAGTCTTCTCCTCTCCAGACTAAACAGCCCCAGGGCTCTCAGCCTCTCCTCACCAGGCAGGGCTCCAGTCCCTTCAGCATCCTTTGAGCCCTCCCTTGGACTCTCTCCAGCAGATCCCTGTCCCTCCTTAACTGGGGAGCCCAGAACTGGATGCAATATTCCAGGTGAGGTCTCAGCAGGAGAGAGTAGAGGGGGAGGAGAACCTCCCTGGATGTGCTGGACACACTCCTCTGAATGCCCCCCAGGACCCCATTGGCCTTCCTGGCCACCAGGGCACATTGCTGTCCCATGCAGAACTTGTTGTCCACTTGTATTCAACCCTGTAAAGTCCTCTTGGGTTCACTTATTTAATTCAGTCTTAGCCAATGACAGACATTGGGCTGCAGTGATCATGCACTGGTGGAATTCACAGTCCTAAGGGGTTGGGACAGGCAAGGAGCAGAGTCAGGACTGTACATTTTAGGAAGGCAAACTTGCAGCTCCTTACAAAGTTAGTCAGTAGGAGCCCATGGGAAAGGAGTCTACATCAGTGGACAAGGGAAGACCAACAGATGTCATCTATCAGGACCTTTGTAAAGCCATTGACAGAGTCCCCCAGGACATTCATTCAGAAACATTCAGGTTGGAAGAGACCCTCAGGATCACCAAGTCCAAACCAGAACCCTGCTCTACAAGGCTCACCCCTAAACCATAGCCCCAAGCACCACATCCAAACCACCTTGAAACACAGCCAGGCTTGGGGACTCCACCACCTCCCTGGGCAGCACATTCCAGTCCGTGACCACTCTTGCCCTGAAAAAATGTTTCCTACTGTCCAGTCTAAACCTACCCAGTGGCAGTTTGAGGCCATTCCCTCTTGTTCTATCACTAATTCCCTGTGAGAAGAGACCAGCAGCAGCCTCTCTACAACCTCCTTTCAGGTAGCTGTAAAGAGCAATGAGGTCTCCCCTCAGTCTCCTCTTTTTCAAACTAAACAGTCCCAGCTCCCTCAGTCACTCCTCATAAGATTTATTCTCCAGGCTTCTCTCTTTCTAAGCTAAAGAGATAAGGATTTGATGGGTGTCCTGTCCAGTGGATAAGGAATTGGTTGGATGATCTCATACAAAGGGTAGTGGTCAGTGGCTCATCTCCAGAAGGAGATGGGTGACAAGTGGTGTCCCTCAGGGGTTTGTACTGGGACCAGTGCTGTTCAATACCTTCATCAATTACACAGACAGTGAGACTGAGTGAACCCTCAGCAGATTTGCAGATGATATCAACCTGAGTGATGCAGCTGAGAAGCCTGAAGGACAGGATGCCATCCAGAGGGACCTGGACATGCTGGAGAGGTGGGCTGAGGAGAATCTCATGAGGTTCAATAAGACCATGTGTGAGGTCTTCTTGCACTTAGGGTGGGGTAATCCTCCATATCAATACATGCTGAGGGATGAAAGCAGCCCTGCAGAAAAGGACTTGGGGGTACTGGTGGATGAGAATCCAGACATGAGCCAATAATGTGCACTTGTAGCCCAGAAAGCCAATGGCAGCCTGGGCTGCACCAAAAAAGCATGGCCAGCAGGTCAAGAGAGGAGATTCTGCCACTTTGCTCTGGTGACACCTCACCTGGACTACCGTGTCCAGCTCTGGAGCCCCCAGCACAAGAAACTCATGGACCTCCTGGAGTGGGTCCAGAGGAGGGCCACAAAGACGATCAGAGGGCTTCAGCATCTCTGCTGTGAAGACAGGCTGAAGAGAGTTGGGGCTGTTCAACCTGGAGAGAAGGCTCCAGGGAGACCTTGTAATTACATTTCAGTATCTGAAGGGGACCTACAGGAATGCTGGGGAGGGACTGTTTAGAAGGGCTTGGAGTGATAGGATGTGACAGTGGTTTTAAACTGGAGCAGGGTAGAATTAGGTTAGACATCAGGAGGAAGTTCTTTACAATGAGAGTGGTGAAATAATGGAACAGGTCACCCAGGGATGTGGTTGAGTCCCTGTCCATGGAGACATTCAAGATCAGACTTGATGTGGTCCATGGGAAGCCTGATCTGGTTGGAGGTGTCCCTGCTCACTGAAGGGGGTTTGGGCAAGATGGCCTTTAAGAATCCCTGCCAACATGATGCAGTCTGTGAATTATGTAGGTCTCATGCTCCGTTCTGTTTGGTAACTCAGAACAATAGGGAAGGTCAGGGGACAATTCCTAGTTGGCATGGCTGAAATGAATCACACAATCACAGAACCACACAATCACAGAATTTTCAGGGCTGCAAGGGACCTCAAAAGTTCATCCAGTCCAACCCCACTGCCAGAGCAGGATCACCTAGACCAGATCACACAGGAACACATCCAGGCAGCTCTTGAATATCTCCAGAGAGGGAGACTCCACAACCCCCCTGGGCAGCCTCTGCCAGTGTTCTGTCACCCTCAGAGGGAAAAAATTCTTCCTCCTGTTTCCATGGAACTTCCTATGGCTCAGCTTCCACCACTGCCCCTTGTGCTGGCATTGGGCATCACCCAGCAGAGCCTGGCTCCAGCCTCTGGGCACTCCCCCTGCACATCTTTAGCACCAGCAATGAGGTCACCTCTCAGGCTCCTCCTCTCCAAGCTACAGAGCCCTCAGCTCCCTCAGCCTCTCCTCATAAGGAAGATGTTCAACTCCCCTAATCATTTCTTTGGCTCTGTCCTGGAGTCTTCCAAGCAGTTCCCTGAGGTTCTTCTTGACATGAGGGGCCCATAACTGGACAGAATCTGGAGGCAAGAGGTACAGCTGCTGGAGCCAAGCAGAAGGGCATTCCTGGAAAGATGCTAAAGAGGCCTGAGAATCACTGCCACAACGAGTGTGTACTTGGGGGCAACACAGTTTGGAGCCTAGGATGCCCTGACATGAATTATCATCAGGAACAAACTGCTAAGTGTCCAGTGGTCACTGTGCTCAGAGATACAGGGCTCTGCCCAGGGCTGCTCACAGGGCACAATTAACCATACATCCATAAGGGGAATTTGCTTGACTAGGTAAAGAGAGGCAACAAAAGGTGACTTGTGCTGACATAGGGAGCCAGGACCATCAAACAGCTTCATTATGAAGCACTTACAGGCTCATTGCAGGTGAGACAGTTCTGACCATCACTGCAGTGACTAAGACAGACCTGGAGAACAGCTGGAGGCTCATTATTTGGTGGTAGCTGCTGATGTGACAGGAGTCCTGTTACAGTGGATCTTGTTCAGCAGCAGCAGATGTAAATTGTTAACAAAGCTGCAGCCATCAGAGTGGAAAAAAATAAGAATTGTTTCTCTGGCCTAGATGGGAACATGGGTCAACCTCAAGGCAAATTTGATGGCTTTGAATGTGAATGAAAAACAAATTTCCCAGAATGGTGTCATCTGAGGGCTCCCAGCAGATGGACAACAGTGTGTGTTGGAGCATACTGTTAGTATAGTGCCAAAAGGAAAGGTTCCTCTGAATATTAAAAATAATTTATCCAAACAAATCAGCCAAGAACCTTAAATCTGTACATTTCAGGGTTCCCTGAAGGCCTCTCTCTCCCTATATATATATATATATATGCCATTTATTTAGACTCTGAACTGACTTGAGTCTTGCACCTGGGAAAGAACAACCCCATGGAGCAGTACAGGTTTGGATCTGACCTGCTGGAGAGGAGTGAAGGGGAAAAGGCCCTGGGGGTCCTGGTGGGTGGGAGGCTGACCATGAGCCAGCAATGTGCTCTTGTGGCCACGAAGGCCAGTGGCATCCTGGGGTGGATGAGAAGGGCTGTGGTTCTCATCGAGAGAGGTTCTCATCCCTCTCTCCTCTGCTCTGCTGAGGCCACATCTGGAGTATTGTGTCCAGTTCTGGGGCCCTCAGGTCAGGAAGGACCTCAGGGAACTGCTTGGAAGCGTCCAGCACAGAGCCACAAAAATGAGTTAGGGAGTGGAACATCTTCCTTATGAGGAGAGGCTGAGGGAGCTGAGGGCTCTGTAGCTTGGAGAGGAGGAGCCTGAGAGGTGACCTCATTGCTGGTGCTAAAGATGTGCAGGGGGAGTGCCCAGAGGCTGGAGCCAGGCTCTGCTGGGTGATGCCCAATGCCAGCACAAGGGGCAGTGGTGGAAGCTGAGGCATAGGAAGTTCCATGGAAACAGGAGGAAGAATTTTTTCCCTCTGAGGGTGACAGAAGACTGGAAGAGGCTGCCCAGGGGGTTGTGGAGTCTCCCTCTCTGGAGATATTCAGAATCATTCTGGATGTGTTCCTGTGTGACCTGCCCTGGGTGATCCTGCTCTAGCAGGGGCATTGGACTGGATGAGCCTTTGAGGTCCCTTCCAGCCCCTGGCATTCTGTGAAAAAATCATACATCTGTAAACATATCAGCTTTGCAAGCAGTTGGCTTTTCCTCACTCCTCAATTAAAAACTGAAAATGCACTTCAGGATCCCAAAAGGGCTTTTTAATCATATTTTAATTTTTATGGCTCAAAAAGGTACTTACAGAGCATGCTAAAATCAGAGTTAATTACAAGTCCTTGCAATCAGGATTGCACCCAGTTTCAGATGCACATCAGAATGTCACTGATTTCACAGGAAAATTAACACAGGACTAACAGTTTCAGGAGCCAGAAGGCTGACAGTCAGTGTTACCTGATGTACTGTCAAAGACTCCCAAATTAATTAACTGTGGCAATTTTATGAATTTGGGGTTTGTCCTTGCAGTTTTTTTTCCCTTTCCCTATGCCTGCAGACTTAACTATGCACCTCCTTGTAACTACTACTAGTAGTCCACCACTGTTTTAAAACAATGTCACAGGCTCACAGGATGTCAGGGGTTGGAAGTGACCTCTGAAGGTCATCAAGTCCAAACCCCCTGCCAGAGCAGGACCATAGAATTCAGCACAGGTCACACAGGAACACATCCAGACGGGTCTTGAAAGCTTAGGAAGCATGTCCTACTCTAGCAGCCAAGTGTGTTCAGAGTGGTGCTGGTCTTGTCTGTAAACATTGTATTGCACTGTGCTGTGAGAAATAATTTTTCTGGCCCTTGTAGCACCAACTCTTGAGGGAAGCCAAGAGCTGCTGAAGTTTCTTCAGAGTAATTTCCACTTCTGTAGAGCTGTTCTTCAAGGTATCAGCCTCCATTAAAAAAAAAAAAAAAAAAGATCTTCACAGAATCACAGAATGTTAGAGGTTGGAAGGGACCTCAAAAGCTCATCCAGTCCAAGCCCCCTGCCAGAGCAGGGTCACCTAGACCAGATCACACAGGAACACATCCAGGCAGCTCTTGAATATCTCCAGACAGGGAGACTCCACAACCCCCCTGGGCAGCCTCTGCCAGTGTTCTGTCACCCTCAGAAGGAAAAAATTTTTCCTCCTGTTTCCATGGAACTTCCTATGCCTCAGCTTCCACCACTGCCCCTTGTGCTGGCATTGGGCATCACCCAGCAGAGCCTGGCTCCAGCCTCTGGGCACTCCCCCTGCACATCTTTAGCACCAGCAATGAGGTCACCTCTCAGGCTCCTCCTCTCCAAGCTACAGAGCCCTCAGCTCCCTCAGCCTCTCCTCATAAGGAAGATGTCCCACTCCTTTCATCGTTTTTGTGGCTCTGTGCTGGACTTTTTCAAGCAGTTCCCTGAGGTCCTTCCTGACCTGAGGGGCCCAGAACTAGACACAATACTCTAGATGTGGCCTCAGCAAGGCAGAGCAGAGGGGGAGGAGAACCTCTCTTGACCTACTCACCACAGCCCTTCATAAAATTCAGGAGAGTAACAGACTGCAAGCATTATCTCCTGAATACCTCAACCATTCCATTTTGCTTCAGAAAATAGATAAAAGCAAGCCTATAAAAAGACCTCTGATTTTTGTTAAGATTTCAAGCAATAGTGAGCAATTCATAGAATCACAGAATCATAGCATGCTAGGGGTTGGAAGGGACCTCCAGAGATCATTGAGTGCAACTCCCCTGCAAAGCAGAACCACTTAAAGCAATTGGTCTCTGTTATCCTAATTGCTAGAACAGTGTCTTACTCAAGGTTAAACTTGTGAAATTTCAGGTCATAGGATCACCTCATGTCATCAGACTTTAAAAAATAGAAATCCCTGCACTATTATGACAGAAGAAAGAGACTTGGTTGTGTTGATTGATGAGAAGCTCACCATGAGCCAGCAGTGTGTCCAGGCAGCACAGAAGGCAAATCGTATCCTGGGCTGTAGCCAGAGGAGTGTGGGCAGCAGGGCAGAAGAGGGGATTCTGCCCCTTTGCTCTGCTCTTGTGAGACCTCACCTCAAATCCTGCCTCCAGGTCTGGTGTCCCCAGTATAAGAAAGACACAGAGCTGTTGGAACAAGTCTAGAGGAGGGCCACAAAGATAATTGTATTAGTTTTGGGTTAAATTAACGAGGAGGGAATTATAAAATATACTTATTTTTATTTTCCCAAAAACCCCACCCCAAAACTATGTACAAAACCTGATAGAATTAGTTACTGGTTCTATTGGGTCGTGAATTCTTCCAGGATACTTAATGGCAATTTTGACACAATTTAGAGAGTTCAGAGACTGGAAAAGCTATGACACAAATAGCTTCACCCGCTAATAAACCAAAGGCCAATCAATAACCCTTAGGAAGATATGAGCAGGGTAGGATTTACTCACGAGGATTAGAGTGGGAATTTGAAGATGGTCCCTGGCTCGCTCTCACTGCTGACAGGCTCCAGAAACTGTCGGTTTGTAATCCAGTTGGAGGCTCAGGCTTTATCCCAGGGCTCTGGAGCAGGCACTCGGAGCAAGGCAGGACACTCGAGACGACAAGGCTGGAAGTGAGGAGAGGCTTCAGCAGATGTGAGCAGGGCTTGAGCAAGGCAGACTTGAGCGAAGAGATTCTGAGCAGGAGCCTATCTGAGCAAGGGGGATCTGAGCAAAAAGCTGATCTGAGCAGGAGTCCCCAGGCTCCCCAGCCACTTGCAGATACACAAAATGCCAGAGGTCACTTGGTCCAATGGGCACTAAAGCCAACATGCAGCCACCCAATGCAAAGCCTTCTGCCAGGCTATGACCGTAACAGGCAGAGGGCAGGACCTCATATCTGGGGGAGCTTTCATGCTCTGACCCCAGCTGGCATCTTGTTTACCAGACAGGCAAGGGCCTGTCCCCTGTCTTCCTTTTCCTGCCTTGCCCTGTAGTTGTGGCAGGAAGGAGGGGAGAGAAAGGACCTGTCTAGACATCTTGAGGCCTGTCTGGATCTGTACTGGCCATGTGTCATGGCCTTATCACCACAATGATCCAAGGGCTGGAGCACCTCTGCTATGACAATAAGGCTGAAGAGCTGGGGTTGTTCAGCCTGGAGAAGAGAATACTCTGAGGGGAACCTTAGAGCTGCCTTCCAGCACCTGAAGGTATCCTACAGGAAGGCTGCAGAGGGACTGTTCCTGAGGGTGTCTAGTGACAGGACAAGGGGAAATGGTTTGAAGCTGAGGCAGAGCAGGGTTAGACTGGAGCTGAGGAAGTTCTTCACTACAAGGGTGATGAGACTCTGGAATAGGCTGTCCAGGGAGGTTGAGGCTGCCTCCTCCCTGAGGGTATTTAAGGCCAGGTCAGGTGAGACCTTAAGCAGCAGAGTCTAGTTTAGAGGTGTCTCTGCCTGTGGCAGGGACATTGGAGTAGATATCTCTAAGGTCCCTTCCAATCTAAGATATTCTATGACTCTTCCATATACATGGACCTACACTCAGTGATTCAGTTCCTTCTTATCAAGGCTCTGCTTTTTTGTGTTACTTTCCCTCCTGTCTGTGTGGCTAGAGAGGAGGGGCTTGTGAGGGTGGGCCATGTTAACCCAAGACACCCACCCACATGATACTGTTAATTGAGGCTAGTTTCACTGGTTTGGTAAACATAAACAAAAATATGGAATTAAAAGCTTGGCTATAGCCCAAGGAATCAACGAGAAGACTGAGAGTCATACTAGCTGCATCAGTCTAAAAAAAAAAAGATCCACCTTCCAAGACAGCAACCTAGTCAGCACTGACCCTCCTTGATTGTTAATTTCTGCCATTATTTCTCCTAGGAGCTGGCAATGCAAGAGCAGAGCACAGCTCCTGGCCTCATTTCATCCTCTTTCTCCGGTTGCTGAATTCAGCTGGATGACTGATGGATCTGATGGAGAGGGTCCAGAGGAGGGCCATGAGAATGATCAAGGAGTTGGAGCACCTCTGCTATGAGGACAGGCTGAGAGAGCTGAGGGTGTTCAGCCTGGAGAAGAGGAGGCTCCAGGGAGACCTAATAGCAACTTGCCAGTAACTGAAGGGGGCTACAGGAGGGCTGCAGAGAGACTGTTTGCAAAGGCCTGCAGGGACAGGACAAGGGACAATGGCTTCAAACTAGAGCAGAGCAGATTGAGATTGGATGTGAGGAACAAGTTCTTCACTATGAGGGTGGTGAAACACTGGAAGAGGTTTCCCAGGGAGGTGGTTGAGGCTCCTTCCCTGGAGATGTTCAAGGTGAGGCTGGAGGAGGCCCTGGGCAGCCTGACTGCAGGGAGGTTGGACTGGATGAGTTTTGGAGGTCCCTTCTGGCCTGGACCATTCTATGAGTCTATGACTCTTACAATTGCCCCAGTTCAGCTGCTTGAAGTAATCCTCAGCTACCTGTTTTGTCATTCTTGAGCATTACCTTCGCAGCTATGCTGATCAGGCAACGTTTCATTTTAGCAAATGCTGCTTTTCATTTCTCTTGAGCACAGCCAATGTTCCTACTCAAGTCTCTCATCCAAGTGCCAGTTAGACCCCGTGGCAGAGCACATCAAATCTGACCAGTGCGAGGTAAAAAAAGATAAGCCCAAAATAAGCTTATTTCTTTCCACAGGCAGCCAGCTCAAGCCTCAACATTGATTTGCCTAAAGCTAGGTGCTTCTAAAAAGTTATCTGTCATGAACACTACATATTTATTGACAGAAAGTTTTCTGTTACAACTGTATTTTGATTCAAATCATCTGTTCACAAGATGGCAGCTGAAAAGAGCAAGCCTGAGGGGCTATGAAGTCCTATATGGAAAGCAACTTGGTTAGCTAATTAACTTGCTTTTCATATTATTTAAACACATTTTGATATCTGTAAAAGATTTTATTTTTCCAAGTGTCACAACAGTTTGGAGAGTTGTCACATCAGGTTGTTACAGCTCCAAATGTGTACTTCACCTCTGTTCAGGACTATGAATCCCATATACAGTAATGTGACTATTTAAGAGGAGCTGCTAAAGCTTTACATCAAGCCATCTGCTATGCAAGTACATAAAATCTGCATCATAATAATCCTTATGTTAATTTTTATTAAAAAAAAAAGAAAGAAAAGAAAGACTGTTTGCCAGGAACTGATTTCTCAGCTTTGGTACTTCAGCCAATTGAAACATTGTCTTGTCAAGATATCCACATGGGCTAGTGTTTATTGCTTATTAGTTAGAGACATCTGTGCTGAATTCAGTTCATCAGAAGTGGGTTGTTCAGCTATTTTAATCAAAACTTCTCTGTAATTTTAAAACAACCTAATATATTTTTAATCTGCTCTGAAAACTTTTAATGACAAAATTTCCACAGCTTCCCTCACGATCTATGCTAGTGCTTAAATACTGCTGCAGTTGAAAGCTTTTATTGATGTGCAACCTTGAAACTGCTGTGCTTTTCAAGTCTGTGGTTTGTCGAATCCCAGTGGGTGAGAAGAGAGCTACCTTCCCCCCAGGAATGTTGCTCCTTGGGCAAACACAAGACCGCAGGTACCGCACAGGGCAATAGTTAAAAGGGACTTCACTCTGCACTGAGTCCTTCCTCTACAGTTGTCAACCACAAGGACGGCAGCAGACACTCATGTGGGACTCTGCCACCCTTTTCTCAGAGAGCAGCTGTTCCTCTGACTTCGTGTGAACGCTCAGTGTAGACAACCAGAGGGCTGCAGGCAAACCTCCCAGAGCTCCAGCGTGGAAGTACACCTCCGTGGATGGTCTTCTGCAAAGGCCTCCAAGCTTGCCTAAGCTGCAGCTGATCTGCTACAGGTGGCCAAGGCACCTCTGTGACCAACCTCTTGCTCTTCAAACACGAGGGCTCCCCGTGTGGAGACACGCTGGGTGTGCTTTAGAAGACGATATGGGGGTTATTTAGGATGTTTGGGTTTCTTGCGGTGATGGTCATATCGGCAGCGTGGCCGACAGTTTGCTACGTCCCAAAGGGCCGCTATCGGGCCAAGGCCCAGCACAGGAACCAGGTACATCTTCTCCTGCCTTCGGGCGCGGATTTCCATCCCTGCGGCCAGCCTTTGAAGCGCTGCCTCGCCTAGACACACCGTCCTGTCCTGCCGCCGCCAAGGCCCCCGTCTCCCCGACGAGGACGCACGTCCCGCCCCACCGCCTCCGGCCCCGGCGAGGCAGGGCTGCCAGATCCGGCCTCCGCCCGTCCTGCCCGCCCCGCGGCGCTGCGGAGCCTCTCAGCGTTCTCTCGCCCTCTGCCGCTGCGGCATCCCCGGGGCGGCGGAACCGGCGGCGGTCCGCCCCCCACCCCCGCGCGCAGCTCGGCCGCACAGGCCCCGCAGGCCCAGGACTCCGTCTCGAAGCGAGCGCGCTGAGGCCAGGGCCTTCCGCCAGACCCTGCTTCGCCGCCGCAGCGATGCCGGCAGCCCGCGCCGGGCCCCGCCGGGCCGCCCTGCGCCCGCAACATCGCGGCGCCCCGTCTGTGCTGAGCCGCCCTGCGCTGGGCACCTTCTCCGCCCCGCTCGCCTCCTCCTCCCACGGAGCCACCCTCCTCCTCCGCCCCCTCTCCTTGCCAGCCTCCTCCCCGCCCTTCCCCGCACTCCACGCCGGTGCCGGAGCCGCGCGTCACTCGGGCTCCAGCCCCGCCGCAGACATGGCGACGCTGACAGCGGTCCAGCCGCTCACGCTGGACAGAGGTAAGCGCCGCTTCCGCGGCTCCCCGCCGCCCCCGCCGCCCCGCACCCTGCCCGAGGGGCCGCCGCGACGGAGCGCCAGGTCTTCCCCTGCAGGGCCAGAGCGACAGACGGCGGGCACTGCCGCGCCGCCTCTCTCGGCCCCGCGGTGCGTGGGGTCGGCGGCGCCGGCTGAGGCGGAGAGCCGTGAGGAGGCGCTTCCTTGGCGGGGCTCAGGTGGGTGCCAGGAGAAGGGCCGAAACGGAGGATATAAAACTTTGTCCCGGCAGGGAGGCGGGGGTAGGGCTGGCATCCCACCGGCGGTTCCGCAGGCGCGGGATGCGGTTCCGCGACCAGCGCACCCCCTGGCGCCGTTCCATCGGGGACGCTCCGCCGCCTCCGCCCTTCGGAGCGCTCTCCCGGGCGCACGCCCCCGTACCTCCGCTTCTAGGGCCCCGGCGCCGCCGCCCCCGCGGGTGGTTCTGTGGAGGGGGCGCTCCGTGGAGGGGCGCTCCGTGGCGGGCAGCGGCTCCGGCGGGCCCCTCCTGGCAGCGAGTTGGGAGCTCTCACCTGCCGTGAGGGCGGTCGTTTGCTGGCAAAATGTGGCGGTTTAGGGGTCTATCGCGGTGGGTGGTGTGCAGGGTAGGTATCAGTGCTCGTAGCTTCGCTCTTGGCGGGCGCTGGTAGCGTTGCCCTGCAAACCAGGGCGGCTGCGTATTCCTGTAGGCAGCTAATCAGCGGCCCGGGTAGGGAGAGCGGCTGGGAGTTCGTTGGCTGTGCCTGTGACCTTACCGAGGTAACGTAATAGGGTGCTGAAATGTTAAAGTTATGTTAAAATTCAGCTTTCGCCTCCAGGTTGTAAAAGTGGCCTTCTCCCTCGCGGTACATTTGTCCCCGTAATAAAGCTCAGCAGAGCCATTATTAGATTTCTGTGGGTTGCAGAGGAGCGTAACTTGCCATTCGGATTTGTTTTGCTTCTTTGGCTCCATCAGTTCAAGAGATCCAATGGCTCTCAATACAGCATCCAGCATTGCCGAGGTGTCCTTGTTCCTAACTTGCATCCAGAGGCTCTGTGAGGCTCCTCACAGCTACACATGATTGAAAGCATGATTGAAGCTGGTGCCTTGGATTTTTAAATATTGGGTTTCTTCCCCGCCCCCCCCCGCCCCCCCCCCCCCCTCCCGAGGATTAAGGTGGAGCCTTTGAAGCAAGATAGCGAGCTTCTTTCTGTAAATCCTGTGCAAAAGAAACCTGATGAACTCGGTTTCCAAATGAGAAACCAGAGGTAGGCAGCTTTTCTGGAACCCGACAGAGAGCAAAACAGCTCATGAAGTACTCTGAATACAGTTTGCTAGATGGCTTAAATTCCAGCATAAGTAGAAAAGGAGAAGCTGAAGTTATTTGTACTGAAATAACAAAGTGCTAGCATGCACTTTAAATTAAACTGCTCAGAAATCCACAGTGTAATCTACAGTTTCACCCTAATGCTGTTTTCAGTAAGCAGGGCAAATCTATTTCCTGGCAAAGGGTTGAACAGATGGCAATCCATTAGCAAACCTGGCTTTTCAAAGGAAAGTATTACTATTTCAGAATTACACATTCCTTTTCATTACTAAAACTGTGCTTTAAAAAAAATCCACAATCCACAAAAATGCAAATTAGTCCCAATTTAAATATAAGAATCTGCTGTCTGTATCCAGGATATGCTGAACTGTTTGGCTGCAGTGCCAATGTTACAGTCTCCCTGGTTGTCAGCCAGGGCTGCTAATAGTGCAAATGAGATAAAACATCACAGAATGATAGGATATGACGTGCAAAAGGAAAAGTGCAGACAAGAACTGGATTTGCATGAAGCACCTGGCCTGCAGAAGCCCATTTCATCAGGCAAATACACTTTGCCACATACAACATGTTGCTGCTACATCAGCTGGAGGGGGTGGGCTGAAGCAACCCCAGAATCAACTAAAGGATGCACAGTGCTTCCAGATATTTCCTCTCCAGTCTGCCTTTCACAGCGATGGGAGAGGTGCTATGTGGTGAAGTTTTCCAGATTCCTGTTACCTTTATTAAAGCAGACGCAGCTATGTTTACTGTCACTGTGCTTTGCACAGCTCTGCTGTGATCTAGGCACAGCCCTGGAAAGTCTCATATCCACTTTGCCATGTCCCACAGAGAGCTCAGAACAGTAAGGAAATAGTGCTTCAGGAGAGATGGCATTAATAATCTCGCATTGCTGGGGAAATTGCTGCTTGATCTCTGGTCAGGAAATGTTCTGCATTTCCCCTTGCTAAGAGTTTGCTGAAATTGTAAAACATCAGTCATACATCAGAAATCTGAATTATACTCTGCCATGGTCTCCTTCTGGACAAACATCTACTGAACAGAACTGTATTCTAGTACAAAGATGAGAGCTTTCTTAAAGCCTGACATAAATGGGATTCAAAATTTGTGTGATGAAATGAATTGCCATTTAAAGGTGAAGGGCATGTTGTGTGTGAATGATTGAAAGCCAATTACATTCTGGAAGATTACTTCAGTCCAAAGCACAGGAATTAATTTCCTTAATTCCTGTCATCATGTGCCTTTCTACCTGCACAAATGTGTGCAGGTTCCATTAGGGCTCTTTAATATGTGAAGCAAGTTCACAAAATAATGGAAATTTTAATCACTTACAGTTTAATCTCAAAGGCTTTTGTCTGACCTTTGTGTGGTGCTCTGCTGGGAGGAGGGGGAGGGATCAGCAATTCTTTGAGGGAAGAAATTCAAAGCAGTGGAACTACATGTGGATGCTACTTAGGAAAGGTGGTCCCAGCATTTGGGAGCCTTGGGAAGGGGAAGAGCTTGTCTGCCAGGTGCAGCCAAGTCTTTTGTGTAAAAAAGTGCACCCTTCTTATCTTTGTTGCAAATGTCTTACGTCAAAAATCAGTACCACTCCATCAGTTATCTCCAGTGTCCATCAGAGCCAACCCTGGGAACTTTCTGGGCCAGTTCAAAGCTTAAACCCCGAATGTATTTGGAACCATACCTTTGTGCAGGTTGAGGCAGAAGGTTACAATGCTGGCTTTCATAAAATGACAAGCAAAAAAAAGTTTGTTTGTTTTTGTAATGGGGATTATAATGTATTTTGTTGTTTTGTTTTATGTTCAAGGTTACAGATTTTTCAGTACATTCTCACCTTAATTCACCTCCATTGAAAAACCCAAAGTAGTCACTCCAAACCAAAAGGGAAATGTTTAAAAACACCAATACAATTATTTTTCACTTCTTCCACAGGTATGTCTTTGGGGACAGAGAGCTCTGGTTGCAGTTAGTTGGCATTTTCCAGCAGTGTTTCTTTGTATTAGTGTACCACTCATCACGTTTTACAGCTTCCCCTATCATCATCAGCTGCTGCTTTCCACTTTATATACAGAGCTCCATGTCTCCCCCGCATACTGTCTTCTGTTGCCTTAGAATCACAGAATCATAGAAGTGTTTTGATTGCAGAAGATCTCTAAGTTAATCATCTAGTCCAGCCACCAACCTAACACCAATGTGGCCATTAAACCATATCCCAAGGTGCCATGTCCACGTGTTTCTTAAATGCCTTCAAGAACAGTGACTCCACCGCCTTACTGGGCAGCCTGTTCCAATACCTGGCCACTCTTTCCTTAAATACATTTTTCCTAATGCCCAATCTAAACCTTCCCTGGCACAATTCCAGGCTGTGTCTTCTCATCCTATCATCTAATACTAGAGAGAGGAGACAGACTTCACCTCACTGCAGCCTCCTTTCAGCTACTTGCAGACAGCAGTGAGGTGTCCCCTCAGCATCCTTTTGTCCAGACTGAACAATCCCAGCTCCCTCAGACACTCCTCATAAGACTTGTTCTCTAGACCCTTCCCCAGCTTTGTTGCCCTTCTTTGGACATGCTTCAGCACCTCAATGACCTTCTTGGAGTGAGAGGCCCAAAACTGAACACAGTATTCCATGTGTGACCTCACCAGTACCAAGTACAGGGGCATGATCACTTCCCTGCTCTTCTCAAAGCCTTAGAGCACTTAACCCCATCACTCTCTGCACTGCCCATTTTCACTGTCAGCTACCCAATTTCTTCCTCTAATCCCCATGACAGTCAGCACCAGCTTGACGTTGTCTCACATGCTGCATACACCTCCAGCGGCAGCGTCCTGCTTCTCTCCACATGCGGAGTCTCCTCCCACGGCCACCTTAGCCTCCTCACGCTGCTCTGAGTATGTCCTGTGGGTTCCTCTGTGCCACAGGTACACATGGTGAGCTTGTTGTGGGTAGGATCACTTAAAGTGTGTGTTAGCACAGTCTGATGGAAGCATTTTCTGCAAGTACCATTAAGCTTCCCAAAATACGTTGGGAGAGAGACATTTCTGTGTTTCCCGTGGCACTTATTTTAGGAGGGGTCATATGGAGGTCTGCAAATTGAAGCAAGCATTTTTCTAGCTGTGCATAATTGCCAGGCTGGCTGGGTGGGCAGAGGCCGATGGGATGAGATTTAACAAGACTAAGTGCAGGGTTCTACACTTTGGCCACAACAACCCCAAGCAGTGCTGCAGGCTGGGGACAGAGTGGCTGGAGAGCAGCCAGGCAGAGAGGGACCTGGGGGTGCTGGGTGATAGTAGCTGAACATGAGCCAGCGGTGTGCCCAGGTGGCCAGGAGAGCCAATGGCATCCTGGCCTGCATCAGGAATAGTGCAGCCAGCAGGACAAGGGAGTTTATTCTTCCACTGTACTCAGCACTGGTCAGGCCACACCTTGAGTCCTGTGTCCAGTTCTGGGCTCCTCAATTCAAGAGAGATGTTGAGGGACTGGAAGGTGTCCAGAGAAGGGCAGCGAAGCTGGGGAGAGGTCTGGAGCACAGCCCTGTGAGGAGAGGCTGAGGGAGCTGGGGGTGTTTAGCCTGGAGAAGAGGAGGCTCAGGGGAGACCTCATTGCTGTCTACAACTACCTGAAGGGAGGTTGTATCCAGGTGGGGGTTGGGCTCTTCTCCCAGGCAACCAGCAGCAGAACAAGAGGACACAGTCTCAGGTTGTGCCAGGGAAGGTTTGGGCTGAACATTAGGAAGAAGTTCTTCACAGAGAGAGAGATTTGCCATTGGAATGTGCTGCCCTGGGAGGTGGTGGAGTGGCTGTCCCTGGAGATGTTCAAGAGAAGCCTGGATGAGGCACTTAGCACCATGGTCTGGTTGATTGGGTAGGGCTAGGTTGGACTTGATGATCTTGGAGGTCTCTTCCAACCTGGTTGATTCTATGATTCTATGATAATAAATGTACCTCTCTGAACATTTTTTCTTTTGGTAACCATCTGGCAGATTTTTTCATAAAGCTTATCTTACTTTGAAATTTTTCTTCTGCTCATCCTTCCAAGGTGGAAATCTGCTTTGAAAGAAAACCCATCAGGTAATTTACCTGGATTGCTTCAAAATCTCAGTGCCATTTCCTTTCAGCATGGGACCATGAAAAGAGTTCTTCTCAGAAGTTTTGGTTTTGAAGATACTATACAATTAGCCTGTGCAGAGGCTGTCTTGTGATTAAGCACAAGAGAATATCCTTCATGTGAGGGGGGACCTTTCAACTGTCTTCTGTTATTAATCCATGTCCCATTATGCTTTTCCTTATATAGTTGCTATTCATGTCACTGATGGTTTCACTTCTTCATGTGACTGAGGATAAAAGAAGACATTTGAATAGACTGAATATACAGTGCTGATGTTTTAATCCTTGTGAAGCTTCGTAACAAGGCCATAGCTATTGGCTATTGACAACCAAATTGCTCCTGCTTTCAAATACACCCTTGGAAACTGGAAAGACTTCTTACTGTTTGGCTGTAATGCACAATTGAGTTCTGTTATTTTTTCTGTGAATTCAATTAAATACTTTTCGAGTGTTGGGGGTGCCCCAAAACTTCCTGAAAATCCTTTATGTGTTCAGTGATGATAAATAAGAACACGAATGGGCTTGGCATTGCCTTCAGCTGTTAGATGTGGTAGACAAACTCAGTCAGTTGTGGCACCAGATGATGCCTGACCATTGGTACTTGCTAGAGTATTCCTCCTTCCTCCTTTCCTCCTCTTGTCAGTTTTCTTCTCATTTCATCATCTTAGCCTACATAAATGGGGAGTTTTTTCCCCATCTGTGCTCACATGTATGTATATAACAGAAACTGTATCAAAGAGAATTTGTGGTAGACTGTGCATATATTAGTATAATGCATATTATTTTGGGAAAAAAATACATAACATACTCATTGGGAAGAGAAAATGATATGCATAAAGTGTGAAAAACAGAGGAGTAGCACAAGGCCAGATGTCTGTCACAGGGGTGAAGCCGTGGGGAGCAGTGCTAAGCCATGTGTTGCTCCCTGCCTGGCTCCCTGTCTGTCACAGGGATGTCTTCTCTTGCTCTTCAGTGGTTGTGGAGTCTCCTTCTCTGGAGACTTTCAAAACCCATCTGGATGAATTCCTGTGATACCTGCCTAGATTCTGTGGTCCTGCTCTGGCAGGGGGCTTGGAAAGTGCTCAGAGAAGAGCCACAAGGATGGTCAGAGGGCTGGAGCTCCTCTCCTATAAAGACAGATTGAGAGAGTTGGGGCTGTTCAGTCTGGAGAAGAGAAGGCTCCCAGGAGACCTTCTTGTGGCCTTCCAGTGTCTGAAGGAGGCTACAAGAAAGCTGGGGAAGGACTTTTGAGGGTGTCAGGGAGTGATAGGACTGGGGGAAATGGAGCAAAACTAGAAGTGGGGAGATTCAGATTGGATGTTAGGAAGAAATTCTTCCCCATGAGGGTGGTGAGAGACTGGCACAGGTTGCCCAAGGAGGTGGTGGAAGCCTCATCCCTGGAGGTTTTTGCAGCCAGGCTGGATGTGGCTGTGAGCAACCTGCTGTAGTGTGAGGTGTCCCTGCCCATGGCAGGGGGTTTGGAACTGGATGATCCTTGAGGTCCCTTCCAACCCTGACAATTCTATGATTCTATGACTAGATGATCTCTGGAGAGCCCTCCTGTGGTACTTCTGCAAGTGGGGCACACTTTAAGTCCAGGATTTCTTTGTTTGGTGTGCCAGCTGAGAACATACAAATAACCAAAAAAAAAAAAAAGCCTATTGTTTGTAGGAACAGAAAAAGTGACAGTTCTGGTCACAGGCTGACATATTTGGGTTTTTTCATCACATCACTGTGTTGATGTTTATTTGATTATTTCTTTTATTAATGAATTTTTCTGAAGGGATGGATTGAGGGAAGTGGATTGAGCTGGTGATTTATGGCTTGTGACTGGGATGTTTTGGGGGGATCCATCCAGTTGAAATGCTGGACAGTTAAGTGTGCAGTAGCTCTGCTTCCTGGAACATGTACAGGTCATGTTTGGTTTTGTGATGGTTTTAAAAACTGTCTTTTTAATTTTTCTTTACAAAGCTCAAGCAGAGAAGGTGAAGGAATGTAAATAAGTCACTATTGGGTGTAAGAAAACAAAATAATGATTGTTCTAAACACTTCCATTGGAGAGATAGAAATGTGTAAGAACTATTATTCAAAACAAGGTTGGAGAGTTTTGGGCCAGTCTCAGCTTGCTTGCTGGGCTTCTGTCTGGCTGCTGCTTCTTTTCTGGCTGAAGACGCTGACCTTGACGAGCTAAGTCTAACAGCCTCTCTACTTCTTGACTCTCTGCCTTCTGCCAGGGGAGTCTGGGGATTACTTCTGGTCTGGGGGGAGAGGCCCCTTGGGAGGTCCCCTCTTTGGGAGAAGCAAAGGGAGCTTGGTTGTGCTTTTCTGTTGATTGTATATATTTGTAAATGTTGTGAATTGTGTCTATTTATACATATTCATTGCATTTCATCATGGATTGTAGTTTTGCCTGTAAATACAGCTTTCATTTGCTTCCAGACTGAGCAAGCCTGGTCACTGTTGGTGTGGGATGGGGATTTCATCTCTCACACTGTTATAGGTTTCCATAAGTGGTAAAAAACCCAAACCTAGTTGGTAAAGTTAAAGGCACATGTCTGGCTTAAATGTCTCTGGCACTATGCGCCTGACCTGAGGAGGGCTTGGGGCACATGGTGGCATGGGAGCTCTGTGCCACTTTGCATGCACTTGAGATGGGCCAGGCACCCATGCCAGCACAGCCCTTCAGCAAGCATCACCCTCCCAGAGCATGCCCTGTTCTGTGGCCCAGAGTGACTCATGGTGGTGCAGAAATCCAGAGAGCTGCATTTCTACACACACATGGAAACGGCTTCTTCAAAGCTCCTTTGGCGTCTTTTAACATTAAGTCACCCTTGTGGAGTGCAGAAACATGTGACTGGTAATAAGGAGGATCTCTGCAGAAGCTGGATGGGTGGTCAGGAAATGTTGGAGAGGCACCTTTGAAAGAGCAGCCAGGCTCATGTCCAACCAATGCTGTGCAGGGACCTTGTCAGGCTGGCAATGTTCTGTAGACGTGGCAGCAGTGAAGTAAGCATTTCAGCCTGTCTGAATTTATTCTGTGCAGAGCAAAGTAAGGTAATCTTACCTGTATGTGTTCTGCTTCTGATGTCTCAAAGGGGACCTGCTTGTGCCAGCTGTGTGAAGTGGATGGAAGCTTTTGACAAGCCCCTGCACAGGGCTGGGATTCAGTGTTTGCCACAAGCTGCAAGAATGTGAATGATAGAAAGCAGAAGGGATGCTGGTTTTGTATGTAGTAAAGGCATGCTCTCTTATCTGCAGATGATGTTGGAGAAGAAGGATTTGTTTTATGAATAACATCTCTGTACTGGATCCTACAAACTTCCAGTTTCACACTGCTGTCCAAGAGACATTTTTGTAACTACAAAAAGAAAAAAAAAGATTTAAGCTCTTACTGTAATTTTAAGTAAACAATCTGCTTAATTATATCCTATGGCTTAAACTGGACCCCTCCAATGATTTTAGCAGACAGAAACCTTCTTTTAAAAGAAAGGATGACAAATTATTGAAGTCATCAGCTTTGCACAAAGAATTATTTGTCCTTTGAGTTTGCTGGTCCTGGACACGTTGCATGCCCATCTCTCAGCATAGATGACACTCATGCAAATGCAAAAAGATTAATACAAGCTTTTGGCTGATCTTAGTTATTCAGATATATAAAATACTGTTCCTGTAAGCAGTGCAATAGAATTTGAAATATGAATGCTGTAAAACTGCTGATTTTAGTTACTCAGTAGAAGCACAAATAATGAGCATGAGTTGAGGATTTAAGGCTAAAGAGCAGATAGTGCTTTGAGAAGTACATAACTGTAAAATTAGAAGTCTGTCTTTCACCACACACAGTTAATTTGTTTGACATTTTAAAAATGATGCTGTTGTGCTGTGAACTGCACATGTATGAATAAATCCAGGCATTTTCAAAGGTAAGCTCAGTCTCTTAATCTTCTTGAGAGATATTTGCCAGAGAGTCAGTCTCTGAGTGAGAAACATTCAACTGTCAATTCTCTATTCAGATGAGAGGATTTGATTCAGAAATGCATTTATATACTAACAAAGTTTTCCTGAATATTTAAACCACAGGCTTGGACCTTAGATAGGTGAAATACTGAGGGAGGTGTCTGTACCTATTGGAGAAATTGTTTTACCAGAGTCCAAAGCCCCAAATTCTCAAATGCCACTCATCTAAATTACAAAAAATGCATACAACTCCTCATGAAGTGCTACTTTACTGATAAACAGAAGAAAAGGAGAGAAAAAAATCTTGCTTTGTTAGAAAACTGTCTCAAGGAGAGATCAGAAGGGGATCATTCTTTATTACTTAAAAAATGGATCAATTAAGCCTTCCTGAATACACAGAGCAGTCAAGCCTGGATGTAAATTGTTTCTTTGTAGAATTATAGAAAGGTCCAGGCCAGAAGGGACCTCCAAAGTTCACCCAGTCCGACCTCCCTGCACTCAGCAGGGACATCCCCAGCTAGATCAGGCTGCCCAGGGCCTCCTCCAGCCTTACCTTCAATATCTCCAGGGAAGGAGCCTCAACCACCTCCCTGGGAAACCTGTGCCAGTGTTCCACCACCCTCATAGTGAAGAACTTGTCCCTCATATCCAATCTCAATCTTCTCTGCTCTAGTTTGAAGCCACTGCTCCTGGTCCTGTCCCTGCAGGCCTTTGCAAACAGTCTCTCTGCAGCCTTCCTGTAGCCCCCATCAGGTACTGGCAGGCTGCTCTTAGGTCTGCCTGAAGCTTCCTCTTCTCCAGTCTGAGCACCCTCAGCTCCATCAGCCTTGGCTAATTGTGTAAGAGCATTGCCCAAAAATAGACTCTCAATTTATTTCTTCTGAAACAAAATTGCATATTTACTGGTTCAAGAAAAGCCCATGGTTTAACCACTAATCTTTCAGATCCACTAACTCTTTAATTTTCTTTTTGCAAAAGAGTAAATCTCCTAGACCTTAAAGTATCAACGCCTCTACAATCAGTTAGGCATTGGGAGAAGATGTACATGAAGTAGATTAGATGGATTGAGCATGGCCAGCACAAGCAGTTTCAGTCTGCAGAGATTTATGTCTTTTCACTTTTCAGTAGGCTTGGCAGCAGTGTTTTTGTCAAGCGGTCAGGAACAAAAGGATCATAGAGCTGCTCTTTGTTACACAGAGCGAGGCCGGGGGGAACGATGACATTCAAATCTGTGAAGCAGTCTTTGGAAAAGGGGTGGTTATATGTCTGAGTTTCTCTGTAGCTTGATAGTGTTGTAACCCAAGAGTAACAGCTTGGGAGAGTTTCTACTAATTTATACAGCACCTTTTGCATCCTAACATGTCAAGGTATGCCAAGTGTGCCTCTCCTGTCTTAGGTAGATACCTTGGGAAATCAGACTGCAGCTGGTGTGAGGTGAGCACCAGTTCTCCTGTTCCTCTCCTCAACATCATTTGACATGTAGGACACCAAGCAACCGCACCGCACACATGGCCTGAGCTCTCTCTTTCTCACAGAGGTTTTCTGATTCAAAGCTTTGGGTCCTCACTTGCAACAGCAACTGAAGACCTTTTTGTGGCCTTCCAGTATTTGAAGGGGGCTACAAGAAAGCTGGGGAAGTACTTTTTAGGGTGTCAGGGAGTGATAGGACTGGGGGGAATGGAGCAAAACTAGAAATGGGGAAATGCAGATTGGATATTAGGAAGAAATTCCTCCTCATGAGCGTGATGAGACAGTGGCACAGGTTGCCTAGGGAGGTGGTGGAAGCCTCATCCCTGGAGGTTTTTGCAGCCAGGCTGGATGTGGCTGTGAGCAACCTGCTGTAGTGTGAGGTGTCCCTGCCCATGGCAGGGGGGTTGGAACTGGATGATCCTTGAGGTCCCTTCCAACCCTGACAGATCTGTGATTCTGTATTTGTTTCCAAGTTGCAAGGTAACAGTGGTCAGTTGTTAACACATACCAGCAGCATACCTGTACTGCCTAGTTTTGCAGAGATTTATTAATAAGGAATTTTATTTGTATTGCTTTCTTCTTGCTGTTGTGGCTTTTCACGTGCACCCTTTGGAAGAACAGGGTTTTTTCCTTTCCTGAGAAATTACTAGTATGTAGCCAGCTACCAGAGGGATTCAATTTGGAAAGCAGCATCCTTAAATCCATTAAAATTGAAGAGAGAATATTAAGTCTCCTCTTACTACCTGAGCCTACAGATAAAGTCGTGTGCATCACAACCATGTTGCATCCATTGTATTGCACAACTGCCATCTATTCACTGGTGTCTCACCAGAGCCTCAATCCACCTAGGAAAACAGAAGATAAAAACATGATGCTAGACTTGGAGTGACAATTTGTATTGTCACTGTCTACAGTTGCCACTAGCCTACAGCCATCTTTCTCATCTTTCTGGTAATACCAGAAAAATATTTAAAACGAGGATTAGCTGTAGAGATAAGAACTAAGGGGAGGCAGCAGGAGCCTCTAGTAATGACATGTGAGCAGAGGAAGAGAGTTCCTGCTTTGGCTCAAACACAGTGCCTGTTGTGAAGGAGAATTGGCATCCCTAAGTTAACCTTACCTCCCTTTGTGAGACACCTGTTAGGGCCTTTTTTTCCCCTCTTCCTGTTTTCTCCCCTGCCAACAAAATCTCTCTGATGCAAGGGTAAAAACGCATGCTGAAACTATCAGAGTGGAAAAAAGGGACAAGGTTGCCCATATGGCCAGTGCTTCTGTTTGGTATTGTGATCGTAGGACTCATCAATACTTGCTTTTGCTTAGGCAGGGGAGCTAGAAAATGGATTGCAGCTAGGAGAAAAGTGTATTGTTCTTCAGCCTGCTCTTCTTTGTTCAGGCAGGCTTAGTGCTTGTAATTATTTCTGGGTTTTGTTTTTTTGTTTTTTTTTTTTTTTTTGCTTCTCTAGCTCAGTGGATTTTTTTTATTCCTTCACTCATTTTAGTGTTTTTCTCTGTATGCTTGTGGTTTCAAAGGCAAGCCTGAGGATTCTGTTAACTGGAGTCTCTTGGGTATGTTAATGTGCCAGCCTATATTTGTTGTAATCAAGGATCAGAACCTCCAAAGTGAGTTTGTTCACAGTTTCACTGAAGCATCCAGGGTGCTTTTAAAGCAGCTTCACTCCAGCACAGTGAGCAGTGTCGGCTGAGGCAGAACTGATCCTACAAGATTGAGTGATGATGTGATCAGGAGACAGATGAGGCTGGTGGAGAGGTTAGTAAGACATCTCTTGGTAAAATATCTATGGCTACAGGAGGCAGTAGGCAGCTTCCTTGCTTTCATATAGTTCAGCCTGTGGGAACTTAATTCAGTAAGGCCAGAGCTGTTCACCATACTGAACTTCACAGCTTTTCTTCAAAGGATTTTCTTGCCGTGTTACACTTTTAGGAAGTCAGAAAGTCCACTGTTGTACATGTTCTGTGTAGGGAAATACCTGCTTTAAACACCTGAGATCTCCTTGCTTTAAACTGCTTGCAGTACCATAGTATCACAGTAGATTAGAGGTCGGTAGGGACCTCCAGAGATCATCCAGTCCAACCCCCCTGCAAGAGCAGGATCATCCAAGGGAGTCTGCACAGGAATTCATCCAGGTGGGTTTGGAACGTGTCCAGAGTAGGAGACTCCACAACCTCTCTGGGCAGCCTGCTCCAGGGCTCTGGCACCCTCACTGTATGCAAGTTTCTTCTCATGTTGAGGTGAAACCTTCTCTGTTCAACTTTGTTTCCATTGTTCCTTGGCTTATTGCTGTGCACCACCCAAAAGAGCCTGGCCCCCTCCCCTTGACACCCACCCCTCAGCTATCGATAGACATTGATCAGATCCCTCTCAGCCTTTTCTTCTCCAGACTAAACAAACTCTGGAACTACAAAATATTCTGCCTTCTGCAAGACACAAGGGGTTGGGTTTTTTTTGGTGTGGGTTTTTTTTTTTTTTTTGTTGGTTTGATTTTGTTTTGCTTGGTTTGGGTTTTTTGTTGTGTTTCCTTCTTCCCTCCCTCCCTCTCTCCCTCCCTCTCTCCCTCCCTCCCTCCCTCCCTGCCTCCCTTCCTTCCTTCCTTCCTTCCTTCCTTCCTTCCTTCCTTCCTTCCTTCCTTCCTTCCTTCCTTCCTTCCTTCCTTCCTTCCTTCCTTCCTTCCTTCCTTCCTTCCTTCCTTCCTTCCTTCCTTCCTTCCTTCCTTCCTTCCTTCCTTCCTTCCTTCCTTCCTTCCTTCCTTCCTTCCTTCCTTCTTTCCTTCCTTCCTCCCTCCCTCCCTCCCTCCCTTCCTTCCTTCCTCCCTCCCTTCCTTCCTCCCTCCCTCCCTCCCTTCCTTCCTTCCTCCCTCCCTCCCTCCCTCCCTCCCTTCCTCTTTCTTTCTTTTTCTTTCTTTCTTTCTTTCTTTCTTTCTTTCTTTCTTTCTTTCTTTCTTTCTTTCTTTCTTTCTTTCTTTCTTTCTTTCTTTCTTTCTTTCTTTCTTTCTTTCTTTCTTTCTTTCTTTCTTTCTTTCTTTCTTTCTTTCTTTTTCTTTCTTTCTTTCTTTCTTTCTTTCTTTCTTTCTTTCTTTCTTTCTTTCTTTCTTTCTTTCTTTCTTTCTTTCTTTCTTTCTTTCTTTCTTTCTTTCTTTCTTTCTTTCTTTCTTTCTTTCTTTCTTTCTTTCTTTCTTTCTTTCTTTCTTTTTCTTTCTTTCTTTCTTTCTTTCTTTCTTTCTTTCTTTCTTTCTTTCTTTCTTTCTTTCTTTCTTTCTTTCTTTCTTTCTTTCTTTCTTTCTTTCTTTCTTTCTTTCTTTCTTTCTTTCTTTCTTTTTCTTTCTTTCTTTCTCTTTCTTTCTAAGGAATGAGTATGTACTTTCATATATCCATATAAAATGCATACTTATTTTACTACCAAATCAATTTTTTTTTTTAAAAAGTGGTTGTCCTTTTGTATCATATTTGTTGCCTTCTGTCCCCAGTGAAAAAAAGGACCAGAATCTTCTCTTCTCTGTTCTATTCATCATTGAGTGGCTAGCTATGAATCATTGGTATGGTCACAAAGAAAAGAGGCGGTGGTGGTTAAACAATATAAAGTCAAAACTGTATACAAAGGGAAAAAAAAATTTACATTCCTTTTTGTCTACAGCTAATGCTGGGGAAAAATGATGGCATTCTGGTTTAAGTATTGTGTTAGCAAATACCATAGCTTTCAATGCTCTTCGAGTCTCTTTTAGCCTTATTTTTTAATCTTTTCTCTTAAAGGATAATTTGGTAACTTGTTTTCACACTGATACTATGTTTAATGCCTTGTGTGTAGGTGCTGTCAAAAGATTGATGTATCTGTAATTCCTTGATTTCTCACAGATGGCAAGAATCTTCTGCTGAAATGTGCATATTTATGAACCTCCTCCTCCTGATCATGTTAGAAACGGCAACGAAACTAATAATTGGGGTTTAAAAATGATTAGGCTTTCAATTAAATTTTAAATGGCCACCTTTGAAATTCTGAATTGCATTGTTACTCTTCAGGGCTCAGCTTAGGCCTAATCTTATTGAAACAATCCTGAATTACCTATTAATTCAGTCTTTAGTGGTTTGTCATTTATTGTTATTCATTTAAAGGCTAACAATCAAAATGCAGCAGTACCAAGCCACTTGCTCTTAAGTGTCTGATAACTTTAAGAACTCTACAGATGAGTCTCACCCACACAGAGACAAAAGCAAATAAAATCTGAAAGCTGTTGACAAAGACAGTGACTTACATCAGTGATGTGAAAGCTTCAAGGAAAATATTGAGGTCTGGCTCTGTCTATGTTCAATAATGATTATGCTAAGAAGGCTGACAAAGAACAAATCCAGTTCTTCCAGTTGGCCTTCATAGTAAGTTAAGACTATGAAAATTCCTAGCTGAGGAGAAGAACAGAAGCCACTATTAATTAAAATTTAGGAGAGCGGGAAGAGGAGGGGGGAGATTGCTCAAGACATTGTAGACACGTGAGGTTCAGAGAAGAGAGGGAAGAGTATTTTTTCATTTGAGGGAACCTTTTGAATGTTGCATTTGAAGAAGTTAAGCAGAGTATTCAGGAGCAGTGTACCTAAAGTGACATATTTCAGTATTTCAGGCAGAATGCCTGAAACAGGAAAAGTGTCTGAAATTGCTGAAGAGAGCCCTGAAGGGCTTTTGTGGTGTTCAGGATGCTGCATGCAGGAGGGGTCTGCACGCAGTTTGCTGGCAGTATTAGGATCACAGGTAGCACTGCTTTCCCTGCAAATACACAACTCTGTCCTTTTTGAAAGTTGCTTTGCAAAATGTCTTAGACCTTTGCTGTCATGTTCAAGTGTTCCTGCCAAAGCTGCTGGTATACAGCTGTGGTGTGTAATGCTGCCTTGGGGTGTGCCATGGCTCGGTCACAGGCTCCATGGCTGAGAAATGGAGCGAAGTGGAGACCTTGGATGCTTGTGGTGTGCCTGAGAAGCTGCACCCAGACAGAATTTGGTGCACCTCAAACATACAGAAATGTATAGACCAGAACATGACTGGATGAGCAGCCAAAGAAGATGAACCTACCCCAGGCAGTGGGGGAATGTGTGTAGAAATCCATGGGGATATGCTATGAATGTCGCTGGGGGCAGTGATCTCCCATCAGGCAAAATGAGACAGACAGAGATATACTCAATCATATTTCAAGGCTGATTTTTCTCATCCATTAAGGGGAAAGAAAAGATTGAAAAAAAAATCCATACCATTATTGGTTAAAGCTTTTTTAAAAAAGCTTTAACTAAGGGCTGCCTTGGCCTGCCTGCTAATAATACTGTTCTTGTCAGCTGTAACTGTTCTGAGGTATGGTGTCTCTTGGATCACATGAAGATCAATTTGCATGAGTCATTCACTGGAGATCTGGACAGTAAGAGTGGGTTTCATCATGCTGATGTAGATGTCTCATATGTAGGACGCAGGCATTTACATCTAAGCTAATTATCGAGGCTCTCTTCATAGTCAACAAAGGGAATAGGCAGAGTATGATTCATCTCATGTAAAATAGGTCAGATGGATTTTAGCCTCAAAGTGTCTGTTTTTTCTCATTGACAGTGAGTGTCTGAGCAGTTGATGTCTGTGTCAGAATTATGACAGCTTGAAACCTTCACCATAAGATGACTCATGAGAGCTCTGTATGATTGCCCTTTGTTGTATTTATTTGTGCATTCATAGTAACATTTAACTACAGGAGTGTAAAGTGACACTGCATCAAATCTGTAACTGCTGCTGCCTGTATCATCTAAACTAGATGGTGGTATTATACTTGCTATAATTAATTCAAACAGGCCTCACCGACAGAGAGTATGAAGGGTTGAGTAACGTTACTAACAGCTTAGCTCATTGCTTCCTGCACATCCAGCCTGATTTACCCTGGTGCAGTACCCCTGTAGGCTTACTGATGAGCATAACAAGCTGATGGGCAAGACAAACATGCCAGTTTAAATGAGGAAAAAAGGCTGCTCTTTGCCTTTCTGTCCAGATTAAATACATGTATTACATCAATGGAAGAGCTTTTGTATTCTAGAAGCCAAAGAGGTGAATGGAGGCATTTTGGCACCAGAGTAAGAAATCTGTGTTGTACAAAGCAGTGACTGACAGCAGAACTCAAATAATACAGAATATTTTCAAACTATACACAGTGGAAACTTTCCAGAGCTGCTGTTTTAACCAGGAAGTCACATAAATCGTTTGATACAAGGGCTACCATCTAGGAGTTACAAATTAACTTTGCTCATCACCATGGAACTCTTGATTGCCCAGACAGTGATTCCCTGCTACCATTTAATAGTGTTTGAAGAAGATTGCTAAATATAATAAAGAATCCCACGAAGGCTTTGGGAGCTAGGATATAAAGTTGACAGAATAACATTATGAATTCTGAAATGTCTCCTCTGGCTTAGAGGAATAACTACAAGGACTTGTTATGTTATGCAAATTCTTCACCTTCAGCCTGATTAAAGGTCTTCAAGCACGACAGAACAGAACTTGAAAATCGGGAGGATTATTATTCTGTAATGCCATGGTGAAGCTAGTGAGTATTTTGGAGACTTACTGAGTATCCTTGCTGTCAATTTGTAGTGATGTTCCACCTCCTTGAGGTACCAGAGTGGTGTTTATGCAGCAAATTTATTTTTCCTGGTAAGCAGCATACTAATGCAGTGAAGGGATACAGAATTCATACAATCATAGAATCGTAGAATGGTCCAGGCCAGAAGGGACCTCCAAAGCTCATCCAGTCCAACCTCCCCACACTCAGCAGGGACATCCCCAACTAGATCAGGCAGCCTCCACCACTTCCCTGGGCAACCTGTGCCAGTGTTCCACCACCCCCATAGGAAAGAACTTGTTCCTCACATCCAATCTCAATCTGCTCTGCTCTAGTTTGAAGCCATTGTCCCTCATCCTGTCCCTGCAGGCCTTTGCAAACAGTCTCTCTGCAGCCTTCCTGTAGCCCCCTTTAGGTACTGGCAGGCTGCTCTTAGGTCTGCCTGGAGCCTTCTCTTCTGCAGGCTGAACACCCCCAGCTCCCTCAGCCTGTCCTTGTAGCAGAGCTGCTCCAACCCCCTGATCATTTTCATGGCCCTCCTCATTAAATGACACAGGAGGAGAAAACCCTCATCCTGAAGAGTGACCAAGATAAGTATCACTCAGTTCATAGAATCACAAAATTGTCAGGGTTGGAAGGGACCTCAAGGATCATCCAGTTCCAACCCCCCTGCCATGGGCAGGGACACCTCACACTACAGCAGGTTGCTCACAGCCACATCCAGCCTGGCTGCAAAAACCTCCAAGGGTGAGGCTTCCACCACCTCCCTGGGCAACCTGTGCCAGTGTCTCACCACCCTCATGGGGAAGAACTTCTTCCTAACGTCTAATGTAAATCTCCCCTCCTCTAGCTTGGATCTGTTCCCCCCAGTCCTATCACTCCCTGACACCCTCAAAAGTCCCTCCTCAGCTTTCTTGTAGCACCCTTCAGATCCTGGAAGGCCACAAGAAGGTCTCCTGGGAGCCTTCTCTTCTCCAGACTGAAGAACCCCAACTCTCAGTCTGTCTCCAGAGCAACTCCAGCCCTGTGAGCATCCTCGTGGCCCTTCTCTGGACACCTTCCAGCACCTCCAGATCCTTCTTGTAATAGGGGCTCCAGAAAGAAATACAGAAAGAATACTTGAAATTGGAATGATGGGGTTTTTTCTTTTTCTGAGAGTCATGCTTTTCTGTGGATGAGTGTACTTGGTAAAATGTGTTCCACCCACCTCCAGTCCCCTGCCTTCTCTGTGTTTCACTGATAACGTGACCCATCATACTGAAACAGCATTATTTCCTGAAAGGCTGTAGGCAAGAATGATGATGAGAAGACAAAAATACAAGTGAGTGTGGAACAGAATGGGACAGAAGGGAATTGTGCATATGTATGAGGAAATCAGAAGAAAAAGATGTGGATGGAGTTGGATGTAATAAGGAGGAAATAAGTACATATTCCTTTTAAACTGTGTGCATCACAGAATAACAGAGGAATAATTCTACCCATGCATGTAACAAACTCAAGATTCCCACCAGTTTCTCTGAGGTGTGGATGTGGAAACTGAAGACAGATTTCAGTGACACCAGCATGACTTTAATGCCTGTGTAATGGAGTTCATATACTACAACCAGTGACAGAACAAGAGGACAGTCTCAAGCTGTACAGGGGAAAGTTTACACTTGAGCTTAGAAAGAAGTTCTTCACAGACAGAGAGATTTGCATTGGAATGGCTGCCCAGGGAAGTGGTGGGGTCAACGTCCCTAGAGGTGTTTAAGAAGAGACTGAATGAGGCACTTGGTGCCATGGTCTGGTTGATTAGTTAGGGTTGGATGATTGGTTGGACTTGATGATCTTGGAGGTCTCTTCCAACCTGGTTGATTCTGTGATTCTGAGTAAGCAAAACAATCTTTTCCAGAAGTTGTGTTTAAAAGTATCACAAATGCAAGAATATTTTATTTACATTGCAATTAACTGGTTTCAGCATAGTTCCAGGAGTTCTTCTAACACAGATCTATATAAATGCACACACACACAGACACACAGGCACAGACACACACACTCTCTGTTCACCTCTTTGCACTTTCCTTGTAAGGAATATAAGAAAATGGAGTTTAAGAACAGTTTCTTGGTGATAAAGTTTATAAGCAAAGCTACTTAGATTTGTAATCAAAGGAGGGTTGGGGATAAGAAGATCATCCCCATAGAGGAATATCACTGAATGACAGCAACATTGAGCTTGGAAAAGACCCTCAGGATCCCCAAGTCCAACCCAGAACCCTACCCTACAAGGCTCACCCCTAAACCATAGCCCCAAGCACCACATCCAAACCACCTTGAAACACAGCCAGGCTTGGGGACTCTACCACCTCCCTGGGCCAATCCCTGACCACTCTTGCCCTGAAAAAACGTTTCCTACTCTCCAGTCTAAACCTACACAGTGTCAGCTTGAAGTTGTTCCCTCTTGTTCTATCACTAATTCCCTGTCAGAAGAGACCAGCAGCAGCCTCTCCACCATTTCCTTTCAGGTAGTTGTAGACAGCAATGAGGTCTCCTCTCAGCCTCCTCTGTTCCACACGAACCATCCCCAGCTGCTTCAGTTGCTCTTCATCAGATTTCTTCTCCAGGCCCTTCCCAGCTTCCTTGCCCTCCTCTGCCCTGGCTCCAGCACCTCCACATCTCTCTTGGATTGAGGTGCCCCAAACTGGACACAACACTGGAGGTGTGGCCTCCCCAGAGCTGAGTCCCAGGGGACAATCATCTTGAGTACTGCACTCAGTTTTGGGCTCCCCGGTTTAGGAAGGACAGGGACCTGCTGGAGAGAGTCCAAGGGAGGGCTACAAGGGTGCTGAAGGGCCTGGAGCACTGCCTGGGGAGGAGAGGCTGAGAGCCCTGGGGCTGTTTAGTCTGGAGAAGACTGAGAGAAGATTTAATAAATGTTTATCAATATCTGAGGGCTGTGGGTCGGGAGGGAGGGGACAGGCTCTGCTCACTTGCTCCTGTGATAAGACAAGGGGTAATGGATGTAAGCTGCAGCACAGGAGGTTCCACCTCAACATGAGGAGAAACTTCTTTACTGTAAGGATCACAGAGCACTGGAACAGGCTGCCCAGAGAGGTTGTGGAGTCTCCTTCTCTGGAGACTTTGAAGGCCCATCTGGATGCCTTCCTGTGTGACCTGAGCTAGACTGTCTGGTCCTGCTCTGGCAGGGAGGTTGAACTTGATAATCTCTTTGGGTCCCTTCCAATCCCTAACATCCTGTGATCCTGTGACAGTCCCCCTCCTGCTCTTTCTGGGCACAGCATTTCTGATCCCAGCCAGGATGCCTTTGGCTTTCTTGGCCACCTGGGCACACTGCTGGCTCCTCTTCAGCTGCTTGTCCATGAGCACCCCCAGGTCCCTTTCTGCCAGCAGCATTCCAGCCACACTGCCCCAAGCCTGTAGCATTGCTTGGGGTTGTTGAGCACCAAGTGCAGGACCTGGCACTTGGCCTTGTTGGCCATGGATCCAATCTATCCAAGTCCCTCTGCAGAGCCTCCCTACCCTGGTGCAGATCAACACTGACACCCAACTTGGTGTCATCTGTGAATTTACTTCTGACACACTCTGAGTCTTCATCAAGGTCATCAAAAAGATGTTGAACAGAAGTGGTCCCAATACTGAGCCCTGAGGAACACCACTGGTGCCTGGCCACCAGCTGGATTTCACGCCATTGACCACCACTCTTTGGGCCCATCTGTCCAGCCAGTGCTTTATCCAGCAGAGATGTCTTTCTCTTCTGCTTAAATCAAAATCAAGACCCTGGGTGCCATACCTGCCACTCTTTCTCAAACATATATCAGTACCCTTAATTGGCTTCAACAGGATAGATTCTCTGTTACATGATGTTTTTTAAACATACCTTTAAAACCTTCCTCATTGCCAGTCACATCATTACTTTGAGCAAGTACTTTAGTTTTAACTGGGATTCACCTTGACTTATCTATCAGCAAAAAGCCCATACATCATTGAAGTTCTCATGCACTTATGAATTTTACTTTTTAGCTTGTCCTACAGCAGTTGTTCATTCAGCTCTCCTCTTCAGAGTTATTAATGGAAGGAAATACAGCCTGTTTCATGAGGTCGTATTTTATGCACTCATGTTTATACATCTTTAGTCTGCTCAAAATCTTCTATTTTGTACCAAGTGTCATATTTTGTACCTGACAAACCATCAGCTAGTAATAAACAGCTTTGGCCCTGAACACATCGATCATTTTCCTTCTGTACTTTCATCCCACAATGCTCTTCATTATTCTGTGTTCTCTCTGCCCTGAGCATTATCCCACAAGTCATTGCCAAACTGAGCAAGCTGTGGGCCTAATTATGAAAAGAGAAAGAAGAGTGTTTGCTGATAACAGATAGGTGAATAAGAAACCAAAGACAGAACTTTATCAAGAGAGCCAATGACATCCTGGGGTACACCCCATCTTCATCCAGATTAACCACTGCTTTTCTCTTTTTTTCCTAAAGAAAAAAACAAACAGAAACTGAAAAGCTTTCATAACACAAAATATAAAGCCAACCTCATGAAGTTCAATAAGGACAATGCATTTGGGGAGGAATAACAGCAGGCACCAGGACAGGTTAGAGGCTGCCCTGCTGGAAAGCAGCTCCACAGAGAAAGACCTTGGAGTGCTGGTGGACAGCAAGTTCTGCATGGGACAGCAATGTGCTCTTGTGGCCAAGAGAGCCAATGGCAGCCTGGGGTGCAGCAAGGAAAGTGTGGCCAGCAGGGCTAGGGAGGTTCTTTTCCCCCTCTGCTCTGCCCTGCTCTGCCCACACTTGCAATCCTGTGTCCAGTTTTGGGCTCCCCAGGTCAAGAGAGACAGAGACCTGCTGGAGAGTCCAAGGGAGAGCCAGGAGGCTGCTTAGGGGACTTGAGCATCTCCCCTGTGAAGAGAGACTGAGAGCCCTGGGGCAGTTTAGTCTGGAGAAGAGAAGACTGAGAGGGGATCTGATCAATGTCTATCAATAGCTGAGGGGTGGGTGTCAAGTGGAGGGGGCCAGGCTCTTTTGGGTGGTGCACAGGAATAAGCCAAGGTCAGTGGAGACAAACTTGAACAGAGAAGGTTTCAGCCCAACACGAGGAGAAACTTCTTTAAAGTGAGGATGACAGAGCCCTGGAGCAGGCTGCCCAGGGGGGTTGTGGAGTCTTCTTCTCTGGAAGCATTCCAGATCCACCTGGATGCATTCCTGTGCAGACTCCCCTGGGTGATGCTGCCCTGGCAGGGGGTTGGACTGGATGATCTCTGGAGGTTCCTTCCAACCTCTAATGTTCTGTGATTCTGTGATTCTGTGAGCTTAGGCAACATCACTGACGTATTTTAGCATGGATGAATTTGAAGTGTGGGCAATCAAAATGCTCATATCATACTCCGCTTTTTCTTCCCCCCAACCACGTCTTAGTCACCAAGTTAAATAATGGAGTCCTGGCAAAGCCTTCTTGCCCAGTTTTGCCTAGAAGACTACATATTAAACATCCATGGCAGGCTTTCAAGCAGAACACAAGTTCACCATGTGTATTAGAACACTCATCACTTTAAATGTGATTACTCATAGGATCAGAGCCTCACAGGATGTTAGGAGTTGGAATGGACCTCCAGAGATATGGAGTCCAACCCCCCTGCCACAGCAGGACCATAGAATCCAGCACAGGTCACACAGGAATGCATCCAGATGGGGCTGGAAAGTCTCCAGAGAAGGAGACTCCACAACCTCTCTGGGCAGCCTGTTCCAGTGCTCTGGGACCCTCCCAGTGTAGAAGTTCCTCCTCATGTTGTTGTGGAACCTCCTACCCAGTTTCTCTCCATTGCCCCCTGTCCTATCACAGAGCATCATTATCATCTAGAGTCTAGTCCATAGCCTAGGGAGATGTTTAGACCTCTACTTAACTCTTTTGGATTGATGAATTTGTTATAATTCAAGCTCTTTCTCTTTCCTTCTGGATCAGAACATATTTCTCACTTATTTCATTGAATGTCCTTTAGTTCAGGACCAGAGGTGATTCACAGAAGTTTCAGATGTGCTGATGTAACTTCCAAATTCCTGCCAAATGCCAACCAGTCTGTGATCTGTGGTTCTGATCTTCTGGAAATAAAACTGCTGAGAGGGAAAGACTCTTCAAAACGTACCTGACCTCACATTGGAAAAGACCCCAGTCTCCTTTAGAGTATCTGAATAGCTGTTGTGTCTCATGTGAATTCCTGTGGTGGGTTGAAATTACCCAGAATAAAATTGCCAGACCAGCTCAGTTGAAAGCAAAGGAAGCTCTGTTTACAAGCAGACTACAGTCTGGAAATACTGAATGCAATGAATATGTACAAAATGTACAACATTTACAGGTATTTACAATTTATAAACAGCACAAGAACCCACCTGGACAAAACCAGGGGGTTACCAACAGCTTGCCCCTCCCTGCTCCCTTCCCCCACCCTATACAAGTTAAAAGAGAGAGAAGAGCAGAGCCAGAGCAGAGAGTAACTTGTTAGTACTTAGCCAGAGCAAGAACGCAGCCAAGGTCAGCAACAGCCAAGCAAAAGCTACCAGCTGGTATCTGCTGGAGAGAAGCAGCTGAGAATGAGAAGAGAGTTAGTTTCTACAACCAACTTTCTGTTATTTATCAGACCAATGGAATCATTTAGAGCTTATCATTATTCCCCTTTTACATCCAATGGCAATTCATTTACATTATACGTTTCTACTCAACCTATGGAAAATTTTCCTAGGCATCAGCCTGAAACTGCCACAATCCCAGAGACCTTATCTGATCTCTTAGGGTAGGCTGTGGAAGCTTGTTAAGAAGTCATCTCTTTGCTGTGTGCTATGTGGCCCAGCTTGTTCTAACTGGGGAGTGTGGGTTTAGCCTTTAGCTACCTGAAGTCTCAGTGACAGATACAGACTTCAAAAGGAAAATTCTAGGGGATATGATTTGATAGTTTCAGTAGAAAATCATTGTAAGATGATCGTTCCCAAGAAGATGAACATTCATATTTGTCCATGGCATCATATTTTAGTTCATGGATTGCCATTCTTTGCACCCCATGGAGTGTACTTAACCTCTTCTTCATTCTCACAACCATCCTCTTTGATGTTGTAGCTGCCATCAGCTGTATTCTTCTTTCTAGATTCTCTTTTTTCCCCTTGGTTTCCATGGCTGCCTTGTGTCCCTGATCTTCTCTTAGCTCTCTCATCACCACTTCAGTGAGTGCTTTAGAGGCATCTTTCTTGGTACACCTCTGCATCATCTCTTCCCTTTTTATTTGCAAATGGAGCTCCAACTGCTCTCTCTTTACATGCAGCTCACAAACCTGCTTCATTAATCCAGACCTTCTCCCTCCCATCGCCCCAAGGTCTCTGTCTCTCAGTTGATCCCTTTTGAATGGCTGTCTCCACCAACAGGTGATGTGGAGTGGAGAAACAGGGGCAGACCAGGAAAGCAAAATGATGCCTACCTTGTGTGCGTTGTGCAGAGAGGTAATGTCAGAGCAGCAGTGATCAGGAACATGGACTAGATGCCAACTTGTAATTAAAGCTTTGCTTGTTGCAAGAGCACAGGTGGGGTCCTTGAATATGGGATTAGGGTGAGCTTCATCTGAGCTCCAAGACTGGTCTGTGATGCAAACTACAGCCTAGGAAATGGAAACATCCCTCTGAGAGAAACACTGTGTGCCTTCTACCCTGCCTCCTCTCACATTTAGAGCTATTCTTTGGCACCTGTCTGCAAAGAAAGCTTGATAATTACTTGGATGTCAGCCTGACTCTGCTGATATTTCTTCTGTTTAACACTTGTTGTTAATTTACACAGCTCTTACCAAGATATATAACCAGACCAAACCCCAGTCCAGGACATGCACACCAGTCCTTAATGACTGGGGACACAGGGGCAAAAGAAATAGTGGCCAGCCTCATGATGTGCTCACCAGTGCCTGACTCTTAAATTGTACATGTTTTGAGGTCTTGTCTTCTCTTTTCCTGCCACTGATAACAATTCCTTTCTCATAAATGCAAATATATGGTTATGATTTTATTCCTAAAAGCAGCTCATCTACTGTCACCCCTTCTAGTTCCAGAAAGCTTCTCCTGCCTCTGTTGTAGAAGACTTCTGGTCAGCATAGCTCAGTGACAAGCCAAGGGTTGTAAGGACTGTTTCAAGTAGCATCATCTCCCAGTCACAAACAGGACAAACTTTGTCACTGAAATGGAGGATTTCTAAGGTTGCTTCTGGCATTGTGTTCATTTTGCAGTTGTGTGCTTGGAGAGAGGGTGTTTCTGGGCAAGCACAGAATGAAAATGCCTCAGATCCTGTTTTAACAATTTAGTGCTCTACATTCATTCCATCACTAGGATACAGACCTATATTTAGTACAGTGGTGTAACTGGACAGGAGTGGCTCAGGTGCCTATGCCAAAGATGCTGGAAGATGTGAGAATGACCACGGGAGTCAAGACAACAGCATGACCATGTCCAACTATACCTGGACATTCACAGCAAAAGCTATAAGGGAGCATTAAATGACACAGGAGGAGAAAATCCTCATCCTGAAGAATGACCAAGATAAGTATCACTCAGTTCATAGAATCAGAGTCATAGAGTCAGGGTTGGAAGGGACCTCAAGGATCATCCAGTTCCAACCCCCCTGCCATGGGCAGGGACACCTCACACTACAGCAGGTTGCTCACAACCACATCCAGCCTGGCTGCAAAAACCTCCAGGGATGAGGCTTCCAGCACCTCTCTGGGCAACCTGTGCCAGTGTCTCACCACCCTCATGGGGAAGAATTTCTTCCTAACATCCAATCTGAATCTCCCCATTTCTAGTTTTGCTCCGTCCCCCCCAGTTCTATCACTCCCTGACACCCTCAAAAGTCCCTCCCCAGCTTTCCTGTAGGCCCCTTCAGATACTCTTCACTCCTGTGTGCAAGTTGCTGTGTCCCTTGCTTGGGCAGCATAGCCTTCATGAGGCTGGCCACTATTTCTTGTGCCCCTTTGTCCCCAGCCATTAAGGACTGGTGTGCATGGCATGGACTGGGGGTTGGTTCTGTTTCGTATCTTGGTAATAACTCTGTAGATTAGGAACTGGTGTTAAAGAGAAAAGGCATCATCAGAGTGAGGGTATGGGCACTGTTCAACTGGACCTGATTCTCAGGCTCTTCAGAGACAATTTGATCCTACCCTGGACACTACACAGGTGCTTGAGGAAAACAAGCCATGAAAAACATTCTGTGTATTTCTGTGGATCATAGGAGCTTTCCTGTGGCAGAGCAGATCTTTGAGGACTTTGACCAGAGCCTCATACATTTACTCCTTTCTAGCAGGCTTCTCATTCTTGCCTAGCAGATTTTGCTTGTGCCTGGAGGACTTTTTATTAGTAGTTGATATTTACATTTAGTTTTATGAGAAGAAAAGATGAAATATTTTCCTTAGATGTTGTCATCCTGAGGATGTTTGCATAAGGACTCAGATTCTTTCTCTGAGATTGTCTGAAAGGAGGCCCCATTCTGTTCCTGTACTACTTTCTCCAGTGCAGAAAGTAAGAAATATTTTAGGTCTGCTGACATGGATTAGATGTAGCTTTGTTACAAAGAATGTTTGCAACTAACACTGAACCTCTGTGTCTCTTGTATGTGTGCATCACAGGGTTTGTCCATACTTTGGGATTTGGATCTCAGAACAGCAGTGTTGTTGTTGCCTAGCTGAGGCTGGTCTAACACAAGATTAATACAGCATGTGTTGGTAAAGATGATTTTAAATTTAAAATTAGCGTCAGTGTGGCCCTTTTAAACACTTATTAGTCACTGTTTACACTGATCTGTGTTCCTTTTTTTTTTCCCCACTCAGATGTTGCAAGAGCAATTGAGTTACTGGAGAAACTGCAAGAATCTGGGCAAGTACCAGTACACAAGCTACAGTCCCTAAAGAAGGTGCTGCAGAGTGAGTTTTGTACAGCTATCAGAGAGGTATGAAACAGATTTTTTATTATTTCTCAGAGTAACATCACACTTCTGGAAAAAAAAAAGCTTATTTGCCTTTCAGTGCTGGAGAAGCAGGAGTACCTTGTGTAAAGGGTGATGGATGAGATGTGTCTGTAGCTGCCTGTTCCCATGCTGAATGCTGAAGTTACTGAAAAGCAGGCACAGAACTGTTAGACCTACACAAGGCCTGAGACAATTAGCCTTGCTAGGGAGAAAGGGAGATTAATTAGAGCTTTAGTATTCTGCTCATGCTGTTTCAGGGTCTGTGCTGGTACATGGGGACAGGCCAAGTTGGGTCAGTGCAAGCTTAAATGCCTCTCCTTTGAGCTCAGGTGTGTGTGATAGGGATGTGCTGATAAAATCAGAGTGCTCTGGGAGACAAGCTGTGCATGTGCTGAAGTTAACTGAAGCCGACTGGAGTCTTGCTGTTGGTCAGTGGTTGAGTCCTAGGGGGCCTTGCTCCACGTGTCAGAAACCCTTTTCAGATTGCTAAGAACTGTGATCATTACCCTGCCAGCCATGGGCAGGGCCTTCCTGAGCTCTGCTCAACATTGGATAAACTATGACTGTTTTATTTTAGTCAAGCTAAAAAAGAAGCATCTCACTTCCTACGTGCACACAGTTATCTTCGAAGCAGGTAAATTACAAGTACTTATGTTAGAAGTCTTTTAGACAGAAACCCTGAGTTAATAAAACAGTGCTGTTAGTCTACCAAAACAGAAGGAGCTCTAAATGCCCATTAAGAAAATCTGTAAGAACTTCTGTTTCAGTTTATCTGTCTGTTGCCTGGAACTAATCCTCCCCGATTAAATCAATGGGGAATCTAATGTCCCCTCAACAGCAGCAGAATTTAACTCCTGATAACTAGGCAACAGTAGTGCATTGATTGAGTGGCCTGCTGGGTAGCTAGAAAGAAGAAAGAAAGGAACAGACATTAGTTTAATAAGCAAAATGTAAAACACTCTTTGTTTTATGGAGTATATTGTCCATGTGAGAAACAAGAGAGAGGCTTCCACTTCATGAAATGGCAGTTTTCAAGGCTTTTTAAAGGGAATAGTGTTCCATGACAATAAATAATGCCACTATGTACCCTGAGAAGCTGATGTTCTGATTGTTCCTTTCATTTAACTAATTAAATGCTTCTTTAATTGACCACAGAATATTGAAAAGTTGTGCAGCTGGGTTTGTGGTAGGTTTTTTTCAAATAACAGAGCCTGGTACTCTGATTGTTAAAGGGAACTTTCAGTCTTTGCAGCATTATCAGTGAAATATTACCAAATTTAGGTTCATCTCTGAAAAACAGTCTTCGCAGAAGCAAACGTAAAGGTTGTTGAAACAGGTATGGAGCGTAGAAAGTGGTAAAAGGGCTTAGACAAATGCCCTCTCAATGGAACTGAAAGTAGATTTTGACAAACACATCTCAGTGGCACAAAAGGTCTTCACAGTGTGTTGAGTAAAATCAATTTACACGTGTGTCTTGGGTTGAGCAGACAGAAAGCTATTTTACCCCCCAAAAGGAGTGAACCAAAAATGCTCTCACAGAATACTGTTCAAAAATATAAACAGAAAGAGAGCTGGATGCAGGCAAACCTCATGAAGCTCAATAAGGCAAGTGCAAGGTCCTGCATCTGGGGAGAAAAAACAACAGGCACCAGGACAGGTTAGGGGCTGCAAAGCAGCTCCATGGAGAAAGACCTTGGAGTGCTGGTGGACAGCAAGTTCTGCATGGGACAGCAATGTGCTCTTGTGGCCAAGAGAGCCAATGGCAGCCTGGGGTGCAGCAAGAAAAGTGTGGCCAGCAGGGCTAGGGAGGTTCTTCTACCTCTCTACTCTGCCCTGCTCAGACCACACCTGCAATCCTGTGTCCAGTTTTGGGCTCCCCAGGTCAAGAGAGACAGAGACCTGCTGGAGAGAGTCCAAGGGAGAGCCAGGAGGCTGCTTAGGGGACTTGAGCATCTCCCCTGTGAAGAGAGACTGAGAGCCCTGGGGCTGTTCAGTCTGGAGAAGAGAAGGCTGATAGGGGATCTGATCAATGTTAGTGTGAAACAAAGGAGGCTGAGGGGAGACCTCATTGCTGTCTACAACTACCTGATAGGACCTTGTGGAGAGGCTGCTGCTGGTCTCTTCTCACAGGGAATTAGTGACAGAACAAGAGGGAATGGCCTCAAGCTGCGACTGGGTAAGTTTAGACTGCACAGTAGGAAACATTTTTTCAGGGACAGAGTGGTGAGGGATTGGAATGTGCTGCCCAGGGAGGTGGTGGAGTCCCCAAGCCTGGATGTGTTTCAAGGTGATTTGGATGTGGTGCTTGGGGCTATGGTTTAGAGGTGAGCCTTGTAGAGTAGGGTTCTGGGTTGGACTTGGTGATGCTGAGGGTCTCTTCCAACCTGAATGTTTCTGTGATTCTCTAAACATAACTTCCTGTGTCCACCCTCTGGGGATGGACTATTTAATAGCTCCTTGGACCCTATGGTACTCTGTAGGAACCATCTCTGTGGTTAGGACATAGTCCTCAACCTATAACAACATGACAGACTAATCTAATTACTGTTAGATTCTTAAAACCAAAGCTACCTTATTGTGGCCTTCCAGGATCTGAAGGGGGCTACAAGAAAGCTGGGGAGGGACTTTTGATGGTGTCAGGGAGTGATAGGACTGGGGGGAATGGATCAAAACTAGAAATGGGGAGATTCAGATTGGATATTAGGAAGAAGTTCTTCCCCATGAGGGTGGTGAGACACTGGAAGAGGTTGCCCAGGGACATGGTGGAAGCCTCATCCCTGGAGGTTTTTGCAGCCAGGCTGGATGTGGTTGTGAGCAACCTGCTGTAGTGTGAGGTGTCCCTGCCCATGGCAAGGGGGTTGGAACTGGATGATCCTTGAGGTCCCTTCCAACCCTGACAATTCTATGATTCTGAGAGTCACTTCAAGTTGCCTGGAGCTAGTTGTTGCACAAGAACTGAGTGGTGATGAATGTTCTACCAACTTCATCGGACTAGATGACCTTTGGAGATCTCTTCTGGCCTGGACCATTCTATTCTATGATTCTAGAAACAAAAACACTTTTTCTTTGAAAATATTTAATACATTACATGTTTAACTGTCTATATGTTAAACTAGATCTTAACTATTATCTAACTATCACTAACAGAGAACGAAATTTCTACACCAAAAAAAATTATTAATGTCATTCATGTATGTAAATTATTAGGAGAAATCTTCAGGTATAAAAGGCTCAGTAAGAAATCTTTTCATTTAGGAAGAAAGGGAGAAGTGATATATATACATTGCTAGTACTTAAGGCTGTTCAGCATGCAGCTCCTCACTTTATTTAGATTAAGCCCTTGGCAAACATTTAGGCTGAGACTTTTCTTTTTTCCACTGATTGAAGAGGTGATGGAGAATTGTAGAAAATAATTCCTCCCATTAACAAAAAAAAAAAGGAGAAGAAAAGCATGGAATATTTTGGTCACATTACATTGCTAGACATCTCCAAGCACTGCAGCTGGAGCTCGTAGGATGTTTTGGCTGGGTCTTGCCATTAGTCAGGGTTGCCCTTCTTGCATGTCCTTCATGTACACTGGAGTTTGTGAAAGACTGATAGCTACTTCCTTGAACAGAACAGGGTTTTTGAGCTAGCTGGGGCTAGGCAGAAACATCCATGTAAATCTTCCCTCCCATTGTTTGTCTTCTCCTACCCCAAGTGCAGTATGCAAGAGTGTTTTTAATTCCTTTTATGAACACCTACATAGTCTGGAGGAGAAAAATTCTTGCCATTACAAGAGAAAGCACATCAGTCAGTTGGAACTAAAAGGGAAAGTGGGAGTTGTTTGGAATACAAGAGCCTTCCTGGAGAAGCAGATCATATGTGAGCAGTAGGTGGGAGCAATCGAAAGGGGATGAGGAGCAGTGGCAGGCTTTGTGTTAGTATGCACATTCCGGGAGAGGCTGCTTGTTAAATGTATACAGAGATTCAGATCTGCACTGTGGTGTGTTCACTTTGTAATGCAAGATCTGAGCCTGACATTCTTCTATCAGAAAATCTAATAAAAGAGGTTACAGCTGGCTCTTGGAATCCTATAAGCTTTACAACAAAGGAGTCTTGGAAAATTAACATTTTCATTCCCAGTTTAAGAAATTATGGACTATCCAGTGAGCTTGATTGTTAAAATATGGCCCTGAGAAACTCAGTATTGGGCTGAGTGAGTGATAAAACATGACTTGGCCCCTCTATGAGTCCTTTAACGACAGAAGCAGGAGGCCATTTGTATGATCAATTAGCTTTTAAAAGAATGAGATCTTTTATTAGATGACATACATTCTAATCTAATCTGCAGGAAGCTATTAAATTGCTGAATTGTATTTATGGGAACATATTGAGTAAATCCGTCCACCAGTTCAAATCCCCACACGAATATCCCATAGAGATAAAATCTTTTCAAAGTGACTGAGTGAATGAAATTTAAATAGAAGTACTTTGGTGTTTTTCTAGGATGCTATGTCAGGAAACAGTGATTAATGGTTCTCACTTAGCTAAATATAAGTACCACTAACTGAAATATTCTGTCTGGCACTAGGCAAGAATACGTGTTGGCTCTGGAAATAATGGAAATAATTGAAAGTATGTAATGGCCTCAATATTTCCCTTTCACCTCAGGACCCCTAGATCAGAAAGCAAGTTAACCAAAGTCTGGTCACATTCAAATTGAGATTTTTTTTTTAAAAAGTAATTGTGTTTTCAAATTATTTGTTTCAAAAGCTCCCTACCTACATGAAGATTGATTAACATTCTACAACCTTCTCACCTGACAAAAGATGCATGAATCTTGTCTAATATACCATTAAGTGCTTTCCCTTTCTACGTGTTTTTGCTGTTTATTTAAAGCTGCTGCTGTGTCATAGTCATCTGGTTCCCTTGGGGTTGCTGGAAAGATCATAGAAGAGCTCATCTACTCCAACCTCCCCACTGTGGGCAGGGACCCCTCTCAAATAGACTCAGCTGCTCAAGGCCTCATCCAATCTGGCCATGAAGACCCCTAGGGAGGAGGCAGCCACAGCCTCCATGGGCAATCCATTCTAGAGTCCCACTACCCTTGTACTGAAGAACTTCTTCCTCAGCTCTACTCTGACCCTGCTCTCCCTCAGCTTCAAACCATTCCCCCTTGTCCTGTCTCTAGACACCCTCAGGAAAAGTCTCTGCAGCCTTTTTGTAGAATCCTTTCAGGTATTGGAAGGCAGCTGTAAGGTCCCCCCAGAGTCTTCTCCTCTCTAGGCTGCACAACCCCAGCTCCCTCAGCCTATCCTCATAGCAGAGGTGCTCCAGCCCTTGTGTCATCTTTGTGGCCTCCTCTGGACTCACTCCAGCAGCTCTGTGTCCTTCTTATTCCAAGGCTGTGAATGTAAATGCATAAATGAGGTACTGGGAAGATAACTTCACATGCAACCAGGCAACTTGAATTGATAAAATGACTTTAATTGTTGTAAGTAAAATGGAAGTGTAAGACAAGGTGAAATTCTCATCTGGCAAGAAACCTGAAAAGAGCTGTAGGCACAGAAGGTAGAATAAATAGTTGAGAAAAACCACAGTGGTCATCAGCACGGAAATCATAGAATCATAGAATGGGCTGGGCTGGAAGGACCTCCAAAGCTCATCCAGTCCAACCTCCCTGCACTCAGCAGGGACATCCCCAACTAGATCAGGCTGCCCAGCACCTTGTCCAGCCTCACCCTGAAGACCTCCAGGAAAGGAGCCTCCACCACCTCCCTGGGCAACCTCTTCCAGTGTTCCACCACCCTCGTAGGAAAGAACTTGTTCCTCACATCCAATCTCAATCTGCTCTGCTCTAGTTTGAAGCCATTGTCCCTCGTCCTGTCCCTGCAGGCCTTTGCAAACAGTCTCTCTGCAGCCTTCCTGTAGCCCCCTTCAGGTCCTGGCAGGCTGCTCTTAGGTCTGCCTGGAGCCTTCTCTTCTCCAGTCTGAGCACCCCCATCTCCCTCAGCCTGTCCTCAGAGCAGAGCTGCTCCAAGCCCCTGATCAGTTGTGTGTTTTGTGTGAAACCGGTCAGTGTAACAGTGTATTGTCTTCCAAAATAGTTTAGTTTCTCTTTCAGTAGTTTAAAACACTTAAAAATTATTTTAATGGATGGAGCATCCTCAACATTTAAAGACCAGTAGTGACTTAACAGGCAAAAAAATGTCAGTGGCAGGACACATCCAGATGAGGTCTGGTTGCCCCTCCTCCTCCCTCCATATTAAAAACATAGTTTCACTATATACTAGGTAGGATAGCTTAACAAGACTAATTGGTATGTTGGAATGATTTCCTTTAATTAGTAATTTTCATTTTCATTCCTGAGCTGATTGAATGCCTGGAATCCCAGTGCTGCTGCTAGGCAATGAGTCACTGTGTGGTCAGCTCCTCAAGCTGCCTACCTGTGCTTTTCATCACTAACCCTGATAAATGCCTTTTGCAAATATTGGGGAACCAGAAGAAGGCTGCTAGGTGGTGAAAGCTAAACCTGGTGGTGCTCTGCTCATTACTTTACTGTGATGCAGTGTGTGACAGCAGGAGGCTGGCTGGGACCCTGATCTTTTCACTTCAGATATCCCAGTCCACTGGTGTACTCCATTTTGAAGGGCTGTGCTAAACATCTAGGTCTAGGTGTGAGGTGGCCTCATGCAAAACTTCTCATTAATTCATTTATTAAAATGATTCATTTAAGGGATGTAATGTAGGAGTTATTTCAAGTCCTTGTTTCAAGAATCTCAGAATTTATTTGTTCAGCTTGCAGTATTGTCTTGTTCCTCCCCCTTCCAGACCTTTAAAAGCAGAGTTCCATTCCCTTCTACCTGATGAATCTCATTCCTTCCTCCCCCTTCCAGACCTTTAAAAGCAGAGTTCCATTCCCTTCTACCTGATGAATTTAATTCCTTCCTCCCCCTTCCAGACCTAGCATTTAAAAGCAGAATTCCATTCCCTTCTACCTGATGAATCTCATTCCTTCCTCCCCCTTCCAGACCTTGCCTTTAAAAGCAGAGTTTCATTTCCTTCTACCTGATGAATCTCATTCCTTGTAAAAATAGAGATTCACCAGACCAAACTCTTTTGGTTGGCACCAAGGGCAGCCCCAGAATTCAAATCCTGCCCTGCATTACTTTCTTTTCACTGAGAGCTGAATATTTGAGGAGGAAAAATGTAATTCCAGATAGTCTCTCATCTCCACGGGGTGATCCCCACCTGTTTTGAAATTTTTACATTTTAAGATGCAACTTCGGGGGAAAAAAAAGAAAATATATATGTATCAAGATTTAGAACCATAATTCCATAATTCACAGCACAGAACTGTGATTAAGCAGGAAGCCTGACACCAGAAGTCCCATTTGCCAATGCAAAAGGAGGTATTGGTCAAGATTAAACAAAAGTGGTGTGTTGAGCTTACTAATAAGGGTAATAGGGCAACTCATATGAGTAAAGCAAGAGAAATTTACCAGCTCAGATTTGTAACTCAGGTCATAACAGCACTGTTGCAGCCACTGTGCTGAGGGCAGCTGATGGACACCTGCAGAGTGCAGAATTCTTTAGCAGACCAATTCCTTAGCTGCCTAGAGCCAAACAATCACATTCCATGGGTGCCAAGAGCAACATCCTCACATTGGCATGCTTGGATCGGAACATGCTGCAGAAGCCACCTCCTTGACATGCTGGCAACTCTCACTGGGAGAAGATTGGAGCTTATAGATGTGGTTGGGTTTCACTGGTTAAGGGATTGATAACAAAGAGAATAGAAACAGCCACTCTGAGCAAGAGTTACCCTTTGGTTAGGGACTTAGGGTAGGAACAGCTTGGGGGGTTAGGGCTTCTAGGGACTTCTGCTTCTGTCAGTGAGCTACTTCTGGGTAGGGCTTTGTGGCAGGGATGCTGCTAGGGATCTGCTCAGGACTTCTGTTAGCTGCTTCCTCTGTTCAGGGCTTCCAGGACTTCTGCTGTTAAGGACATTCTGAGACTCTGTCATGTTGAGGCTTCCACAACACAGTAATAAAGGAAAAAAAATTCCCAGCAAGAGTGGTCAGGCATTGGAATGAGCTGCCCAGGGAGGTGGTTGAGTCACCAACCCAGGATGTGTTTAAAGGTCATTTGGATGTGGTGCTTGGGGCTATGGTTTAGGGGTGAACTTTGTAGAGTAGAGTTATAGGTTGGGCTTGGTGATCCTGAGGGTCTTTCCCAACCTGAATGTTTCTGTGATTCTGTGACTTCTGGGAGGACCTCTGAGATTCTCTGCTCTCTGCATTTCTGGAATCTTGTTGCTATAGGGCAACAGGGTTCCTGCCTTCATTTGTCAGCCAGTGGCCCCTGAAGCAGGGGAGTACAGCAAGTAGTGCAGTTATATTAGCATGATGGCACATTACATAGTCTGGGAAGCAAAGTTCTCCTTAGGTTGTCCATGGAGGTGGTGGAAGCCTCGTTCCTGGAGGTTTTGAAGGCCAGACTGGATGTGGCTGTGAGCAACCTGCTCTAGTGTGAGGTGTCCCTGGCCATGGCAGGGTGGTTGGAAGTGGATGATCCTTGAGGTCCCTTCCAACCCTGACAATTCTATGATTCTATGACACCTTGTTATACCTTGTTCTAGTATTGAAGACAGTTCATTCAGAATTACTGCAGCATTGATTTAGCAGTAACACTCCTGCAGCAGCAAGGACAGAATTGTGCAGACTGACCCAATTCCTTCAGTTATTCACATGCTTATGCAGGGATTGATTTGTACCTCTTCATTAAAATTTGATTCCTAGATGACAATTGTAAATGTTTCAACATTTTACCTTTTTTTTTTTTTAGGAACTGGGGAGGGTTATAATATCATCTGAACCAGTCCAGCTTGCCTGGATTCTGGGGCTGTGCAGCATCTGCAAGAATCTTTTGCTGTACTCTTCCATCCCTTTTCCATTGCCATTGTCCCAGCAACAAAAAGCCACATAAAGTAATGATTAAAAAAAATCCACTCACTGTTTGGAAAAGGCATTACTTGGCTTCATCCAAAGGTGAAGCTATGGCAAAGTAGTAATGTTTTCAGGCAGGCTTTGCAGAATTTTGCTTTCCCTCTTTTGGTTAAAAGTCTATAAAAATCATCTGGGAAAAGGATTTGTAATGTGTGTAAATGAGGGCAGAAAGAAAAATTACACTTCAAAAGACAGGCTGCCTGCTTTTTGTCTTTCCATCAAGCTGTGTCTAGGCAGTAAGAAAGTTCAACAGAAGAGCTTAAGTTAGCAGTAAATCCAGAAAGGATATTTTTTAAATGAAGTGATTGTTAAAGTGAGTGCTGTTTTTTAGGGTGAATGTAATCAGAAATAACATAAATTCCAGAAAAAAAAGTGAAGTTTCATTTACTACTTCACCTTAAGTGATTGAAGCATTGCTGTGGCTTGCAAGCCCTGGATGGCCTGAGTGAGAACTTTTGGAATTATTACCTTGTCACTCAGCAGATGACCTTCATTAATGGCACTTACATGAATTTACTAAGCTGTGCAAGCTTTGTCTGAGAGAATGCATTATGAAGTCTCTGAATAGCTACTAACCCCTATGACTTTCATGGCTTCACTGCAGGATATTTAAAACAGCTGCTGTTGTCACTTTCCTTTAAGCTGCCTAGAGCTAAATACATTGATTTAACAGATGGAGTACCCCAGAATGTGGGGCCAGGCTGTGTCACTGATCTTTAATCAGTGCTTTCTCCCATTAGTTTTGATTAAAGATCAATTCTCAGAGTTGGCTGATGTCTACATAGCTCACATTTGTGCTCTGCCTCTCACTGAAGTGAAATATTTTAGTACTGCAAGAGTCCTGTAATGTATAAAAGCAGTGCAGTGACCTAGCTTGTTTGTGGTGCAGTTTATCTGAGGAGCTTTATCATAGTTACTAAAACTTCCTGAAGAGTGGTGCTCAGGTGGTGCTTAGTTCTGCACATGACTGTAGCTGCATGTTCTGCAGAAGGTGACTCCAGTGGAACATGGGTGCCAGATCTCAGCATCTCTTTTGTTTTCCTCACATTATCATTTTAGTTTGTTGCTGCAGTGTTGTATTTGATTACATAAAACTCTTAAGAATAAACAGAGCAGCCTCTGGTGCAGTTCACCTCAACCTGCTTCCTCTAAAGAGAAATCAGCAGAAAGGTGAAGTACTGGGAAATATTTTTGCTGACAGGTTGTTGGAAGCCACTGCACCATTGTGTCTGCCTTCATGGAACCCCTGTTTCCACTCAGCTGATGTCACTGATGATGACTCTTGAGCACTGATACTCAATCTCCATTTTTCCATTGTGCATTCAGAAAAGAAAACTTGTGCAGTGTTTTAATACTCCATTTTAGCTATGTTTCTTCTTGGTGTTTAAAACAAGAAACATCAACAGTGTCCTTCCTTCTCCCTGCATTCTCAGCTTGACAGGAACATTTGAGATGAACTTCATAGAATCACAGAATGGTCCATGCTGGAAGGGACCTCCAAAGCTCATCCAGTCCAACCTCCCTGCACTGAGCAGGGACATCCCCAACTAGATCAGGCTGCCCAGGGCCTCATCCAGCCTCACCTTGAAGATCTCCAGGGAAGGAGGCTCAACCACCTCCCTGGGAAACCTCTTCCAGTGTTCCACCACCATCATAGTGAAGAACTTGTTCCTCACATCCAATCTCAATCTGCTCTGCTGTAGTTTGAAGCCATTGCCTCTTGTCCTGTCCCTGCAGGCCTTTGCAAACAGTCTCTCTCCATCTTTCCTGTAGTCCCTTCATGACAGGCTCAGGTTGTGTCAGATTTCATCAAGGTGCTGATTTTGGTAAGGTTTTTACCAAATCCTTTAAAGTTCTTAAATACACCTTTTGCCTACTTCTGCCCTAATAGCAATTACAGACTTGCTGATCAAGTGGAGAAAATTAGTGTTTATTAATGCTTGGCATATATCTGAATTCAAAAGTAACTGGCATTGAGGTCTGAGGAAGTTTTCAATTATAAACTACAGTTTTGAAGTGATTTTAGGGGAATGAACTAATCACACATCTTGCTATTTCTTTTTATCCCTGAGTATTGCAGTAGAAGGACCAAAAGAGACTTTTTTTAGGACTGTGTTTTGCTAGGTTTAGTGATGGCAAAGGATGCAATTTCTAAGCCACCTGTAACATTGCCTTCAAAGATGCCAGATCAGAGTTGCTGTTGACTTAGGACCAAGTACAGAGCAGTGTGTAAGCACCATGAAGATAACCTAAATGATTCAATCATTGTCTTTTTTGGTTTTGTCCCTTATGTAAGTCATTTTTATGTAATAAAAGGTATTTATTAATTTCATTCTCTTTATTTAATAAAACAAAAGTCAATTTTTCATTACACTTGCGAGGGTGCCAAGCAGCTTCCTATTGACTTCATAGTGTCAGAGTGGTGTTTCCAGGCAGTATCAATGTTGGAGGGAAGAAAAGAGGGCACACGGAGGTCTTGCGTGTCCTAACAGCAACACCAGGAGGGTTTCAACTGACTCACCCAATCTGTACAGAGGATGTGACAGCATGAATTTCCTGGTACATCTGCTGTGCTCTTCTGCTTGCGCAGAAGGGTGGAGAGAGATTCTGGCTGGAGCCTGGAACCCCTGTTGGGTTGTTTCTTGGACAGGCGCAGCCTCAGATGGCAAGAACTTGGGGACCAAAACTTGGTTCAGCTTTCAGACAGCAACACAGATACTGTCAAAGCTGAGTAAGCATCACCCTTTTCCACACACACAAAGAAGAATAAGTATGAGAGCAAGTAGGACTTTGGCATTTTAACTGGCACCTCCATGAAATATTCCACCCTAAATTAAGATCTTATATCCTCGCAGTGATTATACTTAATTTATTTTTAACAATGTTTCAGGTCTGTGCTGTTTGTGATTTTTTGTCCCCCTACTGCCTAAGGACAGCTTAATAATGCATCAAGATTCAGATTGTTTTTTTTTCACTCTGTTAAAACTGACCTAGTTTCCTTCAGAACCCCCCACCAAAACCAGAAATTTTTAGAATCATAGAATGGTTTGGGGTGGAAGGGACCTCCAGAGGTCATCCAGTCCAACCTTCTCTGCAGTCAGCAGGGACATCCTTCACGAGATCAGGTTGCCCAGAGCCTTGTCCAGCCTCACCTTGAGCATCTCCAGAGATGGGACCTCAACCACCTCCCTGGGTAACCTCTTGCAGTGTCCCAGGATCCTGGAGTCCAACCTTTGACCTAACACCCTGCACCACCACCCGGATAAGGAGATCTTCAAACAAGCCCCCTACCATTCAGAAGTTCCCCCAGGATGTCTTGGGACTTGGCTTTGGAACTTGAGGAGCCATCAGCAGTCCCTGGCAGAGAGGAGACTCCCAGCTGGATTCCTCAGCTCCCAGCAAGCCCCTGGCCAGCAGCTGAAGGAGAGGCTGACGTGGGCTCTATTTTTAAACCTGCATCATTTGGTCTTCTGCTGTTCCCTCCAGCTGCTTCTCCAGCTCTGTGATCACACCTCAGCCCTGAGGCTTTGGTGGCAGAAGTTCCATCTCCATTGCTAAACTTGGCCAGCAGCCTAAACTCAGCTGGACAGCTGCTTCCCCTGAGGTGGCCACCAAAGGTCTGCAGACAAGCCCTGAGACCTGACCCAGCACAAAGGCTGTGGCTGATCCCTTTGGCAGGGATGAGGCCACCAGCAAGCATGGGGACACCCTGCTGACACCTGAGGAACCTCCTGTGGCTGATCCCTTTGGCAATGGGGTGGCAGGGGTGGATGAGGCCACCAGCAGCCCCAGGGACCCCTGCTGTGTCACCTTCTCCTTAGGCTGCAATGCACCCAGCAAGAGGAACAGGGCTGGCCCAGCAGCTCCTGAGGTCCACATGCATGAACCCCCAGGCAGATGACACCACTGCCACCCAACAACCAGGAACTGCCCCAGAGATGAACTCTTGCTTGGATGAGCTGATCCCAAAGGTCTCTTCCAACCAGTTCCATCATTCTTTGGTACCAACCCCATTTGTCCCATGAGGACTCTGCAGGTGTCTTATGGCTGTGTTTATCCTTGTTGTGGTTCAGAGCAGGGTAGGTTGCTCTGGGGGCAAGAGCAGACCTCTCCACACACAGGATTGGAGTATTGGGAAGTTTCAGTGGCAAAGCTTTTCACAAGCTACAGTTCTGCAATGTTACAATGCACAGTGGTGAGCACAGCAAAGCACAGGAAATACAAAGGAATGCAGGGTCTGGGTTTAACACAGAAGCTCATTAAGCCAAAAGCTTCACACAAAACCCTCCACCAAATCAAACCCAACCCCAGGACTCCTCTCCCCACATGGGGTTCAACATAAATAGAACAGAATAGAATAGAATCAAGAAGGTTGGAAGAGACCTCAAGGATCATCGAGTCCAACCTGTCACCCTACACCTCATGCCTATCTAAACCATGGCACCAAGTGCCACGTCCAATCCCCTCTTGAACACCTCCAGGAATGGTGACTCCACCACCTCCCTGGGCAGCACATTCCAATGGCCAACCACTCTCTCTGTGAAGAACTTTCTCCTCACCTCCAGCCTAAACCTCCCCTGGCACAGCTTGAGACTGTGTCCTCTTGTTCTGGTGCTGGTTGCCTGGGAGAAGAGACCAAACCCCTCCTGGCTACAACCTCCCTTCAGGTAGTTGTAGAGAGCAATGAGGTCTCCCCTGAGCCTTCTCTTCTCCAGGCTAAACAGTCCCAGCTCCCTCAGCCTCTCCTCATAGGGCTTGTGCTCAAGGCCTCTCCCCAGCCTCGTTGCCCTTCTCTGGACATGCTCCAGCAATTCAACATCTTTCCTAAACTGAGGGGCCCAGAACTGGACACAGGACTCAAGGTGTGGCCTAACCAGTGCTGTGTCCAGGGGTACAATGACCTCCCTGCTCCTGCTGGCCACACTATTGCTGATGCAGGCCAGGATGCCATTGGCTCTCTTGGCCACCTGGGCACACTGCTGGCTCATGTTCAGCGGCTGTCACCCAGCACCCCCAGGTCCCTTTCCACCTGGCTGCTCTCCAGCCACTCTGACCCCAGCCTGTAGCTCTGCATGGGGTTGTTGTGGCCAAAGTGCAGCACCCGGCACTTGGATTTGTTGAATGCCATCCTGTTGGACTCTGCCCATCTGTCTAGATGGTCAAGGTCCCTCTGCAGAGCCCTTCTACCTTCTAACAGATCAACACCTGCTCCCAGCTTGGTGTCATCTGCAAATTTACTGATGATGGACTCAATCCTCTCATCCAGATCATCAATAAAGATATTGAACAGGATGGGGCCCAGCACTGATCCCTGGGGGACACCACTAGTGACAGGCTGCCAGCTGGATGTGGCACCATTCACCACCACTCTCTGGGCTCGGCCCTCCAGCCAGTTCCTAACCCAGCACAGAGTGCTGCTGTCCAAGCCACAAGCTGCCAGTTTGGCCAAGAGTTTGCTGTGGGGGACAGTGTCAAAGGCCTTGCTGAAGTCCAGGTAGACTACATCCACAGCCTTTCCCACGTCCACCAGGCGGGTCACCTGATCATAGAAGGAGATCAGGTTGGTGAGGCAGGACCTGCCCTTCCTAAATCCATGTTGGCTGGGCCTGATTCCTTGGCTATCCTTCAGGTATGCAGTGATTGCCCCCAAGACAATCTGCTCCATGATTTTCCCTGGCACTGAGGTCAGGCTGACAGGCCTGTAGTTCCCAGGTTCTTCTGTCCGTCCCTTCTTGTGGATGGGTGTCACATTGGCCAGTTTCCAGTCTTCTGGGACCTCTCCAGTGAGCCAGGACTGGTGGAAAATGATGGAGAGAGGCTTGGCCAGCTCATCTGCCAGCTCTTTCAGCACCCTAGGATGAATCCCATCAGGTCCCATGGACTTGTGAATATCCAAGTGACTCAACAAGTCTCGAACTAATTCCACATGGATTTCAGGAGTACAACACTTCTCCTTGACCCCATCAACCAGCTCAGGAGGCCAGTTATCCTGAAGTCCTCCTGCCTTACTGTTGAAAATGGAGGCAAAGAAGGTATTTAGAATCTCAGCCTTCGCCTCATCCTTAGTTACAATGTTACCCTCCACATCCAATAAAGAGTGGAGGCTCCTCTTGCCCCTCTTTTTAGCATTAATATATTTATAAAAATGCTTTTTGTTGTCCTTCACGGAAGCGGCCAGTTTAATTTCTAACTGTGCTTTTGCCTCTCTAATTTTTTTTCTACATGATCTAACAACATCCTTAAACATATCACTAGTTGCCTCTCCCCCTTTCCAAAGGCGATAAACCCTCTTTTTTTCCCTTAAATCCTTCAGGAGCTCCTTGCTCATCCAGGCCGGTCGTCTTCCCCGCCGGCTCGTCTTACGGCATGTGGGAACTGCCAGTTCCTGTGCCTTTAGGAGCTCCTGTTTGAAGTAGGTCCAACCATCCTGGACCCCTTTCTTCTTAAGGGCTGTTACCCAGGGAACTTTCCGAATAAGTTGCCTGAACAACCTGAAGTTTGCCCTCCGGAAGCCCAAAGTGAGGGTTCTGTTACTGCTCCTCCCTATTTCCCTGCATATTGAAAACTCCACTATCTCATGGTCGCTGCACCCTAGACAGCCTCCGACTGTCACATCTCCCACCAGCCCTTCTCTATTTGAGAACAGCAGATCAAGCAGAGCCTTGCCCCTGGTAGGTTCACCTAAGGGCTGCATCAGGAAGTTGTCATCCATGCACTCTAGGAACCTTCTGGACTGTCTCCTCTCTGCTGAATTAAGTTCCCAGCAGATGTCTGGTAGGTTAAAGTCCCCCACAAGGACAAGGTCTGATGATCTTGAGACAGCTTCCATCTGCTTATAGAATATCTCATCGGCCTCCTCATCCTGGTTGGGTGGTCTATAACAGACTCCAACCAGGATGTCAGTTTTGTGTGGCCTCCCTCTGATTTTAACCCATAAGCATTCAATCCTTTCATCTGCAACCTCGAGTTCTGAGGCATCAAAAGATTCCCTAATATACAGGGCCACCCCTCCTCCTCTTCTCCCTTGCCTGTCTCTCCTAAAGAGCTTATAACCCCCCAGTGCAGTACTCCAATTGTGAGAATCGTCCCACCACATTTCTGTAATGGCAACTACATCATAGTTCTGCTGGTGAACCAAGAGTTCCAGTTCCTCTTGTTTGTTGCCCATGCTGCGTGCATTGGTGTACATGCACTTCAGCTGGGCTGCTGATTTCACCAGTTTGTATGGTCCTCCCTCCTTTCCAGGGAGACTGGTTTCCACACCCGCCCCCTTCAGACCTAGTTTAAAGCCCTCCCAATGAGTCCTGCCAACCCCAGTGCCAGCACCCTCTTACCCTTTCTAGATAAATTCAACCCATCTTGGTCCAGCAGGTCAGGTGCAGTAAGAGTTGCCCCGTGATCAAAGAAGCCAAAATTCCGCTGCTGGCACCATCTCCTAAGCCAACTGTTGATGGTGTGGGTTTTCCTGTTCCTCTCAGTGTACACCACTGCTGCTGAGGGAACTGAGCAGAACACCACTTGAGCTCCTGCCCCGTCAATCGATTTCCCAAGGGCCTTAATTTCCTTTTTAATCTCCCTGGTGCTGCTCTTTTCAATTTCTTCACTTCCAGCCTGGATTACCAGCAATGGGTAATAGTCAGAGGGCTGGATTAGTTTAGGTAACCTCTGGGTGATGTCCTTCACCTGGGCCCCAGGTAGGCAATACACCTCCCTAAGGGATGGGTCAGGACGACATATGGGTCCCTCTGTTCCCCTCAAGAGAGAGTCTCCAATAACTATAGCCTTTCTCTTTTTCTTTGTAGCACTGGTCCTTAAGGTTTGGGGGGGCTGCTTCGTCTTTGGTATCTCCTTGATCGGTTCCTCTACAATACTCTCATCCACATTGCCCTCAGCCTGCAGAGTCTCATAGTTATTGCTCAAGGGCAGCGGGGGAGGGGAAGAGGGTCGGGGTGCATTCCCTTTGCTTCCCCTGACAGGGACCCGTATCCACCCTCCACTGCTCCCCTCAACTGGAGAGGGTTTCAAAGCCTGTTCCCACATACCCAACTCCCTTTCACATTCTCGTATGGTCCTGAGCCTTGCTACTTCTGCTTTCAGCTCAGCCACTTCATCCTTCAGCTCAGCTACCAAATTTATGAGAAAATTCACCTGGTCACACCTGACACAGGTGTCTCCTTCACCCTCCACACCAAGTGCCAGGCTTGAACACTCACTGCAGCCAGAAGCCTGAACACCAGCATGCTTGCAGAGAAACTCAGTCTGAGAACCTACTGCATGTTTAACACCCTTTGTCCGAGTTGCTACCATGGTAGGTACCTGCAGACAAGAGATCTTAAGATCAGAGATTTTATTGAGGGTTGAGCCCCAGGGCTCTTTCTTTCCCCCAATTGCTAGGCTGGGTTCAGGCTGGCCAGGTCTGAAATTTCCTTCCCTCAGTCCCTGGGACTAGGACCAAGGAGGCCAAGGTTGTTCAGGCAATATTGAAGGCCACAGATAAGAGTGGAAGCATCCTCCCCCCACACCAGGTAAGGGAGCTCACTGCATCCAGGGATGTGCAGAGGAGGAAAGAGAGAGCAACTGACTTCTCAGCCAGCTTCATAATGATGTAGGATTTTGGGGAGGAAATACCTAATTTCCTGTGTCCACCCACTGGGCTGGGCACTGCACACTGCAGGTCTGTAACTTTGTGGTCTTCCTTAAAGCACCCAGCTCCAACTGGGTAACTCCTCAATGAAAATGCAAAAGCCAAGATTCATAACATTTCCTCCACATACTCTGAAATGAAAACTCCTTCGTTCCCTCAGGTTGTTACACAAGCCTGAATTTCATCTACAGGCTGGAGCTTTTATATAGTCTACTGCTGCATGTGGCAACATCCATGCAGTGTTACTTCCTGAAAGGAGATTGTTAGGACACTTTTGCAAATGATACAGATGTTTGGTTTTGCAAATAGACACCTGGTGCATATATAGGACTGCTCCCAGGCTACTGAAAGCTTACCATGTAAAAATATTTGGACTGCCAGCAACCTTGAATGACCACATTCTGTCAGCTATAAATAGCTCATTGATACAGACTAGTTGTCACAAAGCAGCTTTTTTTCTATGAGTTGGCCAAATGCAGTAGCAGCAGGAAATAACTTTATCTGGGCCTGCTACTTCTCAAACCTGAACTGCAGTGTGCTCTCTCCTGGGTTTGGTTTTTAGGCTTTCTTGAATTCATTACTGTAAAATGATTTCTGCCCTTGTGCTTCTTCCTGACGTTCAGACTAAGTTGTTCAAAAGTCAGTTGAGCATCATTATTGTAAGTACAGTTGCACTTAGCATCATGGAATCACAGAAACATTCAGGTTGGAAGAGACCCTCAGCATCACCAAGTCCAACCCAGAACCCTACTCTACAAGGCTCACCCCTAAACCATAGCCCCAAGCACCACATCCAAACCACCTTGAAACACAGCCAGGCTTGGGGACTCCACCACCTCCCTGGGCAGCACATTCCAATCCCTCACCACTCTGTCCCTGAAAAAATGTTTCCTACTGTCCAGTCTAAACCTACCCAGTGGCAGCTTGAGGCCATTCCCTCTTGTTCTAATTCCCTGTCAGAAGAGACCAGCAGCAGCCTCTCCACAAGGTCCTTTCAGGTAGTTGTAGACAGCAATGAGGTCTCCCTTAGCTGCCTCTGTTCCACACGAACCATCCCCAGCTCCTTCAGTCTCTCCTCATCAGATTTCTTTTCCAGGCCCTTCCCAGCTTCCTTGCCCTCCTCTGCCCTGGCTCCAGCACCTCCACATCTCTCTTGGATTGAGGTGCCCCAAACTGGACACAACACTGGAGGTGTGGCCTCCCCAGAGCTGAGTCCCAGGGGACAATCCCCTCCCTGCTCCTGCTAGACACAGCATTGCTGATCCCAGCCAGGATGCCTTTGGCTTTCTTGGCCACCTGGGCACACTGCTGGCTCCTCTTCAGCTGCTTGTCCCTCAGCACCCCCAGGTCCCTTTCTGCCAGCAGCTTTCCAGCCACACTGCCCCAAGCCTGTAGCATTGCTTGGGGTTGTTGTGCCCCAAGTGCAGGGTCTGGCACTTGGCCTTGTTGAAGCTCAGCATATTACATAGTTGGTCAGGGGATGATGCATTTAATGCCTCTTACAGAAATTAATGGAACAAAATCTGTTTAATTAAATTGTAACTTTGAGAAGTCAGTGGTAAAGATGCTGCATTATTCAGGTTGTACACAGAATGCTGCTTTGTAGCCACCTTAATAAAATAGGCTGCAAAGTGCGCTCTTACTCCTGGACCTTCTCCTAAAGCTTCACATTGATTTAAGTAGGCCAGACCAGTATGTTCTCCTTTTTTTATGGGTCTGCATGGAATAATTTTCATTAAGCTTGCTTGTAAAAGTACCTATAAGGCAGTCCCCTCTCCCATGCTTCAGTAATGCTAAAGCAGCTGCTCTGCCTCCCAGCTGAAAGCGTGGGGACAAGGACCATCGCCATAACAATTACACCTGCTGCATCTGACTCACTGCAACTCCTGCTGGGACAAGGCATAGAATGTGCCTTTCAGCAAGATTCACTCCCAAGTTCAGGTTTTCCAGTTGTAATTTTCCTCCCTCACTCTTTTTGTTCCTTTTGATTTCTGTGGGAGAATAATTTTAGATGGTGAGTGTCTGAGGAGGCTACCTGCGGAAGCTGGGAAAGTTTGAGATCTATATTCATGTTTTCACGAGTCTTCCTTGGTGAGAGTCTTGTATTTACTGCTCCACAGGGAGGAGCAAACACAGTCAAGTACATTTAGCTCCACAGCACAAATGAGAGCTGTGTGACCAACCCCCCTCCCTGCAGCACACTTTTACCCAATGGATGGTCAGCTCACAGACACTGACAGTCTCGGTAGAAGTCACCGTGGGGGGAAATGATCTGAAACACTACCATTTGCCTTACAACTGCAGCTTTGCACCCTCCAACACTGACGTTTCACCTGTAATTCAATCTCTGGTATTAATGTGTTGTGGAAACTCTTTTCCCTGGGCGCTAGACCATCAGACTCTCTGTGGAGTCTGTCAGTAAATCATATTGCTAAACACCCGTGTAGTCTTTGAGGCACTCTAAAATTAGCTGTACCTACCAAATACTCTTTGTCAAGTAATAGCATCCAGTAACCATCTGGATACTGTCCTGGGCAACCAGCTCTAGGTGGCCCTGCTTGGGCAAGGAAGCTGGACCAGGTGACCCCTAGACATCCTTTCCAACCTTGACCAGACTGTGGTTTGTAATTAACTTAATTCACAGCATCACAGAATACATCTGGTTGGAAGAGTCCTCAAAGATCACCCAGTCCAACCCAGCACTGAAGGGTCAACACAAAACAACATTTCTAAGCTCCAGGCCCACGTGCTGCTTAAACACCTCCAGGGGTGGTGACTCCAGCACTGCCCTGGGCAGACCATTCCAATGTCTGAGAAACCTTCCAGTGCAGAAACATATCCAGCATGAACCTCCCCTGGTGCAGCTTGAAACCATTTCCTCTGGTCCTGTCACATGCCACCAAATAGAAGAGGCTGTCCCCTCCTCTCCCCAGCCTCCCTTCAGGTTATTGTAGAGAATGATGAGGTCTCCTCTCAGCCTCCTCTCCAGACTGAACACCCCCAGCTCTCTCAGACACTCCTCATGGGCCAGGTGCTCCAGGCCCTTCTCTAGCTTCTCTGCACTTCCCTGGACATGCTCCAGCACCTCAGCGTCCTTACCATATATACTCAAGATGTAGCCTCACCAGAGCTGAGCACAGGGGGTGATCCCCTCCCTGTTTGTGCTGTTCTAATCCCAGCCAGGATGCCATTGGCCTTCTTGGCCACCTGGGCACACTGCTGGCTCATGTTCAGTCGACTATCAGCCAATACCCCCAGGTGCTTCTCCAAGTTACAGCTTTCCAACCACACATCCCCAGGTCTGTAGGTTACCAAGGGGTGGTTGTGGCCCAGGTGGAAGACCTGTCTTTGTTCATCTCATTTGTGTTGCACAATGATGTCTTTCAAAATTATGCACCAGTCCTGGTCAAGAAAGATCATTGTTTTAGAAGACTTCTCCAGTAAATGTCCTAAAGCAGCTTTTCAAATACTGAAAATTAAATCCTACACTTTTGTCTTCCTTTCTCATGAATGATATTTTGCCCAAATAAGGAAATTACAGACTCACAGGATGTTAGGGCTTGGAAGGGACCTTTGGAAATCATGGAGTCCAAGCCCCCTGCCAGAGCAGGACCATAGAATCCAGCACAGGTCACACAGGAACACATCCAGATGGATCTTGAAAGTCTCCAGAGAAGGAGACTCCACAACCTCTCTGGGCAGCCTGTTCCAGTGCTCTGGGACCCTCCCAGTGAAGAAGTTCCTCCTCATGTTGAGGTGGAACCTCCTGTGCTGCAGTTTCTCTCCACTGCCCCTTGTCCTATCCCAGGGTGCAACTGAGCAGAGCCTGTCCCCTCCCTCTTGACCCCCAGCCCTCAGATATTGACAAACCTTTCTGAAATCCCCTCTCAGTCTTCTCCTCTTCAGACTAAACAGCCCCAGGGCTCTCAGCCTCTCCTCCCCAGGCACTGCTCCCGTCCCTTCAGCATCCTTTTAGTCCTCCCTTGGACTCTCACCCACAGATCCCTGTCCCTCCTGAACTGGGCAGCCCAGAACTGAATGCAATATTGCAGGTGAGGTCTCACCAGGGCAGAGCAGAGAGGAAGGAGAACCTCCCTGGATCTGCTGGACACAAATTACAGACCTTATGAGGGCAACTTTAGGATGACATTGTTAGATTCAGGAGACTCTCTATACATTAAAAATGTGATCAGATGGTCAGACAATAGTAGGCACTGAAAGAAAAGATTTTATAAAACCACTTCAATTACTTGTGTAAAATGGATTGAACAAGAAGCTATATTCTGCTCTGGGAGGATTTAAATGGTACCTTATTTAGTTTGAGAACAAAGAGATTTTCAGTTCATCTGTTCTGTGTACATAGAAGAGGCAGCAGAACAGATTTGTTGTGTACAAATCACAGCTAAGGTGATGCTAAGAAGAGCACAGACAAAGAGGTTAGAGTGGTACAGGCAAACAACAATTATTTTAGTCTGTCAGGTAGTGACAGGACTGGGGGGAATGGAGCAAAACTAGAAGTGGGGAGATACAGATTGGATGTTAGGAAGAAGTTCTTCCTCATGAGAGTGGTGAGACACTGGCACAGGTTGCCCAAGGAGGTGGTGGAAGCCTCATCCCTGGAGGTTTTTGCAGCCAGGCTGGATGTGGCTGTGAGCAACCTGCTGGAGTGTGAGGTGTGTCTGCCCATGGCAGGGGGGGTTGGAACTGGCTGATCCTTGAGGTCCTTTCAGTTATTGGAAGTCCACCAGAAGGTCTCCTGGAGCCTTCTCTTCTCCAGACTGAACAGCCCCAACTCTCTCAGTCTGTCTCCAGAACAAAGCAGCTCCAGCCCTCTGCTCATCCTCATGGCCCTTCTCTGGACACCTTCCAGCATCTCCAGATCCTTCTTGTAACAGAGGCTCCAGAACTGGACCCAGAGCTCCAGGTGGGGTCTGAGCAGAGTGGAGCAGAGGGGGAGAATCCCCTCCCTGGCCCTGCTGGCCACACTTCTCCTGCTGCAGCCCAGGCTCTGCTTGGCTCTCTGGGCTGCAAGTGCTCACTGCTGGCTCCTGTTGAGCTTCTCCTCCCCCAGCACCCCCAAGGCCTTTTCTTCAGGGCTGTTCTCCAGCCAGTCCCTGCCCAGCCTATATCAGTGCTTGGGATTGCCCTGACCCAGCTGCAGGACCTTGCCCTTGGTCTTGTTGAACCTCCTGAGGCTGGCTAGTGCCCAGCTCTGCAGCCTGTGCAGGCCCCTCTGGATGGCAGGTGCTTTCAGATGCTGTAGCCAGCCACAGCATTTACAGCATCATAATGGCTCACACTGACACAGCCATGCCAGCAGACCCAGTGTGGAGAGTCTGCTCTCATGCTTTAAGATGAAAGGGATCCTGCAGTTACCAGGCAAACAGAGCATTGCCACTGCTTCAATACCTGATGGGTTTTGAAGTTACAATTATTCAGTGATTCATTTCTGCAATTACACAGTAGTATTGTTACATAATGTGCTAGTTGTTCTTATGTAAGAGTGACCTATGACTTCATGCAAGGAACACTGAGCTCATCTGTGCAGGATGACACTGAGTGTGTAGAACCAACCCATGTTTAGGATCCATCATGATCATCATCCTGTACACAGATAGAGCACACTAGAGATGCTATAGAGACTATAAGGGGAGTTGGGGGAGGTTCTTTTTCCTTATTTTTTAAAGCAGGGTGAAATCCTGGCCTCTGCTGTGGTCTATGTTAATGTTTTACCAGTAAAATCATAGAATCATAGAATCAGTCAGGGTTGGAAGGGACCACAAGGATCATCCAGTTCCAACCCCCCTGCCATGGGCAGGGACACCTCACACCAGATCAGGCTGGCCAGAGCCTCATCCAGCCTGGCCTTAAACACCTCCAGGGATGGGGCCTCAGCCACCTCCCTGGACAACCCATTCCAGGCTCTCACCACTCTCATGGGGAAGAATTTCTTCCTGACATCCAGTCTGAATCTCCCCACTTCCAGCTTCATTCCATTCCCCCTAGTCCTGTCACTACCTGAGATGCTAAAAAGTCCCTCCCCAGCTTTCTTGTAGGCAAGACTTCGTTTCCAACAGACAAAGCAAGAGGCTTTTGGTGTGCTCCCCTTGTCTCAGTTTTCTTTACTGACCTAAGCTTTTTTGAATTAAATCCTAGAATGACTTAAGTGATGATGATGCTCAAGACAAATAATATTTTTGCTGTACTTTGAAAGTACACTATTTTAGTTCTCTAAAATGGATTGCATTTGCATTCTTTTTTTGCCTTTCCCATGTGTATGATACCACACAGAATGCCAGAATGTTAGGGGCTAGAAGGCACCTTGGAAGATCATTCAGTCCAACCCCCTGCCAGAGCAGGAACACATCCAGGTGGGTCTTGAATATCTCCAGAGACGGAGACTCCACAACCCCCCTGGGCAGCCTGTTCTAGGGCTCTGTCACCCTCACAGGGAAAAAATCCTTCCTCCTCTTTCCATGGAACTTCCTATGCCTCAGCTTCCACCACTGCCCCTTGTGCTGGCATTGGGCATCACCCAGCAGAGCCTGGCTCCAGCCTCTGGGCACTCCCCCTGCACATCTTTATCAGCAGCAGTGAGGTCACAAAAGTTTTTGGGTTCAGTCATCCCAAACATTTTATTGTTCAGGGAAGTTTGATTACCACTTTCTCTGTCCCCTGTGACCAGAAAGGAGGTCTTTGTAGCCATATGTTCATCAATGAGCTAAGTTTCATAGGAACAGGCTCTGTGTGGAGAGATACATCCTTGTGATACTGCAAAGCAAGTCATCAGGACAGGGGGATGGGGAAGTTTTCCCTGTCAGTGGAACAGGCCATTGTTTGTAGAATCATAGAATCATTTACATTGGAAAAGATATTTAAGGTCATCAAGTCCAGCCACAAACCTAACACTTCCAAGACCACCACTAAACCATGTCCCTAAGCACCACCTCTCAATCTCTTTGAAGTACCTGAAGGGATAGATCAATAGAGTGCAGGATCTGACACCTCTCTGGCAAAGCATCATTTGCTTTTAGAAAAAAAGAGAAGTTTTGGCACTCCTGCTCCAGACTCACCAAATCACTGAAAGGGAAACATGTTTTGGAAAGTAAATTGGTTCTGCTGTCCTGGAGGACCTTAAGGAATAGATTGTTATAAAACCTGACATACATTGCCTGCAAAGATTCTCTCTGAGAAAGGAAGCTTGAGACGTAAAGCACCTGAAAAGACAAAAATTCCCAAGGAAGTAGGTCAAGAAAATGCACAGGATGTAGGAACAACGTGGAGGAACATTTTTATGTTTGTGGCTTTGATGGTTTTATAAGAACATTAAATAAAATGTTTTGTCTGTTTGCATTCACCTTTGCCTTTCAAAAAAACCCTTCCATATGATGTGTATTTTTCAGTGTGCTTCAATATACCTGGCTGCCTTTTTGGATATTTTTCATCTGAGAATATCACAAATCCAGAGACTAAAGGCAGTGTAAGAGTTTTTGTCCTTTGTTTGTAAAAATCCTGAAGATGTTTAAAAGGGAGAGTTAAGGACCAGAGAATCAGAGCATGGTCTGGGCTGGAAGGGACCTCCAAAGCTCATCCAGTCCAACCTCCCTGCACTGAGCAGGGACATCCCCAACTAGATCAGGCTGCCCAGGGCCTCCTCCAGCCTCACCTTCAATATCTCCAGGGAAGGAGCCTCAATGACCTCCCTGGGAAACCTCTTCCAGTGTTCCACCACCCTCATAGGAAAGAACTTGTTCCTCACATCCAATCTCAATCTGCTCTGCTCTAGTTTGAAGCCATTGTCCCTCGTCCTGTCCCTGCAGGCCTTTGCAAACAGTCTCTCTGCAGCCTTCCTGTAGCCCCCTTCAGGTCTTGGCAGGCTGCTCTTAGGTCTGCCTGGAGCCTTCTTTTCTCCAGTCTGAACACCCTCAGCTCCCTCAGCCTGTCCTCAGAGCAGAGCTGCTCCAAACCCCTGAGCATTTTCATGTCCCTCCTCTGGACCCTCTCCATCAGCTCCTGTGTCCTTCCTGTGTTGAGGGCTCCAGAGCTGCACACAGTACTCCAGGTGAGGTCTCAGCAGAGCAGAGCAAAGTGGCAGAATCACCTCTCTGGCTCTGCTGGCAATGCTGCTTTGGATGCAGCCCAGGCTGTGATTTGCCTTCTGTGCTGCAAGCTCACCCTGCCTGCTCCTGTCCAGCTTCTCATCCATCAGCACCCCCAAGTGCTTTTCCTCAGGGCTGCTTTCTATCCCCTCCTCCCCCAGGCTGTATTGACAGCCCAGGTGCAGAACCCTGCACTTGCTCTTGTTGAGCCTTATGAGGTTCCCCTGGTTCCACCTCTGCAGCTTGTCCAGGTCCCTCTGGATACCATCCTGTCCCTCTGGTGTATCGACAGCACCACTCAGTTTGGTGCAATCTGCACACTGCTGCTGGTGCCTCAGTCTCAGTCTCTGTGTCATTGAGAAGTGGGCCATGAGTGTATACCAGCATAAAGCAGCAGGCAGAAAGTTGTACTTCTTGGAAGTGTTGTTCTTCGGCCATTTGTGTTAATGTAGACTTCCTTTCTAAAGGATGATGATTTTCCACCTCTGACATACCAGACCGCGTCCTTTTCACCTTTCCTAGCTGTGGTTGATGAGAACAAGCACTATGACCTTTCTCAGGAATTTAATTTTTGCTGCCATTTTCAGCATCTGTATTCTGAGCAACTTACAGATTTTTTTAACATCAGTCTTCTAAATCTTTAGTTCATAAGAAAGTTCAGAGAACAAAGAAGCTATTGTTGGAGGCTAAGACACCACTCAAATCAGTTCATTTGCATTCAAATCAATTGCCCTGGAGACATCAATTTTGATTAGGTATTACCTAACTGTCCTGGCTTTGGGAAATTATGTTCTACAGATGGGAAGGGAATCATGCTGGAAGATGTACAGTTAAGTTTGCAAAGTGTCATGAGAAATACAGAGTGAGGGCTAGGAGGTTTTTCTCCCCCTCTACTCTGCCCTGGGGAGACCAATGTGTCCAGTTTTGGGCTCCTCATTTCAAGAGAGACAAAGACCTGCTGGAGAGAGTCCAAGGAAGAGCCAGGAGGTTGCTTAGGGGACTTGAGCATCTCCCTGTGAAGAGAGCCTGAGAGCCCTGGGGCTGTTTAGTCTGGAGAAGAGAAGGCTGATAGGGGATCTGGTCAATGTCTCTCAAGAGCTGAGGAGTGGGTGTCAAGTGGAGGGGGCCAGGCTCTTTTGGGTGGTGCACAGGAATAAGCCAAGGAACAATGGAGACAAACTTGAACTTAGAAGGCTTCAGCTCAATATGAGGAAAAACTTCTTTAGAGTGAGGGTGCCAGAGCCCTGGAGCAGGCTGCCCAGAGAGGTTGTGGAGTCTCCTGCTCTGAAGACTTTCAAACCCACCTGGATGCATTCCTGTGCAGACTCCCCTGGGTGATGCTGCTCTGGCAGAGGGGTTGGACTGGATGATCTCTGGAGGTCCCTTCCAGCCTCTAACACTCTATGATTCTGTGCTCTCTGTAAAGCTAAGCCTGGTGCACGGTTAGCAGCCACTTGCCGGAGTGATGGCATCGACAGAGTCTTGAGGCAGCGCGGTGTGTGTGAGGGAGAGAGCCTCTCCTGGCTGGGTTGGTTTGTGTGAAGTCCTTGCTTTGCTGCTGTTGATTAACTTTCATTTTATTTCCGTGAACATTTTAGGTGTATCAATACATGCATGAAACCATAACTGTTACTGGCTGCCCCGAATTCCGAGCCAGGGCCACTGCAAAGGTAGGCCACCTGCAGCTGCTGAAGGCAACCTTCCCCAAGTGACCAGGAATTGACTGTGCGCGTGTGTGTTTCAGGTATTCGTGTGTACACTGTAAGAAAAATTAGACATCAGTGGCAGCCCAGAGTCTAGAACCAGTGCTACTTCCCAGGTAACAATCATAATGGAAAATTTCCACCTTTCTGCTGCTTCTGTAGCTTAAGAAAAGAGAATGATTTTTAATGGGGTTTGATGCTTTCTGAGAGATTGCTTTGGCCAAAGCAAAGCCTCCTGGTTCGGTCTGTGCAAGTCTGCCTGCAGCAACCAACAGTTTAATGGGCTGTGTTCCTCATACAGCTCATCCAGGGAGGACACAGTGATTTGGGAGGTGGTAGGTACTTAACAGTCCACTGTTTGCTAAGGTCCACTTTTAGCTAATGGGAACTGTAGGTACTGAGTAAATGGTAAGGATGAACAGTGCCAAAAATACCTTGCTCAAGAGACTCCACAGCCAATTGCAAGCCTATTTTTCCCCATGCTCTCCCATGCAGAACTTGTTATCCACCAGCACTCACAGGTCCTTCTCCATGGGGGCTGCTCTCCAGCAGATCACCTCCTAACCTGTACTGGTGCAGTTTATTCTTCCTTCCCAGGTGCAGGACTCTGCACTTATCCTTGTTGAACCTCATCAGGTTCCTCCTCAAAAATGGCTCAATCAAGAGACTCCACAGCCAATTGCAAGCCCATTTTGCCTAATGCATTTCCTCTTTTAATAAAATCTGTTGCCTGTTTGTCCATGTGGGCTTGCCTGAATCACAGAATGGTCTGGGTGGGAAGGGACCTCCAGAGATCATCCAGTCCAACCCCCTCTGCAATAAGCAGAGGCATCCTCAACTAGATCATTTTGCCCAGAGCCCTGCTGAGCCTCACCTTGAATATCTCCAAGGATGGGGCCCCAACAACCTCCCCAGGCAACCTGTTCCAGTGTACCACTACCACTACATTCTCATTACTGCTACTACTAAAATGGTAATTTTCTAAGGGAATTCACCCAACCATGAAAGAATCCAGTCTGTGAGCCAGTCTGAAATATGTTCTGTATTTCCAGAACAGGCACAAAGAGAGATGCTTCCAGACAAGGAGGTGCACCCAGGCTTTCTTGTTTGCATTATCATTGTGCACTCAGCACTACCTTCTGGGTGGTATAGCAGATACTATGCAAACCAGGTAAACCTGCATAAGCCAGAAATCTTTTCCATAGATCACAGGCTCACAGGATGTTAGGGCTTGGAAGGGACCTTTGGAGATAGGGAGTCCAACCCCCCTGCCAGAGCAGGACCATAGAATCCAGCACAGGTCACACAGGAACACATTCAGATGGATCTTGAAAGTCTCCAGAGAAGGAGACTCCACAACCTCTCTGGGCAGCCTGTTCCAGTGCTCTGGGACCCTCCCAGTGAAGAAGTTCCTCCTCATGTGGAGGTAGAACCTCCTGTGCTGGAGTTCCTATCCATTGCCCCTTGTCCTATCCCAGGGTGCAAGTGAGCAGAGCCTGTCCCTTCCCTCTCGACCCCCAGCCCTCAGACATTTATAGACATTTATTAAATCCCCTCTCAGCCTTCTGATACTTCTTTATGCTCCCACTCCTGTGAAGTTAGTGACAAAACTCCCTGGAATCCTAATGGAACTAAGCTCTTACCATTAGATATTTCTGCTAAGAAATTTTTCATTTAAAGATATATCAGATGATGAAGGTTGGGAGTGTGTTAGAGGATTTTTTTCTTCAGTATTTTAGAGAAGCAAGCTGTGTAGTGGCCACCAAATGGCCTAACAGGCACTTAAGTTGTAGTATATTTTCCTTACTAGTTAGAATCTTCCTTTCTGTAGGCTGTTCATATGACCTTTAACCTTTGCCTAATTGAAAGTTGATGGACAATGTAAAATTGTGAGGTTCTATGGTAAGAAATGTGTGTGTGAAATCCTGATTTCTCTAAAGATAGAAAAATATTGGCTGTGTTGTGGTAGTAAATGGGGAGAAAGCCAATTAGTGTTTGCCATTCTCATTTCTTATCCATATAGAACAGCAGGGTTAGAGAGCAATGTTTCAATCCTGCAATATTTCCTGGTTATTTCTGGGCTGTCTGCATTGCATTTCCCCTAGTGCCTTCATGTCTGACATAAAATGTATGCATGATGACAAGGTCTGCATGTGCAAAAACAACCATGTAACTGAGAATGAGCCATTGTGTCACATCATCCACTAGCTTCTGTTCAGCATTAAGCCTTAGGAGGGTGCTAAACATGCAAGCAAAATGCAGAAGCATTCAAGCAGTTTGGATGACAAATGTTGGAAAAGCTTCTGGATGTTTATTGAATAATTTACTGAGATCTATAAGTAGGAAAATGCTTGTAGTCAAAAATTAAATAAGAGAGGTAATATTTTTCTGGATGCAAGCTTTGCACTTTGTTACATTGGGTTTTTTTTTTTTTTTTTTTTTTTTTTTTTTGCTAGTGTAACATGAACAATCTTCCTAACTGATTTAGAAATCTAATTGAGTCATAAATCCATTTCCTTAAGATTTAATTTTCAGTAAAAGTTTTGATCCAATTCTGTTACAAAACCTCATGTACCTGGTTTAGGAGTTACTTATTTTTCAAGATTTCATAAAGATGATGAATTAAACTTTTTAAGATAAGAATATCCCTTAAAGATTTTTTTTTTCTGTGCCCAAAGAATAAAATAAAGAATTCAGTACCTCTGAAAGCAGAGCAGAGAGTTAACAATTCAGTTCATAGAACTGTCAGGGTTGGAAGGGACCTCAAGGATCATCCAGTTCCAACCCCCCTGCCATGGGCAGGGACACCTCACACTACAGCAGGTTGCTCACAGCCGCATCCAGCCTGGCTGACAAAAACCTCCAGGGATGAGGCTTCCACCACCTCCCTGGGCAACCTGTGCCAGTGTCTCACCACCCTCATGGGGAAGAACTTCTTCCTAACATCCAATCTGAATCTCCCCACTTCTAGTTTTGCTCCATTCCCCCCAGTCCTATCACTCCCTGACACCCTCAAAAGTCCCTCCCCAGCTTTCTTGTAGCCCTCTTCAGATCCTGGAAGGCCACAAGAAGGTCTCCTGGGAGCCTTCTCTCTAGACTGAACAGCCCCAACTCTCTCAGTCTGTCTCCAGAGCAGAGCAGCTCCAGCCCTCTGCTCATCCTCGTGGCCCTTCTCTGGACACCTTCCAGCACCTCCAGATCCTTCTTGTAACAGAGGCTCCAGAACTGGACCCAGAGCTCCAGGTGGGGTCTGAGCAGAGTGGAGCAGAGGAGGAGAATCCCCTCCCTGGCCCTGCTGGCCACACTTCTCTTGCTGCAGCTCAGGCTCTGCTTGGTTTTATTTCAAGTGGGAGCACAGCAGAGGTCACTGTATGTCCCTCATTAACTAATTCTGTCACTGTGCAAAGGCAGAGGAGAGCCGCAGTAGTGATCCTAAACGTTTCCCACCACACAGTCAGGCTTCCTGGTGCCTACTTCTGGCTCTGCTGCTAACTTCCTGCCTTGTTTTCGAACAGTCACGTAAACTCTCTGTTCCTCTGCTTACCTCTTTATTTCAAAAGCATTGGCATGGAGCTTAAGATTTTTTTTCCTAATGCTTTCAGCTAGTCAGAGTCAGAGTAAAACACTAAATTGTTGTCACAGGAATGAGTTCTTCCTACAAATGGACAACAGAGTGTTCATCACTGTTCTCCCTACACAGTCAATTGACTTTTTTGTGGTTTTTTTCCTTCCAGGCAACAGTTGCTGCTTTTGCTGCAAGTGAAGGCCATTCCCACCCACGAGTGGTAGAGCTGCCAAAGACTGATGAAGGCCTGGGCTTTAATGTCATGGGAGGAAAGGAGCAGAACTCACCTATTTATATTTCTCGTATCATTCCCGGCGGCGTGGCGGAAAGGCACGGAGGGCTCAAGCGGGGGGACCAGCTGCTCTCGGTTAATGGAGTGGTATGTGGGAGTTGGACCAAGCTTCCCCTTTCAGCTGGCTTTTCATTGCTCTTCCAATCCTCTGATTCAAGATGCAGCCAGATGAAACAACAAGAATGAGCTCTGTGAGAGAACCTGTGTGTATTTGTGGGAGGTTTAGGTTAGATATGAACGTGAGCCAGCAGTGTGCCCAGGCAGCCAGGAGAGCCAATGGCATCCTGGCCTGGATCAGGAATAGTGCAGCCAGCAGGACAAGGGAGGTTATTCTTCCCCTGTACTCAGCCCTGGTCAGGCCACACCTTGAGCCCTGTGTCCAGTTCTGGGCTCCTCAATTCAAGAGAGATGTTGAGGGACTGGAAGGTGTCCAGAGAAGGGCAGCGAAGCTGGGGAGAGGTCTGGAGCACAGCCCTGTGAGGAGAGGCTGAGGGAGCTGGGGGTGTTTAGCCTGGAGAAGAGGAGGGTCAGGGGAGACCTCATTGCTGTCTACAACTACCTGAAGGGAGGTTGTAGCCAGGTGGGGGTTGGTCTCTTCTCCCAGGCAACCAGCACCAGAACAAGAGGACACAGTCTCAGGTTGTGCCAGGGGAGGTACAGGCTGGGTGTTAGGAGGAAGTTCTTCACAGAGAGGGTGATTGCCCATTGGGATGTGCTGCCCTGGGAGGTGGTGGTGTCTCCATCCCTGGAGATGTTCAAGAGAAGCCTGGATGAGGCACTTAGTGCCATGGTCTGGTTGATTGGATAGGACTGGGTGATAGGTTGGACTTGATGATCTTGGAGGTCTCTTCCAACCTGGTTGATTCTATGATTCTATATCAGGAAGCACTTCCTCACAGAAAGGTTAATTAGGCACTGGGATGGACTGCCCAGGGAGGTGGTGGAGTCACCATCCCTGGAGGTCTTTAAGAAAAGCTTGGCTGTGGCACTTGGTGGCAGGGTTTAGCTGATGTGGTGGTGTTGGGTCACAGGCTGGGCTTGATGAGCTCAGATATCTTTTCCAGCCTCAGTAATTCTGTGATTCTGTGGTGCAGCAAGGCAAAGCTCTATCAACAACAACATGCCACCACAATTTCAGCTGCAGTGGAGGGTCCTTGAAGAGTTTCATTCCAAATCCACACCATGTGCCTTATTTTCAAGGAAGCTATGCCCTTTTTGATAATTCTGCAAACTCCTTTTTGCAGTACCATCATCACAGACCTTGTTGTTCTTGCACAGACAAAAGCACAATGAGCTTTAGATCATGGCAGGGGGGTTGGAGCTAGATGATCCTTGGGGTGCCTTCCAACCCTGACAATTCTGTGATAAAAAAATCAAACAAAATTTGGTAAGTACATTTGGCACTGATTTGCAATGGAAGGAGGTACATTCCAGATTTCTTTCAGTGACAGTCATCCAGATATGGTATTTTTGTCACAGAAATGAAATGTAGAAATACACACATAGAGGGGGCATGTATCCTCGATGAAAAGGGACATTTTGTACAGTCATTTTTCACAGACTCACAGAATCACAGAAACATTCAGGTTGGAACAGACCCTCAGGATCACCAAGTCCAACCCCAAACCCTATTCTACAAGGCTCAACCCCAAACCATAGCCCCAAGCACCACATCCAAACCACCTTGAAACACAGCCAGGCTTGGTCACCCTGGGCAGCTCATTCCAATCCCTGACAACTCTTGCCCTGAAAAAATGTTTCCTACTCTCCGGTCTAAACCTACGCAGTGGCAGCTTGAGGCCATTCCCTCTTGTTCTGTCACTAATTCCTTGTCAGAAGAGACCAGCAGCAGCCTCTCCACAAGGTCCTTTCAGGTGGTTGTAGACAGCAATGAGGTCTCCCCTCAGCCTCCTCTGTTCCACACTAACCATCCCCAGCTACTTCAGTTGCTCTTCATCAGATTTCTTCTCCAGGCCCTTCCCAGCTTCCTTGCCCTCCTCTGCCCTGGCTCCAGCACCTCCACATCTCTCTTGGGTTGAGGTGCCCCAAACTGGACACAACACTGGAGGTGTGGCCTCCCCAGAGCTGAGTCCCAGGGGACAATCCCCTCCCTGCTCCTGCTGGACACAGCATTGCTGATCCCAGCCAGGAAGCCTTTGGCTTTCTTGGCCACCTGGGCACACTGCTGGCTCCTCTTCAGCTGCTTGTCCATCAGCACCCCCAGGTCCCTTTCTGCCAGCAGCTTTCCAGCCACACTGCCCCAAGCCTGTAGCATTGCTGGGGATTTCAGATGAGTCAATACTTCAGGGTGGAGTGTCTTGCTATTGTTTCACTGGGAACATCAATATGGAGGTAATAGTAAAGGGGCTGTTGGAATAGAGAGAATCATAGAATCATAGAGTTGTCAGGGTTGGAAGGGACCTCAAGACTCATCCACTTCCAACCCCCTGCCATGGGCAGGGACACTTCACACTACCTCAGGTTGCACAGAGCCGCATCCAGCCTGACCTTAAAAACCTCCAGGGATGGGGAAGAGAGGTAAAACAGGCTCTGACTGTAATACGTAGTGAAATTCTGCCTTTCATTTTGCTTTTTGTTCCTTTTTTACAAGGGGCTGTAGAGTACTGAAAGGTAACCATGCTCATTTATACAGACTTACACCTCTCTTAGTGAAACCAGAATCCATTTTCATGCAAAATCTCCAACTAAACCTCAGATTTAAATGCACCAAAGGCATGTAGGAGCAATATATAAATATAAGCCATAAATATAAGACTTTCCAACTTCAATTTCTTCTTTGGTGCAAGCCTATAAAGAATGAAAAAAAAAGGCTGTTTTCTCCATGCTTTCATACTGCCCTCTGTTTCTCTCAGCAATGGGTATTCCCTTTCTCTTGAAACAAAATACCAGTGCAGCACCTCAGACAGACATTTTACCACTTCTCAAAAGAGGAAATAATTGATCTAGAAGCTTGTTTGCCCCAGAACACATAGAGAAAGAAAATATACTAACCCTAAAGACATTGAATAAAGTAAATTGCCTGAACTTAGATTCACAGAATTGTTAGGGTTGGAAGAGACCTTGAGGGTCATCCAGTTCCAACCCCCCTGCCATGGGCAGGGACACCTCACACTACAGCAGGTTGCTCACAGCCACATCCAGCCTGGCTGCAAAAACCTCCAGGGAAGAGGCTTCCACCACCTCCCTGGGCAACCTGTGCCAGTGTCTCACCACCCTTATGGGGAAGAACTTCTTCACTGATTGGAAGTAAATGAAATAATTTTGTTGTTGTTCAACACCACTTCAAACAGGTGAATAAAAAGACAAATAAAGAAAGATTTTATATTCACTAATTGATGGATGGTTCCTGAAAAATCCAACCATGTTCAGCCAAATACCAGATAGGAAAGTAGTGAACCTTCAGGTGACAAGATGCCTCAGGGATCAGCACTGGGACCAGTATTGTTCAACATCTTTGTTGGCAACATGGAGAGTGGCATTGAGGCTCCCTCAGCAGGTTTGCTGATGACACCAAAAGCTGTGTGGTGCAGCTGACAGCTGGAGGGAAAGGATCCATCCAGAGGCACCTGGACAGGCTGCAGAGCTGGGCCCATGACAACCTCAGGAGGTTCAACAAGACCAAGTGCAAGGTCCTGCAGCTGGGTCAGGGCAATCCCAAGCACTGATATAGGCTGGGCAGGGACTGGCTGGAGAGCAGCCCTGAAGAAAAGGCCTTGGGGGTGCTGGGGGAGGAGAAGCTCAACAGGAGCCAGCAGTGAGCACTTGCAGCCCAGAGAGCCAAGCAGAGCCTGGGCTGCAGCAAGAGAAGTGTGGCCAGCAGGGCCAGGGAGGGGATTCTCCCCCTCTGCTCCACTCTGCTCAGACCCCACCTGGAGCTCTGGGTCCAGTTCTGGAGCCTCTGTTACAGGAAGGACCTGGAGGTGCTGGAAGGTGTCCAGAGAAGGGCCAGGAGACAGACTGAGAGAGTTGGGGCTGTTCAGTCTGGAGAGGAGAAGGCTCCCAGGAGACCTTCTTGTGGCCTTGCGGTATCTGAAGGGGGCTACAAGAAAGCTGGGGAGGGACTTTTGAGGGTGTCAGGGAGTGATAGGACTGGGGGGGAATGGAGCAAAACTAGAAATGGGGAGATTCAGATTGGATGTTAGGAAGAAGTTCTTCCCCATGAGGGTGATGAGACACTGGCACAGGTTGCCCAGGGAGGTGGTGGAAGCCTCTTCCCTGGAGGTTTTTGCAGCCAGGCTGGATGTGGCTGTGAGCAACCTGCTGTAGTGTGAGGTGTCCCTGCCCATGGCAGGGGGGTTGGGACTGGCTGAGCCTTGAGGTCCCTTCTGATCCTAACAAATCTACGATTCTATGATTCTGTGAATTTAACTCTGTTCTCACCTCTCTTCTGTGATACTGTGTTCAAAACTCTTCATGAATGTGCTAATATATATTAAGCTAACACACACACACAAAAAAGAAAAAACCCAACGAAACCTCACCGCATAAAATTCCCAATTCCATGTAGGCACATGAGAGAGTTGATTGAGAGATGCAACAGAGCTCAGAGTCTCAATAAAAGGTTTTGTAGCTGCAGTTGCACACTTGATCCATTGCCTGGGAGTGAACAACTTGGGCCCAACTAAACCCACAGGATATAATTTGTAAAAAGGCAGGAATGAGAGAAGTGGCAATTTGTTTGCAGACAGCTTGAGACAGGAGGAGAAAAGTCTAAATTTGCCATTGTTCACTGGGACCTGTTCACTCTCTGCTTCTCCTAATTTAGCTCAAGAAAAGCCAATAGCATACAGTATGTGCAAAGGCAGCAGACGGCTCAGCAGCGGAACAGGAGGTGGAAATGAAATATCTCTGACTTGTTTGTGCTCAGAAGTTGGTGGTTATCCAACTTCATAATTACCAATATAAAACTAGAGCTCTGTGTTCAGAATCCAGATTCATTATCCCAGTGTGACTGGGATCGCTTTTCCTTGAGCACTTTCATTAAGTGTGGGGGGAAAAAAGTCTTTTCTTACTCTGCTGGGGATTTGGGTGCATGCTTTGGTCCCACACCCCCTAAAGGAAAAGAAATTGAAAGCAGTTAGCCCTGCAGATGGCTTAGCACAGACATTTCTTGGTGGCTGTTGATATCTGGCAAAGACTCTGCATTTGGGCAGATACCTGATGTGAGGCAGATGCAAAATTTGGCTAATTTGTCACCCAAGCATTTGTTTACAACCCTGATGGAAACATTCTCCTGTTTCTCAGCTTGTGTGTTAAGAGTCAAGATTCCCTTTTTTGTCTGGAGGAAAAGTGGGATTTATTTTTAATTCTTTTATATTTATGACATCTTTTATACTTAGGACCTCATACAGTAATGGTTGATGTTTTCTGTTATCTGCAGGTTTGTTCATCTCTTCTTATCTCTACAGTATTTTATGTTACATATTTATATATAGTTTTCATAGATATATATTTTATATATATATATATATGTTTTATCTCTACAGTATGCTTCTTTTTGATTTCTTTTTCCCAGCAATGGAAGTATACAGATGTAGGTAATATGTAAACATAGGCAAGCAAAAAGTGCACATTAAAAACATAGACACATTCCCAAACAAGTTTATTAAAACTCATGTACCTACAAAAGAATGAACTTGTTCTTGGTGATCTCTGCACTTCATGATCTTGGAGGTCGTTTCTGGCTTGGATCAGAGGTGTTGATGGTTGGACTCAACCATGGTGGTTGGACTCAATGATCTCAGAGTTCTTTCCCAACCCAAACAATTCTGTGATTCTATGCTTGGAGGTCAGTTCAAAGTAGCATCAGTGTCACATCCTCAAAATATCCTCAACCAGTGTAATCCAGTCAGTAATATTCCTTGTACAGGTCTGATTGATACCTGTAGGAGTCCTTCACCAGCACAGCCTCAGAGGTTTGCAGAGGCATAAGAATACAAACATGGAATCACAGAATGGTCTGGGCCAGCCTTTCTCTCTCCATGAAGTATGAAAATCCACCATCTCTTTATTCTGAACAGAACAGATACAATCACAGTTGCTTGTTGGTGTTGGGACCAAGCAGCCAACTCTGCAAGCAAATGAATATTTTAGCTGCTTGGTGTAGCTTGGGAGATTACAGTTTTTGCTCATAGCCTGTTCATACTGTTCCACAGCCAAGCTGATCATGACAACCCTTAATGCACTGTGGTTTCCTCTTGAGTGGCCAGGCCACATCATACTGACCATGATTCACAAGAAAAACATCAAATATAAAACAGAGTCAAATTTTGTACAGTTCCTCTCCAGGCAAGAACTGTGTTAACCAAAACCAGTGTCAAAGCCAGGCACAGAGGAGTGAATTATGAAGGACAGCCTGGTTACAGAATGTGGTAGTTATGATTGCCTCTTCTAACAGTGAGTAGGCACAGGGGAGTGTTATGAATGAAAGGGGTGAAAGGGGAGAATTAATGAAAATAGAAATTATTTATTAATTTAACAATCCTGCCACCTGCATAACTTATACAGAGTCAGCAAGATACTGTTTACAGGCTCGCTGCTCACTTGGAAAAATATCCTAGGATACAGGAAGGGGTACAAAGAGTTTAAAGATCAGGATCTGGGAAATGATTAACTCCACCAGCAGTATCATAGAATCACAGAATGGTCAAGGCTGGAAGGGACCTCCAAAGCTCATCCAGTCCAACCTCCCAGCACTCAGCAGGGACATCCCCAACTAGATCAGGCTGTCCAGGGCCTCCTAACATCCAATCTAAATCCATTCTTCTCTAGTTTGAAGCCATTGTCCCTTGTCCTGTCCCTGCAGGCCTTTGCGAACAGTCTCTCTCCAGCCTTCCTCTCTCCATCCTACCCCTTCAGACCCTGGCAGGCTGCTCTTAGGTCTCCCTGCAGCCTTCTCTTCTCCAGGCTGAACACCCCCAGCTCCCTCAGCCTGTGCTCCAACCCCCTGAGCATTTTCATGACCTCCTCCGGACCCTCTCCATCAGCTCCATGTCCTTCCTGTGTTGAGTGCTCCAGAGCTGCACAGAGTACTCCAGGTGAGGTCTCAGAAGAGCAGAGCAAAGTGGCAGAATCACCTCTCTGGCTCTGCTGGCAATGCTGCTTTGGATGCAGCCCAGGCTGTGATTTGCCTTCTGTGCTGCAAGCTCACCCTGCCTGCTCCTGTCCAGCTTCTCATCCATCAGCACCCCCAAGTGCTTTTCCTCAGGGCTGCTTTCTATCCCCTCCTCCCCCAGTCTGTATTGATAGTGAGGATTGTTCAGCCCAGGTGCAGAACCCTGCACTTGCTCTTGTTGAACCTCATGAGGCTCACCTGGGCACCACCTCTGCACTTGTCCAGGTCCCTCTGGATGCCATCCTGTCCCTCTGGTGTATCAACAGCACCACAGCTTGGTGCCATCTGGAGGTGTTTTGCATCTGCTTTTTGAAACTCACAAATCATGATTCCTAGCTCATACTGTGCCACAGTACAATTGATTCTTGTTCACTCTTCTTGCACTGTGCTGCTGCTCAGTCAAATGGGAGAAGTGAGAATAGAAATAATTTTCTTCTGGCAGTTGCTATAACGATGCTTAAGTTATTTTTTTAGCATGATTTGAACTTCAGATATTTTGAATGCTGCTGCTTCTCTTTGGAAGCCTGTAGTATAGTTTCATTTAAAATAGCACAGGATACATTAAGTGTTTTAAAATATAGCACATAATAAATTTTGATTTTTTTTATGTGTGGGAAAAAAATTACTTATTTTTAAATGGTGAAGATCTCAGTTTTTCAAGGTTGGGGTTTTTTTCTGTGCAAAGATACTTCTGTTTGTTGGAGTATGTCCTACAATACATAAGGGAAGTCATACATCAGTAGAAAAATTCTTCCTTTCTCTTAAGATGTGGAACAGTCCACATGCCTGAAAAGCCCTCCAGTCAATTCAGTTAATGGGAGAAATTAAATACTCTTCACAGCCAAATCCCTCTCTCCATCCCCTTTGGGAAATTGACTGTTTCAAACAACATTAACATGAAGTCAGATCTTTGGCCCCTTCATAGCAAATATCATCTTACTTTGTCTGGAGAAGAGAAGGCTGAGAGGGGATCTGATCAATGTCTATCAACAGCTGAGGGCTGGGTGTCAAGGGGAGGGGGCCAGGCTCTTTGGATGGTGCACAGTAATAAGCCAAGGAACTATGGAGACGAACAGAGAAGATATCAGCTCAAGATGAGATGTTCTCAAATAGAGAAGGGCTGGTGGGAGATGTGACAGTCGGAGGCTGTCTAGGGTGCAGCGACCATGAGATAGTGGAGTTTTCAATATGCAGGGAAATAGGGAGGAGCAGTAACAGAACCCTCACTTTGGGCTTCCGGAGGGCAAACTTCAGGTTGTTAAGGCAAATTATTCAGAAAGTTCCCTGGGTAACAGCCCTTAAGAAGAAAGGGGTCCAGGATGGTTGGACCTACTTCAAACAGGAGCTCCTAAAGGCACAGGAACTGGCAGTTCCCACATGCCGTAAGACGAGCCGGCGGGGAAGACGACCGGCCTGGATGAGCAAGGAGCTCCTGAAGGATTTAAGGGAAAAAAAAGAGGGTTTATCGCCTTTGGAAAGGGGGAGAGGCAACTAGTGATATGTTTAAGGATGTTGTTAGATCATGTAGAAAAAAAATTAGAGAGGCAAAAGCACAGTTAGAAATTAAACTGGCCGCTTCCGTGAAGGACAACAAAAAGCATTTTTATAAATATATTAATGCTAAAAAGAGGGGCAAGAGGAGCCTCCACTCTTTATTGGATGTGGAGGGTAACATTGTAACTAAGGATGAGGAGAAGGCTGAGGTTCTAAATACCTTCTTTGCCTCCATTTTCAACCGTAGGGCAGGAGGACTTCAGGATAACTGGCCTCCTGAACTGGTAGATGGGGTCAAGGAGCAGTGTTGTACTCCTGAAATCCATGTGGAATTAGTTCGAGACTTGTTGAGTCACTTGGATATTCACAAGTCCATGGGACCCGATGGGATTCATCCTAGGGTGCTGAAAGAGCTGGCAGATGAGCTGGCCAAGCCTCTCTCCATCATTTTCCACCAGTCCTGGCTCACTGGAGAGGTCCCAGAAGACTGGAAACTGGCCAATGTGACACCCATCCACAAGAAGGGCTGAACAGAAGAACCTGGGAACTACAGGCCTGTCAGCCTGACCTCAGTGCCAGGGAAAATCATGGAGCAGATTGTCTTAGGGGCAATCACTGCACACCTGAAGGATGGCCAAGGAATCAGGCCCAGCCAACATGGATTTAGGAAGGGCAGGTCCTGCCTCACCAACCTGATCTCCTTCTATGATCAGGTGACCCGCCTGGTGGACGTGGGAAAGGCTGTGGATGTAGTCTACCTGGACTTCAGCAAGGCCTTTGACACTGTCCCCCACAGCAAACTCTTGGCCAAACTGGCAGCTTGTGGCTTGGACAGCAGCACTCTGCGCTGGGTTAGGAACTGGCTGGAGGGCCGAGCCCAGAGAGTGGTGGTGAATGGTGCCACATCCAGCTGGCAGCCTGTCACTAGTGGTGTCCCCCAGGGATCAGTGCTGGGCCCTATCCTGTTCAATATCTTTATTGATGATCTGGATGAGAGGATTGAGTCCATCATCAGTAAATTTGCAGATGACACCAAGCTGGGAGCAGGTGTTGATCTGTTAGAAGGTAGAAGGGCTCTGCAGAGGGACCTTGACCATCTAGACAGATGGGCAGAGTCCAACAGGATGGCATTCAACAAATCCAAGTGCCGGGTGCTGCACTTTGGCCACAACAACCCCATGCAGAGCTACAGGCTGGGGTCAGAGTGGCTGGAGAGCAGCCAGGTGGAAAGGGACCTGGAGGTACTGGTTGACAGCAGCTGAACATGAGCCAGCAGTGTGCCCAGGTGGCCAAGAGAGCCAATGGCATCCTGGCCTGCATCAGCAATAGTGTGGCCAGCAGGAGCAGGGAGGTCATTGTAACCCTGGACACAGCACTGGTTAGGCCACACCTTGAGTCCTGTGTCCAGTTCTGGGCCCCTCAGTTTAGGAAAGATGTTGAATTGCTGGAGCATGTCCAGAGAAGGGCAACGAGGCTGGTGAGAGGCCTTGAGCACAGCCCTATGAGGAGAGGCTGAGGGAGCTGGGGGTGTTTAGCCTGGAGAAGAGGAGGGTCAGGGGTGACCTCATTGCTGTCTACAACTACCTGAAGGGAGGTTGTAGCCAGGTGGGGGTTGGTCTCTTCTCCCAGGCAACCAGCACCAGAACAAGAGGACACAGTCTCAAGTTGTGCCAGGGGAGGTTTAGGCTGGAGGTGAGGAGAAAGTTCTTCACAGAGAGAGTTGTTAGCCATTGGAATGTGCTGCCCAGGGAGGTGGTGGAGTCACCATCCCTGGAGGTGTTCAAGAGGGGATTGGACGTGGCACTTGGTGCCATGGTTTAGATAGTCATTAGGTTTAGGGTGACAGGTTGGACATGATGATCTATGAGGTCTCTTCCAGCCTTCTTGATTCTATGATTCTGTGAGGAGAAACTTCTTTAGAGTGAGGGTGACAGAGCCCTGGCACAGGCTGCCCAGAGAGGTTATGGAGTCTCCTTCTGTGGAGACTTTCAAACCCCACTTGGATGCATTCCTGTGCAGACTCCCCAGGGTGATGCTGCTCTGGCAGGGGTGTTGGAATGGATGATCTCTGGATGTCTCTTCCAACCTCTAATGTTCTGTGATTCTGTGATACTATAAAACACTTTACGGAAAGGGAGGGAAAAAAAATAGTCCTTCAGCAGGGCTGTGCAGTGTTTCAGTTGTTAGTGTTCCATTGCCTACAACTAACCAGCTAAAGACCAGTTTGTCTCCAGCAGAGACAATGCCATCAGCTCTCTGAAATGGGGCTTGTCCCCAGCAGCAGCAGGCATCTTCCTTCGCCTGCAACTTGGCCTCTGCTTTATCATAGAATCACAGAATCATAGAATGGCCCAGGCCAGCAGGGACCTCCAAAGCTCATCCAGTCCAACCTCCCTGCACTCCCCAGGGACATCCCCAACTAGACCAGGCTGCCCAGGGCCTCCTCCAGCCTCACCTTCAATATCTCCAGGGAAGGAGACTCAACTACCTCCCTGGGCAACCTCCTCCAGTGTTCCACCCTCATAGTGAAGAACTTCTTCACATCCAATCTCAATCTGCTCTGCTCTAGTTTGAGGCCATTGTCCCTCGTCCTGTCCCTGCAGGCCTTTGCAAACAGTCTCTCTGCAGCCTTCCTGTAGCCCCCTTCAGGTACTGGCAGGCTGCTATTCTACACATCATGCCCTGGAGGATCCAAACCATGGCCAGGGCATAAAAAAGGAATTTGTCATTTTAAACTTGGCAATTTCTTAATTTCTTACCACATTTAAATAAGATTTTATTTTTGCACCCTGGAAACTGTTTGGTTGTTTCCTGTGGGATCTGGGTGGTTTTGTTTGTGTGCCCTAAAGCTTGTTGAATATCTCCCCTTCATTTCACATGGATCTGGTCTGTAATGCACCCCGAAACCAGATCTGGGTTATTTAAAATACAAATCTGGATACATCCCCAGCTTGCATCAATCTCACTGAGCTCAACACTTCCCTTTAATGGGTCAGAGAGCACTGGAACAGGTTGCCCAGAGAGGTTGTGGAGTCTCCTTCTCTGGAGCCTTTCAAGCCCCATCTGGATGTGTTCCTGTGTGACCTATCCTGGATTCTATGGTGCTGCTCTGGCAGGGGGGGTTGGACTTGATGATCTCTGGAGGTCCCTTCCAACCCCTAACATCCTGTGATCCCTCGAGAAATGTAAGGTGTGGTTACTTCCTAAAAACCCCAACACCTTTTCTACATGAAAAAAAAAAAGGGGGCGGGGGGGAAGAAGAAAGTGGAGAGGATAGAGCTGCAAACCAAAGCAGCATTTTTCTTATGACATCATCTTGTCCCTGCTGCCAGAGCGTGGAAGGAGAGCATCATGAGAAGGCGGTGGAGCTGCTGAAGGCGGCGAAGGACAGCGTCAAGCTGGTGGTGCGCTACACGCCCAAGGTGCTGGAGGAGATGGAGGCTCGCTTCGAGAAGCTGCGAACAGCACGGCGCCGCCAGCAGCAGCAGCTGCTCCTCCAGCAGCAGCAGCAGCAGCAGCAAACCACACAGCAGAACCACATGTCGTAGGTGAGAGCATTCAGTGGTGGTCCCTAAGGCACCCACCTGGCCCTGCGGCTTTCAGAAACCCCCAGGGAGCTGCCAGGGCAGCACCCAGCCCAGCCCCAGGCAGAAGCAAGGCAGCTGTGTGGGGGGCTCTGAGACAGCCCCAGGTCCTGAGCATCAGGGCACCTCCCTGGGGGCAGGGCAGGATGTGGCCAGCAGGTTGGACTGGCTGTACTGGGTTGACATTATGAGGATGATCAGAGGGCTGGAACACCTCTCCTACGAGGACAGACTGAGAGAGTTGGGGCTGTTCAGTCTGGAGAAGAGAAGGCTCCCAGAAGACCTTCTTGTGGCCTGCCAGTACCTGAAGGGGGCTCCAAGAAAGCTGGGGAGGGATTTTTTAAGGTGTCAGGGAGTGATAGGACTGGGGGGAATGGAGCAAAACTAGAAATGGGTAGATTCAGATTGAATGTTAGGAAGAAGTTCTTCCCCATGAGGGTGGTGAGAGACTGGCACAGGTTGCCCAGGGAGGTAGTGGAAGCCTCATCCCTGGAGGTTTTTGCAGCCAGGCTGGATGTGGCTGTGAGCAACCTGCTGTAGTGTGAGGTGTCCTTGCCCATGGCAGGGGGGGTTGGAACTGGCTGATCCTTATGGTCCCCTCCAACCCTGACAATTCTATGATTCTATGATTCTAAATTACACACACACCCCCAGCTAATCTGGAGAAGAACTATCCTCAAAAACAGATCACCAGACAAGCCCAGTTTGGGATGGAAGCAAATGAAGCTCTATTTACAAGCAAACTACAATCTAGAAATATGAAATGCAATGAATATGTACCAAATATACAATAGATGTACAATATAGGATATTTACAATTTGTAAACAACACAGAAACTTCTCAACCCCCCCTGGAGAGATCCAAGGGCGACTGTTCACTTCCTCCCCCTCTCCTGCTCTCCTTCCTGCTACCTCACACAGTAGTCAAAACGGAGATCCCCTGGCAAGGCCATGGGAGAGTGAAAGGAAAGTTGCAAGCAGAATCAACAGGAGAAGAAAGAGAGCAAGAACTGTTTCTGTCTCTGCTCTATATCCCATTAGCAAGACAGTGAATTGAATGAATTATCATAATTTTCCTTTTGCATCCAGTGGTAATTAATTTTACTTTCAGTCTTTGCAATCAGGATCTAGGCTCAAGTCCCCCCTTCAGACTGTAACACTGGCTCAGTGGGGCCCCTGGCTAGGCAGGGCAGGGCTGTGGGGAGTTGGAGACTTGTCCTACTGCAGTGCTGCTGGGACAAGGGCTGATGTCCCTGGGGGACTGACGTGGGATCCTGGGCTGTGCACAGGGTAAGTGGAGCCCCAGGGAGCTGAAAGTACCTTCTGTGCCCTGACAAGCACTTGCTGCCGTGAGGATGAGGAGAGTTTATTCTTCTGTACATTTCCACATGATCTGTCCCAGTAAAAATGTATTTTGAAACCAGCTGAAAGGGCCTAACAAATTCTGGAGCCAATTTCCAGCTAATAACCCCCAGAGAATAGCCACTGTGCCGCTCCAGCTTGTCTGCCAGCAAGACTTCATAAGAGTTCTGATTTGCTGCTGGTATGTGAAAAGTCTTCCTAGTCCTTCATGGTTACAGGGAAGCCAAACTTCACTCTGTGGTTCCTGCAGGTTCCTCTACAGGAAACCTACAAATGCCTGCCTTTCATCTCTGCTTTGCTAGGAAGCATTTAATTCATTCTTGAGTGACATTCAGTTTTGGAATTTGCAAGAGGCTTGCAAGTTTTACAGTGTAGTCAAAGCACAGAGGTACAGAGGTTCTCCAAATGCACTGAGAGTTTGTGGTGGGCTGAATACATTTAGAGATATGCTCCATTTGCCCAGATGAAATCAAGTAAGTAGGAAGCAATGACTAACACCTCAGTTCTCCACAGCTCACACCAGCTGTTCCCAAATCAGGATGTTTGTACCAGGAAGAGTCTACAGGTGACTCAGAAAGTCCCCAGATGGTCAGAACTGAAGCTCCTGGTGATGGTTTCATCATTACTGATGTTGAAACTGACTTCTGCTGATATTTAGGGGAAAATACCCACCTTGTAGATTCCCTGTCCTGTGCCCACCAAAATTTTTGGCTTTATTGATAGAAAGAAGGTTTCTAAGGGTGGTCTGAACCCCTCCTCAGGGCCTGGAGTCAGTCAGGATGTGTAAGCAGGAGTATTTCATGAAGTCAGTTTTGGGTTCCTTTGTAAAGCATTGCAGGAGACAGATACACAACACAGACTCACATGAAGCTATGAGGACAGACTGAGAGAGTTGGGGCTGCTCAGTCTGGAGAAGAGGAGGCTCCCAGGTGACCTTCTTGTGGCCTTGCAGTATCTGAAGGGGGCTACAAGAAAGCTGGGGAGGGGCTTTTTAGGATCTCAGGTAGTAATAGGACTCGGAGGAATGGAATAAAGCTGGAAGTGGGGAGATTCAGACTGGATGTGAGGAAGAAGTTCTTCCCCATGAGAGTGGTGAGAGACTGGCACAGGTTGCCCAGGGAGGTGGTGGAAGCCTCATCCCTGGAGGTTTTTGCAGCCAGGCTGGATGTGGCTGTGAGCAACCTGCTGTAGTGTGAGGTGTCCCTGCCCATGGCAGGGGGGTTGGAACTGGATGATCCTTGAGGTCCCTTCCAACCCTGACTGATTCTATGATTCTATGAAGGTTTTAATTTGTTTCAGTTCCCTAAATCTTTGCATTAGCAGGTAAGATGTTTTTACTGATTTCATTTTATTTTATTCCTTTAAACTGCTAGGGAGGAAAGTGCAGGCAGAGACAGAACAGCAACTCAGTTCCTTAATTCCTTGTGGTTGCTCTGAGAAATGTCTCTTTACTTCTAGGTTATTCTCAAGGAAAAAAAAGCCTCGATCAAGAGCTCAGTGATCAAGCAACCAGAGCTGTACTTCAGTATTCCAGCAAAAGGAAACAACTACAGGAAGAGGAAACAGAATTCATCTGGAGAACGTGCAGTACATGAACAGTGTTGTTAGGGCAGCCACAGGGAAGGTACCTTTCATGATAAGGCTTTTCAGCACCCAGCTGTCACAGACTCATAGGACTTCTGTGACTCTTCCTAAGGAGAAGATCATGATGGACAAACCCTATGAAACCAGAGGTGCCCAGGGCTTCTGTTTGATCTAATCTTGCACTCCTTACTCTGACAGCCTGGCCAGTTGGCTTTCTCTAGTCAGTGTAAAATTTGGCTTAAGGAGATCAAGATTGGCTGCTTTTGGGAACAGGATCTTTCTCTGTAGTTATCTCCAGACACCAACAACTCCATCAGTTGAAAAGTTTTACCACATCAAATGCATACATCCTGCTTGATAGCCACTTTGTACTCTATATTGTAGAGCTGTTTTAACCTAACTTACTGTTTATAATTTCCAATTTTTCCCTCTGGAAATAGCAATTTACTATATTTATAAAGTATTCCATTTGTAGAAGCAATTGGCTTTTTACTCTTGGTGTTCCCCATATATTTTATTATGCATCAAACAGAGTGAGGGAAGTTTTTGGGTACATTTTAATTTTGTTAGTAGTAAAGTTAGGGAATCCTAGAGCTGTATTTTTGAACATAGGTATTGCTTGTATCTCTTCTAGCAACTATTCAGAATTCTATAACTTGGATATATTCTATATTTATGCCATAATATATATATATATTGTCTGAATGTACCTGTTAGAGAAGTAGGGTCTTTGCTTAGCATGTGTTGCAAATGTAGTAAGCTAATGTTAGCAAAAGACCAAGCTTTGTTTGGCAGCTATTACTGTGACAGCGTAATCTCAGCTTTTCTCTATTCCTTAAGTTATTTTCCCCAGCCTAATGTTAATATATTTTAGTGAGAAGGGAGGATAAGTTGTTTCTGTTAAGGCTCAACAAGCTATCATCTAAATCAATTTGAAGTTAGACTTCTGCTTTATTTATTTTGGTATTTTGTTTTCAATCAAACCAAATTGGAATGTGTAAACAAAATCTGTGACTTAAGTTCTATAAGTTGACATGTCTGCTTTTCCAAAGAAAACAAAGTCAAAGCTGGAAGGCTCAGAAATGCCAGCTACTTCCAACCATTCAAAGTCCAAAAATAAATCAGTTTCAACATGCCTTCTGTGCTCCAGGAGAAAAGAGTGGGGGAGAAAAGCAATTCAGGGAAGAACCCTTGCATGTTGAAGGCTCCAGCTGATGTCAGTGGAAGTTTAGCAACCTGAAGAATGTGGGAATGGTCTGAACCAGTGTTCTGGTTGTGAACTTGGAACAAAGAAGCACTTAATGTTTTGAAGGATCTGTTCTCAAATATAGAGAGAGAGAGGCAAACCAAACCAGGGGCAACTGGCAGTATCAGAGCACATGTTAGAAACCAAATGCAAGCCCAGCCAACAGTCTTGACAGTGTTTGATTAGTGTAAATATCCATTGAAAGGAAATCATTGTATTTTTAAAACCAAACAGCATGAATTCATCCAGAGAAGCCTCATTTTATACAGAGAAGTAATTCTATCTAGTGGTCATTGATGACAGTGTTCATTAAGACAGTGGAGTTTGAGAACTACCAGGATGAAAGACTAATTATATTGTATCTGCACGGTGTCTTTTTATACCTTAATAAAATTGTACCTACCTATTTTAAAACTGTACTCTCAAACAGCACTGCTGCTGCTGCTGCTGGTATATAAAATGTTATGGTGACTGCACATAACTCTTCTGTCTCCTCAGTGTGATTTGAATTGCACTGATAACTGCATTTTGCTGAGACCAGTTATTCAAGATCTAGTCAGCCCACTGCACTGCATTTTTCCAAACTGCCTTTCCACCTCCTCCCCTCCTCTTCCTCCAAAAATGGAGTGGAATGTGTTCATTAAAAAATTGCAGTGATAGAATGTCATTCATACAGAGAAGTTTTATCAAATTCATTTCCATATATTATTATTATTCTCACCCTCTACTGCACTCTGCTGAGACCCCACCTGGAGTACTGCATCCAGCTCTGGAGCCCCTGTCACAAGAGGGATCTGGAGGTGCTGGAAGTTGTCCAGAGAAGGGCCACGAGGATGAGCAGAGGGCTGGAGCTGCTCTGCTCTGGAGACAGACTGAGAGAGTTGGGGTTGTGCAGTCTGGAGAAGAGAAGGCTCCAAGGTGACCTTCTTGTGGCCTTCCAGGATCTGAAGAGGGCTACAAGAAAGCTGGGGAGGGACTTTTGAGGGTGTCAGGGAGTGACAGGACTGGGGAGAATGGAATAAAGCTGGAAGTGGGGAGATTCAGGTTGGACATGAGGAAGTTCTTCCCCATGAGAGTGGTGAGAGCCTGGAATGGGTTGTCCAGGGAGGTGGTTGAGGCCCCATCCCTGGAGGTGTTTAAGGCCAGGCTGGATGAGGCTCTGGCCAGCCTGCTGTAGTGTGAGGTGTCCCTGCCCATGGCAGGGGGGTTGGCACTGGATGATTCTTGTGGTCCCTTCCAACCCTGACTGATTCTATGATTCCATGATTATTATTCATAAATCATTTATACATCCTAAAAATTAACATTCTAGTCTTTGACAACATTTAACAATAAGATGAAAGAAAAGTGTAAGTAAAGCACAAATGTTAATGAAGTGGTGGAAGAGGAAGCAGGAAGAAGCAGCTTTGTAAGGGTCACTTTTCATGCCCTTTACTGATCAATAAAACATCCAGCCGCTTAATCACAGCATAATCTGGGTCCCTAAATCATAGAATCATAGAATTGTCAGGGTTGGAAGGGACCTCAAGGATCATCCAGTTCCAACCCCGCTGCCATGGGCAGGGACACCTCACACTACAGCAGGTTGCTCACAGTCACATCCAGCCTGGCTGCAAAAACCTCCAGGGATGAGGCTTCCACCACCTCCCTGGGCAACCTGTGCCAGTGTCTCACCACCCTCATGGGGAAGAACTTCTTCCTAACGTCTAATCTAACTGTCCCCTCCTCTATCTTGGATTAATTCCCCTCAGTCCTATCACTCCCTGACACCCCCGAAAGTCTCTCCTCAGCTTTCTTGTAGCCCTGTTCAGATCCTGGAAGGCCACAAGAAGGTCTCCTCAGAGCCTTCTCTTCTCCAGACTGAAGAACCCCAACTCTCAGTCTGTCTCCAGAGCAGAGCAGCTCCAGCCCCCTGATCATCCTCATGGCCCTTCTCTGGACACCCTCCACCAGTGTTGCCCTCCTTTTCTTTCACAGGAGTTACTTCTTAGCTGAGCAGTGACATTTCTTGACCACATGCAATCTCCTCAGTCAGCTATGGTGTTTAGGCTCTGCCAGTTCTAGCTTCTGGAGTGCTTTGCTACTTCACTTGCACTCCCATATCCACGAGCTGCCCTTTCATGGCTGCCATTGCCAGCTTTCTTTTGACCCCACAGAAAATAATTTAACTCATGAGGAATACAAGGAAAAAATAAATTAATACATCGAAGGGGTAGAAAAACAGTAGATAAATCTTGAAACAATAATTTGTCATGGGTACACAGAGAATGCAAGATTTGTCTCCACTGTTTCATATTGCACCAAATAGGTTCTACAAGGCCACTTGCCTGGTCTTACACTTGGGTCACAACAACTCCATACAGTGCTACGAACTTGAGGAAAAGTGGATGGGGAGATGCCCACTGGGAAAGGAACTGGCAGTATTTGGTGGACAGCTGGCTAAATATGAGCCAGCAGTGTACCCAGGGGGCCAAGAAGGCCAACAGCATCCTGGCTTGCATCAGAAATAGTGCGGCCAGCAGGAGTAGGGAAGTGATCATGTTCCTGTACTCAGCACTGGTGAGGCCACACCTCACCTACTGTGTTCAGTCATGGGCCCCTTACTACAAGAAAAACACTGAGGTGCTGGAGCATGTCCAGGGAAGGGCAATGAAGCTGGTGAAGGGTCTAGGAGCAAGTCTTATGAGGAGCAGCTGAGGGGAATTGTTTAGTCTGGAGAAGAGATGGCCAAGAGAAGACCTCATTGCTCTCTACAACTACCTGAAAGGAGGTTGTCAAGAGGTGAGCATTGATGTGTTCTCCCAACTAACAGATGATAGGACAAGAGGGAACAGCTTCAAGTTGTGCCAGGGAAGGTTTAGGTTGGATATGAGGGGGGAAAAATGGATATTAGGAAAGAATTTCTTCCCAGAATGGGTTTTAAAGCACTGGAACTGGCTGCTCGGGGAAGTGGAGTCACCATCGCTGCAGGTATTTACATACCAGAAGTAAAAATGTGGTGCCTGGGGGCAAGCCACTACTTAGGGTTCAAACCACTACAGTTAGCTCCAGAAGATGTTAGCTTTGTTTCCTTCGTCTGCACGGTAAGTCTGCAGCTCCACTGCGCATCCGGCGGCGTTCAGCTGTGCCTGGGAAGCGGCACGGAGCTGGGCAGAGGCACGGAGCTGGGAAGTGGCACGGAGCTGGGAAGTGGCACGGAGCTGGGCAGCGGCACGGAGCTGGGCAGCGACACGGAGCTGGGCAGAGACACGGAGCTGGGCATGATCTGGGAAGCGACACGGAGCTGAGCAGAGGCACAGAGCTGAGCAGCGACACGGAGCTGGGCAGCGGCACGGAGCTGGGCAGCGGCACGGAGCTTGGCAGCGGCACGGAGCTGAGCAGCGGCACGGAGCTGGGCAGAGACACGGAGCTGGGCAGAGACACGGAGCTGGGCAGCGGCACGGAGCTGGGCAGCGGTACGGCGCAGCTTTCCCTGGAACAAAAACGCTGAGGGGGACGCCTGGTGTGAAGCGATGCTCATAGCACCTCTGGCTGCTCCTTCCTGTACCGACGCCGCTGCGCAGCTCGCTCTCTGCTGGCACTGAGAAGCAGGCACAGGCAGGTGTGTTGCTGCTCCCTCAGCAGATCTCCACACATTTTACAGTGAATGGAGAGGTTTGGTCTCCCCAGGTCAAGAGGGACAGGGATCTGCCGGAGAAAGTCCCAGGTAGGGCTACAAGGATGCTGAAGGCACTGGAGCACTGCCTGGGGAGGAGAGGCTGAGAGCCCTGGGGGTGTTTAGTCTGCAGAAGACTGAGAGGAGATTTAATCAATGTTTACCAATATGTGAAGGCTGGGGGTCAGGAGGGAGGGAACAGGCTCTGCTCACTTGCACCCTGGGATAGAACAAGGGGCAGTGGATAGAAACTCCAGCACAGGAGGTTCCACCTCAACATGAGGAGGAATTTCTTCACTAAGAGGGTCCCAGAGCACTGGACCAGACTGCCCAGAAAGGTTGTGGAGTCTCCTCTGGAGACTTTCCAGCCCCATCTGGATGTGTTCCTGTGTGACCTGCCTGGAAGGCATTTGTGTGCAGAGTTGAAATTCCCCCCAACACAAAATTTCCAGACCAGCTCAGCTGGAAGCAACTGAAGCTCTATTTACAAGCAAAACTACAATCTAGAATATGGAATGCGGTGAATATGTACAAAATGTACAATATTTACAGGTATTTGCAATTTATAAACAGGACAAGAACCCCCCTGGACAAAAACTAGAGGAGGTTCAGATGATCTACTCAAGGCTGTTGCTACTTACTCCACTCAAGACTGAGTTTCTTCTGAACATGCATATATTGTGTATAGCATAATGAGTAAGGATGAGGAAAAGGCTGAGGTACTTCATGCTGCCTTTGCCTCAGTCTTTAACATCAGGCTCTCCCAGTTGTTTCCTGGGAAGCCAGGCCCTCTAGCTGGAAGGCAGAGATGGGGAACAGAGGGAGATGCCTCCGTAATCCAAGAGGAAAGGAAGAGTCCCCTGCTGAACACTTAGACATACAAGTCTATGGGGCCAGATGTGTTACACACAAGAGTGCTGAAGCAGTTGTTGATGTGCTCTCACCAAGCCACTCTTCATGACTTACCAGCAGCCCTGGCTAACCATGGAGGTCCCAGCTGGAGATTAGCAAATATGTTGTCCCTCTACAAGAAGAGCTGGAAGGAGGATTCAGGGTACGACAGCCCAGTCATTCTGTCCTGGGTGCCAGGGAAGGTCATGGAACAAATCATGCTGAAGTAAATGAAGCATGAAGCACATCTCCATGCCTTGCTGAAGGGATCGAGTCCACCATCAGCAGTGTGCAGATGACAGCAAGCTGGGTGGTGCTGTTGATACACCAGAGGGACAGGATGGCATCCAGAGGGACCTGGACAAGTGCAGACGTGGAATCAGGTGAACCTCATGAGGTTCAACAAGAGCAAACGCAGGGTTCTGCACCTGGGCTGAACAATCCTCACTATCAATACAGCCTGAGGGAGGAGGGGATAGAAAGCAGCCCTGAGGAAAAGGACTTGGGGGTGCTGATGGATGAGAAGCTGGACAGGAGCAGGCAGGGTGAGCTTGCAGCACAGAAGGCAAATCACAGCCTGGGCTGCATCCAAAGCAGCATTGCCAGCAGAGCCAGAGAGGTGATTCTGCCACTTTGCTCTGCTGAGACCTCACCTGGAGGACTGTGTGCAGCTCTGGAGCCTTCCACACAGGAAGGACATGGAGCTGATGGAGAGAGTCCAGGGGAGGGCCACAAAAATTATCAGGGGATTGGAGCAGCTCTGCTATGAAGACAGACTGAGGGAGCTGGGGGTGTTCAGCCTGGAGACGAGGAGACTCCAGGGAGACCTAATAACAACCTGCCAGTACCTAAAGGGGGCTACAGGAAGGATGGAGAGAGCCTGGAAGGAGGATCCAGGGTACTACAGCCCAGTCATTCTGACCTGGGTGCCAGGGAAGGTCATGGGACAAAGCATGCTGAGTGCAGTCACATGCCATTTAAAGGACAACCAGGTGATCAGTCCCAGCCAGCATGGGTTCATGAAGGGCAGGTCCTGCTTAACAAACCTCATCTCCTCCTATGACTGTGTAACCTGCTTGGTGGATGAGGGAAAGGCTGTGGATGTTGTTCACCCAGATTTCAGTAAAGCTTTGCTGCTGTTCCCCACAGCATCCTCATGGGGAGATTGGCTCTCCTAAGCCTGCAGGAGTGTACACTCTGCTGCTGCATCAAACATAGGCTGGGTGGTCAGGGTCAGAGATGGCAGGGAATGGAGTTCAATCCAGTTGGCTGCTGATCATGAATGGTGTTCCCCAGGGCTCAGTGCTGGAGCCACTCCTGTTTGATATCTTTATCAATGATCCTGACTCCGGGGAGATTGAGAGCACCCTCAGGAAATTTGCAGAGGACACCAAATTAGGTGGGAGTGCTGATCTGCTGCAGGGTAGGAAGGCTCTGCAGAGGGACCCCTGGGACAGGCTGCCTTGGGTGGGCTGAGGCCAATCCTATCGGCTCAAACAAGGCCAGGTGCTGAGTCCTGCACTTGAGCTGCAACACCCCCATGCAGTGCTAAAGGCTTGGTGGAGAGTGATTGAAAAGCTGCTCAGCAGACCTCTGACCTGGGGTTATTGGAGGCTCCAGAGTTAGACACAGAGCTCCAGGTGGGGTCTCAGCAGAGTGGAGCAGAGGGGGAGAATCACCTCCCAGGCCCTGCTGGCCACACTTCTCTTGATGCAGCCCAGGACTCAGTTGGCTTTTGGGGCTTCAAGTGCACATTGCCAGCTCATGTTGAGCTTCTCATCAACCATCACCCCAAGTCATTTTCCTCAGGACTGCTCTCAACTAATTCTCCACCCAGTCTGTGTTTGTTGTTGGGGTTGCCCTGACCTAGGTACAGAACCTTGTAGTTGGCTTTGTTGAGCTTCATGAGGTTGGCATGGGTCCACCACTCAAGCCTGCCAGAGTCCTTCTGGATGGCATCCATTCCCTCCAGCATGGCAACTGATGAAGGGAGAGGAACATCTTCCTTATGAGGAGAGGCTGAGGGAGCTGAGGGCTCTGTAGCTTGGAGAGGAGGAGCCTGAGAGGTGACCTCATTGCTGGTGCTAAAGATGTGCAGGGGGAGTGCCCAGAGGCTGGAGCCAGGCTCTGCTGGGTGATGCCCAATGCCAGCACAAGGGGCAGTGGTGGAAGTTGAGCCATAGGAAGTTCCCTGGAAACAGAAGGAAGAATTTTTTCCCTGTGAGGGTGACAGAAGACTGGAAGAGGCTGCCCAGGGGGGTTGTGGAGTCTCCCTGTCTGGAGATATTCAGAACCTTTCTGGATGTGTTCCTGTGTGACCTGCTCTAGGTGATCCTGCTCTGGCAGTGGGGTTGGACTGGATGAGCTTTGGAGGGCCCTTCCAGTCCCTAACATTCTGTGATCTGTGATTCTGTGCTTCTGTGGAGGGATGGCAATTTCCAGATGACCACAGCTTTATCAGTGCTGGGGTCAAGTTACAAATATCAATTCTTAAATCACTGCATTACAATGCAATGGACTGCAGCAAGCCAAGCTCTCAGGACCATCTGGGTCCAAGGGTGGGGTTTAACACTTTGCCCTTTAATTTGCCACCTTTAAAAATGTTCCTGTGCTTTAAGTAATTCCTTCAGTCCCTTATTAACTGATTCCCTGTTTGCAGTTTTAAACCACAATCTAAACAGCCAGGTTTAGGGTTTGGTTTTGGTTTTGTTTCTGTGGTTTTGCTTATTTGTTTGTGGGTGGTTGGTTTGTTTGTTTTGTTGGTTGTTTGGTGTTTGTTTGTTTTGTTGGCTGATGTTTGTTTGTTTTGTTGGTTGTTTGGTGTTTATTTTTTGTTTTGTTGCTGTTTCAAATATTTCTGTCACTTCTGGGGTTGACTTTTGCCTGGGAGGTTCCTTGTAGATGCAGACATTTCCTAGCTAGAGTGGATCACATCATGAAATTACTCCAGCATAATTCCTAATAGAATCGCAGAATTAACAAGGTTGAAAGAGATCTCAGAGATCATCAAGCCCAACCTATCACCCAGCACCTCATGACTAGCTAAACCATACTTGCAGAACAAAGCCCTGGAGAATGTGAGGATGAGAGTCAAGGACAGTTTAATCTGATGAAGCCAAACATTTCCAAGTAGGAGTGTGGAGGTGACCCAATCTGAAGAGGTAGTACAATCTGGGGTGTCAGCATCATTTGCAATTGAGAAGACTGGGAAGCAACAGGAAACCAAAAAAGGCTTAGCTTAAATGCATGAGGACAGCATCCACATTCATTAATCCAGATGGAAAATTGCTTTGTGCATTTCCTACCACTCCACATCCGCACAGCTTCTGAAAAGCATAGGCAGCAGCCTGGCTTTCTGTCATGCATCAGTAGTAGCAGATGGATTGATTAAGGCAGGCTAGACTTCTCAAACATGGTTTGGTTTGTTTTCTCTTTGTCTTTGGGGGAAGAGAGGAGCAGAGACAGGCAGGAGAAACAAGTCAAGGCATGCTGGGTACTGCAAGACAGACCTTGCTGCTTTGGCATCCTGCAACATCCTGCAACAAAAGCCCAGAAATCTGGTACTGGCACTGCCACCTCTTTAAGCCCTCTCATCAGTTAGGCACAGGATCAAATAAATAAATAAACCTGACAGTGGTGCCAGAAAAGTACAGGCATGTAGAGAGTTGTCCTGCTTATGGTATAGAGAGAAGACAAAAGAAATCCACCTGGCCATTGCTGCAGCCTTCAGTGTGATCCCACGAGGGTCTGCCCATACACACATTTATTCTGAGGGTATCCAAGCCAGCAACCACTTGAGCATGGCAGGGGGGAATCCACTCCTTGCTGTGCCGTAGGATCCCAGGGTGCTCCGCAGTCGTTATAGCCTGTTCCAGCAACGCTGTCCTGTGCAGCTGAGTGATCTCAGTAACCTAACAGAGAGGTTGTGCTGCCATTCAGCCAGACTGAGACAGGCTGAGAGCTGGGCAGGGAGAAATGGAATGAAAGTCAACAAGGACAAGGGGAAAATCTTGCACCTAGGAAAGAACAACCCCATGGAGCAGTAGAAACTGGGGAATGACCTATTGGAGAGCAGTGAAGGAGAAAAGGCCCTGGGGGTCCTGGTGGGTGGGAGGTTGACCATGAGCCAGCAATGTGCTCTGGTGGCCAAGAAGGCCAATGGCATCCTGGGGTGGGTTAGAAGGGCTGTGGTCAGTAGGTCAAGAGAGGTTCTCCTCCCCCTCTACTCTGCCCTGCTGAGGCCACATCTGGAGAATTGTGTCCAGTTCTGGGCCCCTCAGTCCAGGAAGGACCTCAGGGAACTGCTTGAGAGAGTCCAGCACAGAGCCACAAAGATGATTAAGGAACTGGAACATCTTCCTTATGAGAAGAATCTGAAGGAGCTGAGGGCTCTGTAGCTTGGAGAGGAGGAGCCTGAGAGGTGACCTCATTGCTGGTGCTAAAGATGTGCAGGGGGAGTGCCCAGAGGCTGGAGCCAGGCTCTGCTGGGTGATGCCCAATGCCAGCACAAGGGGCAGTGGTGGAAGCTGAGACATAGGAAGTTCCATGGAAACAGGAGGAAATTTTTTTTCCCTGTAAGGGTGACAGAACACTGGAAGAGGCTGCCCAGGGGGGTCATGGAGTCTCCCTCTCTGGAGATATTCAAGAGCTGCCTGGATGTGTTCCTGTGTGATCTGCTCTAGGTGATCCTGCTCAGGCAGAAAAGGGCACTGACTGAGTGCTGTCAGTGATAGCCTATTCCACCTTATCATCATCTCTTTATTCCTGCTTAGACCATGAAATTCAGGGCTCAGGCACAGGAAAGAAAAATCTTGACTGGAGGAAGATCACAGAATCCAGGATGTCAGGGGTTGGAAGGGACCTCCAGAGATCATAGAGTCCAACCCCCTGCCAGAGCAGGACCAGAGAATCCAGCACAGGTCACACAGGAACACATTCAGATGGATCTTGAAAGTCTCCAGAGAAGGAAACTCCACAACCTCTCTGGGCAGCCTGTTCCAGTGCTCTGGGACCTTCCCAGTGAAGAAGTTCCTCCTCATGTTGAGGTGGAACCTCCTGTGCTGCAGTTTCTATCCTTTGCCCCTTGGCCTATCCCAGGGCACAACCAAGCAGAGCCTGTCCCCTCCCTCTTCACCTTCAGCCCTCAGATATTGATAAACATTTATTAAATCCCCTCTCAGTCTTCTCCTCTCCAGACTAAACAGCCCCAGGGCACTCAGCCTCTCCTCCCCAGGCAGGGCTCTAGTCCCTTCAGCATTCCTTGGGCTCTCTCCAGCAGATCTCTCTCCCTCCTGAACTGGGGAACCCAGAACTGGATGCAATATTCCAGGTGAGGTCTCCCCAGGGCACAGTAGAGGGGGAGGAGAACCTCCCTGGGTCTGCTGGACACACTCCTCTGAATGCCCCCCAGGACCCCATTGGCCTTCTTGGCCCCCAGGGCACATTGCTGTCCCATGCAGAACTTGTTGCCCACCAGCACTCCCAGGTCCTTCTCCTTGGGGCTGCTCTCCAGCAGATCCCCTCCCAACCTGTCCTGCTGCAGTTTATTCTTCCTGCCCAGGTGCAGGACTCTACACTCATCCTTGTTGAACCTCATTAGGTTCCTCTCTGCCCAGCTCTCAGCCTGCCCAAGTCTCACTGAATGGCCTCACAGCCTTCAGGAGTCTCAGCCAAGCCTCCCAGTTTGGTATCTTCAGCAAACTTGCTGAGCAGGTTCTGTCTGTCTGTGTGTGTCCTCATCAGTGTCATTGATGAAGATGTTAAACAGAACCAGACCCAACACTGATTCCTGGGGGACTCCATTGGTTACAGCTCTCCAGCTGGACTTGGCTGGTGAAGACACCAGGTGCCAACCCAGATCAAAAGCTTTAAGTAAGACTTGTTCCTCATCAAGATAGAATCGTAGAATCACAGAATCATAGAATCAGTCAGGGTTGGAAGGGACCACAAGGATCATCCAGTTCCAACCCCCCTGCCATGGCCAGGGACACCTCACACTACAGCAGGCTGGCCAGAGCCTCATCCAGCCTGGCCTTAAACACCTCCAGGGATGGGGCCTCAACCACCTCCCTGGACAACCCATTCCAGGCTCTCACCACAATAAGGTCACCTTGGAGCCTTCTTTTCTCCAGACTGAACAGCCCCAACTCTTTCAGTCTGTCCTCATGGGAGAGGTGCTCCAGCCCTCTGCTCATCCTCATGGCCCTTCTCTGGACACCTTCCAGCATGTCCATATCCCTCTTGTAATAGAGGCTCCAGAACTGGACACAGTACTCCAGTGGGGTCTCACCAGAGCTGAGTAGAGGGGGAGAATCACCTCCCTTGCCCTGCTGGCCACACTTCTTGCTGCTTGGCAGAGCACAGCTTTGCATACTCTATGTTTTGAATGTCCCTCATTTGCAGCTTTCTGGAAAGCCAGACAAAACTCTTGGCACTGGGGGGTGCCTCACCCTCCCCTTCATGGCTCTGGAGCCTGATTCTCAAGTCTCTTTAAACACCTAATCCCAGTGAGGAATTTGAGCCTTTGCCTGTGGCAGGATTTTGAAAAGTGCTTAACTCCTGTAGATTTCAGTGCTTTAAATAGTACAGCTGACCTGGGCTTGAAAGGCACAGATGGAAAATTTTCCCTCTTAGAGAAACTGATTTTTCATTTCTTTTTTTTTTCTTTTTCTTTGCAAATCTTTCCTCCTTTAGAAAACCTGTCCCTTAAATTTCAGAACTTTTGAAGTAAACTAAAAATAAGTAAAAAATCCAGACCTTAGCCTGTACTTCCTTATTTGCTTTTATCCATATTTGAAACCCTTTTGCCATGACTAGAATGACTACCAGGCCCAAAATAGATTCCCATTTCCAAATATTCCCCAGGGACAGCTTGGAAGCATAATGATGCTTTATCCCATGTTAGTGACAAAATAAATTGCTTTCTCCAGCACACACACAGAGAGCTTCATAAAAAGAGTAATCCCATTGGAAAAAGGATTGCTCAGCTCACAGGATGGAAGGGGTTGGAAGGGACCTCCAGAGATCATCAAGTCCAACCCCTCTGCCACAGCAGGACCATAGAATCCAGCACAGGTCAGGAATGCATCCAGATGGGGCTTGAAAGTCTCCAGGGAAGGAGACTCCACAACCTCTCTGGGCAGCCTGTTCCAGTGCTCTGTCACCCTCCCAGTGAAGAAGTTCCTCCTCATGTTGGGGTGGAACCTCCTGGGCAGAAGTTTCTATCCATTGCCCCTTGGCCTATCCCAGGGTGCAAGTGAGCAGAGCCTGTCCCCTCCCTCTTGACCCTCAGCCCACAGATATTGATAAACATTGATTAAATCCCCTCTCAGTCTTCTCCTCTCCAAACTAACCACCCCAGGGCTCTCAGCCTCTTCTCCCCAGGCAGTGCTCCAGTCCCTTCAGTATCCTTGTAGCTCTCCCTTGGACTCTCCTGCACTCAAAAAAGCCTCAGCTGCAGGCAGCAGCCTCCTCTGGAGAAGCCAAGGGGAGTGAAATCTCATGCAAGTTGTGAGGCATACGAAATTCCATGCAAACAGGAGGAAATTTTTTTTCCCTGGGAGGGTGACAGAACCCTGGAACAGGCTGCCCAGGGGGGTTGTGGAGTCTCCCTCTCTAGAGATATTCAAGAGCTGCCTGGATGTGTTCCTGTGTGACCTGCTCTAGGTGCTCCTGCTCTGGCCGGGGGGTTGGACTGGATGAGCCTTCGAGGTCCTTTCCATCCCCTGACACTCTCTGGTTCAGTGTAAGCTGTCACTGGAAGGTAGGAAACTCTGTTAAGACAAAAAGAAAACATATGACAGTACTCTTCTGTCTGGGTGCTGTTTAATTGATTACAGAAGTCTTGGTGCATTATGCCTCCTGATGGACCACTGCTATGCTTAGAAATTCCACTTTTCACTCTACAGCTGTTTGGTTGGGGGATGAGCCTGGGGGATGAGATGTTAGAAAGCAGCCCTGAGGAAACGGACTTGGGGGTGCTGATGGATGAGAAGCTGGACAGGAGCAGGCAGGGTGAGCTTGCAACACAGAAGGCAAATCACAGCCTGGGCTGCATCCAAAGCAGCATTGCCAGCAGAGCCAGAGAGGTGATTCTGCCACTTTGCTCTGCTGAGACCTCACCTGGAGTGCTGTGTGCAGCTCTGGAGCCCTCAACACAGGAAGGACATGGAGCTGATGGAGAGGGGCCAGGGAGGGCCATGAGAATGCTCAGGGGGTTGGAGCAGCTCTGCTATGAGGACAGGCTGAGGGAGCTGGGGGTGTTCAGCCTGGAGACGAGAAGGCTGCAGGGAGACCTAACAGCAGCCTGCCAGGACCTGAAGGGGGCTACAGGAAGGCTGCAGAGAGACTGTTTGCAAAGGCCTGCAGGGACAGGACGAGGGACAATGGCTTCAAACTAGAGCAGAGCAGATTGAGATTGGATGTGAGGAACGAATTCTTCATTATGAGGGTGGTGGAACACTGGAAGAGGTTTCCCAGGGAGGTGGTTGAGGCTCCTTCACTAGAGATACTGAAGGTGAGGCTGGAAGAGGCCCTGGGCAGCCTGATCTAGTTGGGGATGTCCCTGCTGAGTGCAGGGAGGTCAGACTGGATGAGCTTTGGAGGTCCCTTCTGGCCTGGACCATTCTGTGAGTCTATGGGTCTATGATTCTATGGGTTGTTGATTTTGTGGTTATTCCCTCTCCCCCCCACACCTTCCCCCATCATTCTCTGACTAATCGCTTCACTTCATTTAATTACAATGGGAGAATTACACTGTCAAAATTAATCCAGAAGCCTTTCTCCCCTCTTCCAGCTCTAAGTTACAGCCCAGGTGTGTCAGTCTGCCATGCTCAGCAACACTGATGTCAGCTCACAGCCTGAGTATGCAGGCCTTCAGAAAATGTTTAACTATCTGGGCAGAAAACCCCACTGCATGAATCCTCATGATGGAGCTTATCATCTTAGAACTGCATTGAGCCTGGATGTGAGGAAGAAATTCTTCATAGACAGAGAGATTGGCCATTGGAATGTGCTGCCCAGGGAGGTGGTGGAGTCACCATCCCTGGAAGTGTTTAAAATAAGACTGGATGAGGCACTCAGTGTCATGGGTTAGTTGGTTAGAAGGTGTTGAGTGATAGGTTTGACTTGATGACCTCAAAGGTCTTTTCCAACCTGGCTAATTCTGTGATCTGTGATCCACAGGATTTTGGAGGTCTCCTGGGATATTTTCAGAGGCACAACAGCAGAATTCCCAACAGACTGAAATGCTGCAACCTGAAGCCCCCATCCTAGCTACATGCTGGCTACAGGGTGACAGCAGGGAAGACCACCTGTGTGAAGCACCTCAGCAACCTTATGTTATACAACACACAACTCTGATAACCTCCAGGACTGTTTCATGTTAGAGCAATGCTCATTTGCTGCTGTAATTCCTGCAGCACAGGGAGTTCCCAGATAACCCCCATCTTCATCCAGATTAACCACTGCTTTTCTCTTGTTTTTCCTGAAGAAAAAAAACAAAGAGAAACTGAAAAGCATTCATAATACAAAATATAAGGCAAACCTCATGGAGTTCAATAAGGACAAGTGCAGGGTCCTGCATCTGGGGAGGAATAACAACAGGCACCAGGACAGGTTAGAGGCTGCCCTGATGCAAAGCAGCTCCACAGAGAAAGACCTTGGAGTGCTGGTGGGCAGCAAGTTCTGCATGGGACAGCAATGTGCTCTTGTGGCCAAGAGAGCCAATGGCAGCCTGGGCTGCAGCAAGAAAAGTGTGGCCAGCAGGGCTAGAGAGGTTCTGCTGCCCCTCTGCTCTGCCCACACCTGCAATCCTGTGTCCAGTGTGGGGCTCCCCAGGTCAAGAGAGACAGAGACCTGCTGGAGAGAGTCCAAGGGAGAGCCAGGAGGATGCTTAGGGGACTTGAGCATCTCCCCTGTGAAGAGAGCCTGAGAGCCCTGGGGCTGTTTAGTCTGGAGAAGAGAAGGCTGAGAGGGGATCTGATCAATGCCTCTCAAGAGCTGAGGGGTGGGTGTCAAGTGGAGGGGGCCAGGCTCTTTTGGGTGGTGCACAGGAATAAGCCAAGGTCAGTGGAGACAAACTTGAACAGAGAAGGTTTCAGCCCAACACGAGGAGAAACTTCTTTAAAGTGAGGATGACAGAGCCCTGGAGCAGGCTGCCCAGGGGGGTTGTGGAGTCTCCTTCTCTGGAGATTTTCAAACCCCAGCTGGATGCATTCCTGTGCAGACTCCCCTGGGTGATGCTGCTCTGGCAGGGGGGTTGGACCTGATGATCTCTGGAGGTCCCTTCCAACCTCTAATGTCCTGTGGTACTGTGATACTGAGATTTGTCAAGCATATTTCTTCCTGGAATCAGAGCAAGAAGAGTTGTGGATGTTGTTCACACCTGTTGATCAATCAGCCTTCAAGTTCAGAACCCAACAAAGCTCTTCAGGTGGCTGAAAAATGCAGACCCTCACCCTTGCAGAGCTACAGTCTGCTATGAACCTCGAAATTCTCTAGTGAAGTTCCTGAGCTTTCCAGAACAATTTCCTGCAGCAGCTGGATGATAAAACTATTGTGGAAAGGCTTTGTCAGAGGCCCTGTGGACATCTACATCTGACATGCCAGGATTATACATAATAAAAATGAATTGGAGGGCTGAAGACTCAATTAAGCAAAGGATGACCAATCTCCAAACAAAGCAGCCCTATGTCACCTTACATAAATAATCTGGCAATGCTTGCATGCAGTTTTTCTCCCTTCCCCTCTATCATAAAGCAGGACTTCCTTGCCTTTCTTTTTAAGACCTTGAACTTGTTCAGACTTGCCCATAAGAAGTGTGCCTGTGCATAAGCATTTCCTCTGGGTCAGATGGATGGAAAACCAAATTTGATTGCATTTTATTCTAAGATCTCCTACACACTGATTTCTCTTTAATGAGTATTGATTTTTAAAAGTGAATGCCTTTGGTATATGCTCAGCAACATTTTCTCACTGTGTTCTGTTTTTAACTACACAGGTGGGTAATTTTTAATTTGATTTGTCTTTAATGTTAGACTCTAGAGCAAGAGCTCTTCAAGAATTCCTTGCATTTGCTACCTAGCTTGGTATTCAGTAAGAGCTGATTGGCATTCAAGACCACCCAAAAAACCAACCAACCAACCAAAAAAAAACCTCACTGCAATTCACAGAATCACAGAGGCACAGAGTCAGAGTCACAGAGAGTCACAGAGTCACAGACTCAGAGTCACAGAGTCACAGAATCAGTCACAGAGTCACAGAGGCACAGAGTCAGAGTCACAGAGAGTCACAGTCACAGACTCAGAGTCAGAGTCACAGACTCAGAGTCAGAGTCACAGACTCAGAGTCACAGAGTCACAAAATCAGTCACAGAGTCACAGAGGCAGAGTCACAGAGAGTCACAGACTCACAGACTCAGTCACAGAGTCACAGACTCAGAGTCAGAGTCACAGACTCAGAGTCACAGAGTCAGAGTCACAGATTCAGAGTCAGAGTCACAGACTCAGAGCCACAGAGTCACAGAATCAGTCAGAGTCACAGAATCAGAGTCACAGAGTCACAGAATCAGAGTCACAGAATCAGAGTCACAGAGTCACAGAATCACAGAGTCACAGACTCAGTCACAGTCACAGACTCAGAGTCACAGAGTCACAGAGTCACAGAATCAGAGTCACAGAGAGTCAGAGTCACAGAGTCACACTCAGAGTCACAGAGTCACAGAACCACAGTCACAGTCACGAACTCAGAGTCACAGAGTCACAGACTCAGAGTCACAGAGTCAGAGTCAGAGTCACAGGCTCAGAGTCAGAGTCAGAGAGTCACAGAATCGGAGTCACAGAGTCACAGACTCAGAGTCAGAGTCACAGAATCAGAGTCACAGAGTCACAGAGTCACAGACTCAGTCACAGTCACAGACTCAGAGTCACAGAGTCACAGAATCAGAGTCACAGAGAGTCAGAGTCACAGAGTCACAGAGTCAGAGTCACAGAGTCACAGAGTCACAGAGTCAGAGTCACAGAGAGTCACAGAGTCACAGACTCAGAGTCACAGAGTCACAAAATCAGTCACAGAGTCACAGACTCAGAGTCACAGAGTCACAGAGTCACAGACTCAGAGTCACAGAGTCACAGAGTCAGAGTCACAGAGAGTCACAGACTCAGAGTCACAGAGTCACAGAGTTCAGAGTCACAGAGTCACAGACTCAGAGTCACAGAGGCACAGAGTCAGAGTCACAGAGTCACAGACTCAGAGTCACAGAGTCACAGAGAGTCACAGAGTCACAGACTCAGAGTCACAGAGTCACAGAGTCAGAGTCACAGAGTCACAGAGTCAGAGTCACAGAGAGTCACAGAGTCACAGAGTCACAGACTCAGAGTCACAGAGGCACAGAGTCAGAGTCACAGAATCCGAATCATAAAGGCACAAAATCACAGAGTCACAGAATCACAGATTCAGAGTCACAGAATCAGTCACAGAGGCACAGAGTCACAGTCAGAGTCACAGAATCACAGAGTCACAGACAGAGTCACAAAGGCACAGAATCACAGAATCAACCAGGCTGAAAATCATAGAATCAACCAGGTTGGAAAAGACCTCAGAGATCATCAAGTCCAACCTGTTACCTAATACCTAAGACCTCATGACAACTAAACCATGGCTCCAAGTGCCACAGCCAAGCTTTTTTTGAACACCTCCAGGGATGGTGACTCCACCACCTCCCTGGGCAGCACATTCCAATGGCCAATTACTCTTTCTGGGAAGAACTTTCTCCTCACCTCCAGCCTAAACCTCCCCTGGTGAAGCTTGAGATTGTGTCCTCTTGTTCTGGTGCTGGTTGCCTGGGAGAAGAGACCAACCCCCACCTGGCTACAACCTCCCTTCAGGTAGTTGCAGACAGCAATGAGGTCTCCCCTGAGCCTCCCCTTCTCCAGGCTAAACACCCCCAGCTCCCTCAGCCTCTCCTCACAGGGCTGTGCTCCAGACCCCTCCCCAGCCTCATTGCCCTTCTGTGGACACCTTCAAGTATCTCAATGTCCTTCTTAAATTGAGGGGCCCAGAACTGGACAAGGACTCAAGGTGTGGTCTAACCAGTGCTGAGCACAGGGCAGAATGACTTCCCTGCTCCTGCTGGCCACACTATTGCTGATACAGGCCAGGATGCCATTGGCCTTCTTTGCCACATTGGGGACACCGCTGGCAGTTACTGCAAATGAAACTGCAAGCTCCTGCTTCTGGAAATCACAGCCAAATAAATCAGAAAACATCATTGCAGTTGATATTCCACAGTGTGTGAACAGAATGTAAGTTCTTCAGAACCCTGCAAGATGTGTGAACCGCTGCATCCATTACAATTGTAATGGAAAACAACTATCCACAGGACTCCCCATGAAACAACAAAACCAAACCACAACTCATCACCATTTTTCTGGTTTTGATTTTATGGAGGATTGCAGCAAATCTCCCAAGAATGGCTGAGCATGAAAGGATCAGTCTGGGAGGATTCTGCCACAGGAGCAGGAAGGTGGAGCTTGCTGTGAGAGAGAGCTCTGGGCATCCTTCAGGGCTGGGACAGCAGGCTCAGAGTATCACAGTATCACAGGACATTAGAGGTTGGAAGGGACCTCCAGAGATCATCAGGTCCAACCCCCCTGCCAGAGCAGGAGCACCCAGGGGAGTCTGCACAGGAATGATGCCAAGTGGGGTCTGAAAGTCTCCAGAGAAGGAGACTCCACAACCCCCCTGGGCAGCCTGCTCCAGGGCTCTGTCATCCTCACTCCAAAGAAGTTTCTCCTCATGTCGAGCTGAAACCTTCTCTGTTCAAATTTGTCTCCATTGTTCCTTGGCTTATTCCTGTTCACCACCCAAAAGAGCCTGGCCCCGTCCACTTGACACCCACCCCTCAGCTCTTGAGAGGCATTGATCAGATCCCCTCTCAGCCTTCTCTTCTCCAGACTAAACAGCCCCAGGGCTCTCAGTCTCTCTTCACAGGGGAGATGCTCAAGTCCCCTAAGCATCCTCCTGGCTCTCCCTTGGACTCTCTCCACCAGATCTCTGTCTCTCTTGACCTGGGGAGCCCAAAACTGGACACAGAATTGGAGGTGTGGTCTCAGCAGGGCAGAGAAGAGAGGTAGAAGAACTTCCCTAGCCCTGCTGGACACCTTTCTTGCTGCACCCCAGAATCCCATTGGCTCTCTTGGCCACAAGAGCACATTGCTGTCCCATGCAGAACTTGCTGTCCACCAGCACTCCAAGGTCTTTCTCTGTGGAGCTGCTTTCCAGCAGGGCAGTCTCAATCCTGTCCTGGTGCCTGCTGTTTATTCCTCCCCAGATGCAGGACCCTGCGCTTGTCCTTATTGACCTTCATGAGGTTTGCCTGCAGCCAGCTCTCAGCCTGTCCAGGTCACACTGGATGGCAGCACAGCCTGAGAGGTGTCAGCCCCCCCCCATTTTTGTATCATCAGAACTTGTTGAGGGTACTCTCAATGCCCTCAGCCAGGTCATTGATAAAGATATTGAACAAAACTGGACCCAGTACTGATCCCTGGGGAGCACCACTGGCCACAGGCCTCCAAGTTGACTCTGTGCCATTGCTCTGTGCAGTTAAGCCTCAGGCTAGTCTTTATTTCAGCTTGAGTACTAAAGCTGTGTCCCTGCCCTTGTTTACCCTCAGCAGCAGTGGCCCCCTCCTTTTGGAAGGGAAAGAACAGTTTCAGATACCAGAGTATTTGGAGCAGAGGTTCTGGATATTTTAGCACTGTTCAGGCTTCACTCATCATGAATATCACTTTACAGCTTGGCACATAAACAGACTGTTTCTGGGGCATGAGAAAATGAAATCTATTGTAACTATATTCTAGGCCTTCTGGCCCAAATCTCTTTCTGGTGAAACTCCAGGGGTTTGTCAGTGGTCTTGCAGCAAGAGCAAACTCCTGGTCTAGCTGTACTTTGCAATACACTATTGCTGATTAAAAGATGAAGATAAACATTTGCTTCCAGACATATTAGATCCAAAAGCTTATTCATGTAGCCAAGTGCCTTGGGAAGGGAAACATGGAGAACAAAAAGCAGTAACAAAAACAAGGATATCAAGTTTATAAATTGGAATGTAAGGAAGAATCACAGAATTGTCAGGGTTGGAAGGGACCTCAAGGATCATCCAGTTCCAAACGCCCTGCCATGAATAGGGACACCTCACACTACAGCAGGTTGCTCACAGCCACATCCAGCCTGGCTGCAAAAACCTCCAGGGATGAGGCTTCCACCACCTCCTGGGGAACCTCTTCCAGTGTCTCACCACCCTCATGGGGAAGAATTTCTTCCTAACATCCAATCTGAATCTCCCCATTTCTAGTTTTGATCCATTCCCCCCAGTCCTATCACTCCCTGCTGCTGAAACAATGTATTAAAGCAAGCCTATGCACTGAAAGATTTTTTTAACAAAATTTTTTTACCAAAAAGATTTTACCAAAAGTAATTTACTTTTTTTTCCCTCACAGCCTTTTTCTCCACAAAAAGAGAGAGTTGGGGACATGGGTTGTGGCATGCAGACATGGTCAGGACACCCCTCAGTGCAGACCACTTCTGCTTGAGAAGTCCAGTTTCAGGAGAAGCTATCTGAAAGAAGCTTTCACTGCCTTACATCTCAGGGAGTTCAAAAATCACAAGCTTCATATTCCAAAGATCTGTCATTGTTGTAATTCACCCAGGAGATAAATATGTGAGAAATCTACACCCTGTGAAAAATGTGCATTTCAGGCACTGGTGGGATACAGCTGTCTCAGCCCTTGTTTACTCTTTTTTTTTTCCCCTACTGCTTCATGCACAGCATGGAAGATGTCTTTCTGCCAGCTGCCCAGAATCACCATCCCTTTACTCCATACTAAGTAGCTGATTGTGACACCTGCCCTCCCAGCTTACCTTCCTGCCCTTGGCAGGAGCCCTTTCTCCTATCTCAACAGGTTGAGAGCCCTGGGGCTGTTTAGTCTGGAGAGGAGAAGACTGAGAGGGGATCTAAAAAATGTTTATCAATATCTGAGGGCTGGGGGTCAGGAAGGAAGGGATAGGGACAGGCTCTGCTCACTTGCACCCTGGGATAGAACAAGGGGCAATGGATAGAAACTCCAGCCCAGGAGGTTCCACCTCAACATGAGGAGGAACTTCTTCACTGGGAGGGTGACAGAGCACTGGAACAGGCTGCCCAGAGAGGTTGTGGAGTCTCCTTCTCTGGAGACTTTCCAGCTCCATCTGGATGCATTCCTGTGTGACCTGTGCTGGATTCTATGATGCTGCTGTGGCAGAGGTTTGGACTCCATGATCTCTGGAGGTCCCTTCCAACCCCTAACATCCTGTGAGCCTTTGGAATTCCAAGGGGAATTCCCATTACACATGATAGCAACTGTCCCCCAGCCTGGGTGTTAGGCCACTCATATTTCCAGTTTCAGATTACCAGGCTGTCTCCCTTCCCACTGCATGAGACCCTTGCATAGGATGTGTCCTCTTTGGCCAGTTGCATGGCAGGAGTGAACTCCAACACGACACCATGACCAAACAGTCTCAGAGTTTGGCAAGGAAAGTGACAGTGGATTCATACACTCCATTCAAACCTCTCCATTTAGTTATGTGGAGATTAAAATCTCAAATTTTACTATGCTTAGGTGCTGCTCAACTCTTCACTACTGAAGTCCTGCACCCAGCAGCATGGTGCTCTGTTCTTTGCAGAAGCTTTGCAGCAAACAGTTCACATTTAGGAGTTCACAATGTTATAGACACCTGAGAATAAAAGAGGCCTGAAGGACCCCTAGCTGCTAATCTGAGACAGAGCTTTAATGAAATTTATGAGTCATAGGATCACAATGGCAGTCTTTGACATGTGGACACTCAGGGCAGAAGGGAGTTTGGTCACCTGCTCCTACTAACAATGTAATACTACCCAACAAAAGAGAGAAGACAACCAGAGCAAAGACACCCATCTCCCACTGTGATGGTTTTAAGACTGTCTTTAATTTTTCTTCTCACAAAGTTGGAGCAGAGAAAGTGAAAGGATGTAAATAAGTCACTATTGGGTGTAAGAAGGCAAAACAATGATTGTTCTAAACACTTCCATTGGGGAGGTAGAAATGTTTAAGAATCTCTACTCAAAACAAGGTTGGGGAGTTGGGCAGTCTCAGCTTGCTTGCTGGGCTTCTGTCTGGCTGCTGCTGATTCTTTTCCGGCTGAAGATAAGACACTGACCTTGACAAGCTAAGTCTAACAACCTCTCTTGGCTGTCTGTCTTCTGCCAGTGGAGTCTGGGGGGATTCCTTCTGGCTGGAGAGAGAGAGAAATATTTAAGAATCACTACTCAAAACAAGGTTGGGGAGTTGGGCAGTCTCAGCTTGCTTGCTGGGCTTTTGTCTGCTTCTTCTGGCTGAAGATAAGACACTGACCTTGGCAAGCTAAGTCTAACAGCCTCTCTGCTTCTTGGCTCTCTTCCCTTTTGCCTGTTCTGGGTGGGGGAGGAAAAAGAAGCATCCCCCCCCCCCTCTTTTGGAGGGCCCAAAGGGAGCTTGGTTGTGCTTTTCTGTTGATTGTACCTATTTGTAACTGTCGTGAATAGTGTCTATTTATACATATTCACTGCATTTCATCATAGATTGTAGTTTTTCTTGTAAATACAGCTTGCATTTGCTTCCAGACTGAGCTAGCCTGGTCATTGTCTGTGTGGGATGGGGATTTCAGCTCTCACACTGTTACACCCAGATACCTGACAGACTCTACTCCAGCAGCCTCTCAGGGTTTTTGATGTTTTAAAGCAACCTTTTCAGGTCACAGAGATAATTCATTTCAATCTAAAAAAGAATTATGTTTGTAAAGGCATTTGCCACAGATCTACACACAAGACTTGAATTTGAGGGGAGGGATTTCATATCTATGCTTTGTTATGTATACTTAGCATGGCCAGCTGAAATGTTTGCTCCTCTGTTTTTTCAAAGCACATGGGCAGGAAGATTGAGAATTGCACTATTAGCTCAATGGGAACATGCTCCAAAAGAGCAAGTGTGGAAATAAATACTTCTCAAAACAGAAACACCATTTGTCTTTCCACTTTTTCTCTCCTGAGACCTCACCTGGAGTGCTGTGTGCAGCTCTGGAGCCCTCAACACAGGAAGGACATGGAGCTGATGGAGAGGGGCCAGAGGAAGGACATGAAAATGATCGGGGGTTGGAGCAGCTCTGCTATGAGGGCAGGCTGAGGGAGCTGGGGGTGTTCAGCGTGGAGAAGAGAAGGCTGCAGGGAGACCTAAGAGCAGCCTGCCAGTACCTGAAGGGGGCTACAGGAAGGCTGCAGAGAGACTGCAGAGGGCTGCAGGGACAGGATGAGGGACAATGGCTTCAAACTAGAGCAGAGCAGATTGAGATTGGATGTGAGGAACAAGTTCTTCACTATGAGGGTGGTGGAACACTGGAAGAGGTTTCCCAGGGAGGTGGTTGAGGCTTCTTCCCTGGAGATATTGAAGGTGAGGCTGGAGGAGGCCCTGGGCAGCCTGATCTAGTTGGGGATGTCCCTGCTGACTGCAAGAGGTTGGACTGGATGAGCTTTGGAGGTCCCTTCTGGCCTGGACCATTCTATGATTCTTGAAAGAGTCACAAAGTGGACAGGAAGACAAACAATCTATTATTTTTTCATGTTGGTGAAATAATGAAGCTCAAAACACCCTCCATGTACAGCTTCTTAAAATACAGACATGAGAGGAGCAGGAGAAGATTTCAGCAAGATCAAATGCTTCAAATAATTTTGGAAATGGACTTTATAACTGGAGCAGTGATGCCTTTGCTAACAAGGTCTTTGCCCTGAGATATACACAAGTGTGGCTGAAGTTATAGTCAGTGTTTGCTTGTCATTAATTAAGTAGGTATTTATTAATTTAATATATTATCTAGAATCAAACCACTTATAGCAATGGACTTGAATTCAAACTTGATTTAATCCACAGTTTGGCACCCTGTAATGTATTATAAGCCTTGAGTTTCACATTACAGCCAGAACTGTGCTGGGTTCCTGAGTTCCTGCTATGTAACTGAGTCCCACTCCAAGCAGTAGGATTTGGCACTTCAAAAGAAAAAAAAAAGAAAAAAAAGAAAATCAGAAGTAAATCTTTTAGGTCTTCTTTGTAAGATTTAATTTTTGCTCAGCAAACATGTTAAAAGGATTTTAAAAGCAGAATATAAAATCAGTTCAGAAGCATATATTCCTAGAAATAAAGAGAAAAATCACACATTTATTCTTCTACTACTACTCCAAGTTTAAGGGCTGCTCAGAAAGTATCAGATTCAGATGCACTTGGTTTAAAGCAGACACTTGGCTACCATTCTGACTTCTCAAGGAGTTTGCTGACCCCCATATATCATAGAACCATAGAATTGTTTAGGCTGGAAGAGACCATGCCCATTACCACCTTATTCAAGGTGAGCAATGCCTTTGGCTCCACAGCCACCAGCATCTTCCATCAGACTGACAGGCAGTTCCTCAGTCTTACTAATGCTCCAAATGACACCAGGACTGGAAGGTGACTATCAGCTGGTCTGGTGAGCAGAAAGCAGAAGACCTTTGAAAAAGCACCTGGGTTTTTTATGCACATGGGGTGCAGCAAGAAAATTGTGGCCAGCAGGGCTAGGGAGGTTCTTCTCCCCCTCTGCTCTGCCCTGCTCAGACCACAGCTGCAATCCTGTGTCCAGTTTGGGGCTCCCCAGGTCAAGAGAGACAGAGACCTGCTGGAAGGAGTCCAAGGGAGAGCCAGGAGGATGCTTAGGGGACTTGAGCATCTCCCCTGTGAAGAGAGACTGAGAGCCCTGGGGCTGTTTAGTCTGGAGAAGAGAAGGCTGAGAGGGGATCTGATCAATGTCTCTCAAGAGCTGAGGGGGGAGGGGGCCAGGCTCTTTTGGGTGGTGCACAGGAATAAGCCAAGGAACAATGGAGACAAACTTGAACAAAGAAGGTTTCAGCTCAAGATAAGGAGAAACTTCTTTGGAGTGAGGGTGAGAGAGCCCTGGAACAGGCTGCCCAGAGAGGTTGTGGAGTCTCCTTCTCTGGACCCATTCAAACCCCACCTGGCTGCATTCCTGTGCAGACTCCCCTGGGTGATGCTGTTCTGGCAGGGGGGTTGAACCTGATGATCTCTGGAGGTCCCTTCCAACTTCTAATGTACTGTGGTACTGTGATACTCCATAGTACAGAGGATTTAGCATGAGGTCCATGAGCATCCAGGATGCATTATCTTCTGGAGGAAGAAAAGTGGGGTACTTGCTGAATGAAGAGGAAATGCATCATGCTGTGTTTGAGACTCCCTGAGTTCAGCCCTGCTCTGGTGGATGGGTGCATCTCTTGAGCTGAATGGAGAAAGCTGTATGACATAGTCAGGGCAAAGAAGGCCACCAGTGAAGCCTAAGCTAATACTCAACAGGAAACTCAAATACAGCACAAAAAAACCAAACCAAACCAAACCAAAACAAAAAAAACCAAACCAAAACAAAACAAAACAAAAAAAAACCAAAACAAAACAAACAAAAAACCCCCAACAAAACAAAAAAACAAAACCAACCAACCAATCAAACAAAAAGCCTCTTTTTTCACTTATTCCACTAAGCCAGTTGGCTGCAGGAGGAGCCTGGCCTTGATGTCCCAGGGCAACACGTGGACAGATGCACCACTCACCCCTTTATATTCGGGGGTGAACTCCTCTATCACTCAAACAGGGTCAAATTAGCTAGCAGGATCCCAGCCCAGTCTCCAGCTGACCAAGCTCATTAGGTCTTTAGCTGCCAGGGATGCAGTTGTGGCCAGCTGTAAGACTGATACACAAGTCAGTACCTGCCAAAGGTCAGCAATCATCAGCTGGCCAGCTGTGGATTCTCCTGTGGGACCCCAAGGACTGGCTGAGAGGAGTAAGGAGAAGTGATGAGCGAGTCAAGGGCTCCACAGAGGAAGGTGAGGGGAGGGAAGAGGTCTAGAGTGGGGAAAAATCAGTTGCCTGCTGTGGTTAAGTCTGACTGGTCCTGACAAGCAGGCTGACCTGGGAAGGCAAAGATACTGAAATTCCCCCCAGACACAGCCATGAATTTGGAGTGTACCTGGGCACGTTTTGATGAGCAGTGTGAGTCCAGACCCCTTCATTCTACAACAATTAATGACTAAAGGCTTATCATTTTTAAGCTTTAGCCCAGGAGAAGAAAGAGGTGTTGTTTCCTACAGGAGAAACAAGTGTTTTTCCACACCAGCAGCTCAGAAATACAAACACAGGACAAGCAGATGCTGTATTTAAGAGACATTTGCTAGGTCCTTAGGTTATTTTTGTCATGTACAGTGGGCCCTTTGATCTGAGATGAAAATATGCATTTCACTGAAAATGTCTGCTTGGTTTCTCAACAAAAGAAAAGAGACACAAGAAGCTCTTCACAAGCACACACACACACACACACACAAAGCACAGCTACCTCCATCGATCAGAATCTAAGCCAAGAAAGCATGAATTTTCAGAGGTAAAATTAAAACAAAACTTAATTGGGGGGGTGGAGGGAGGGGAGTGAGTTAATTGCACAGAATTATGCCTTTCATTGCAGTGAGTGAGAGAAAACTTGCAACTTCTGTGTTTAATTATGACACTATGAGGCACCCCTCCACCTGCCTGCCTGCCCACATGATCCCTGCATGACATTGAAGAGCCTACAGCACTCAGCCACAGGTAGCAGGAGTTGAGGGAGGTGGAGCTCAGGTTTTCTAGACCATCATCTCAGGTATCTGTGGGCACAGCCTTCCTTAAATGAACGTGATTTGCATAGAATGCAAATCTGTCTTTTCAGTCACACTTATGACTGAATATGCAAAATCTGACCCTAACGCTGTGCCTCCCAAAACAACAGCCTGTTGCATCTTATTCTTCCCAACCCATGAGCTAAAGGTGTTAACTTCCACTTCTTCTGAGGACTACAGGCATGTTTCAGCTCACAGGAGCTTTGCTTACAGAGGTCCTTTAATTAACTTTTGTTTGTTTCCTCGGCATGCACAGCGAAACCCTTAGACTCTAATGGAGTCTAGTAGGACTGAGGCGACTGCAGACAAACATGCCACAGATGGCACACTTCTTCCCACTCTCTGAAAAGCCACTTCTCAGACGTATTGACCTTTTTGCAGCTCTTAAAATGTCTGCCAGCCAAAGAGAGGTGTACATTACCAACATGTGATTTGCTGGTGTTGCTCTGCATACTTCGCTGGCGATCCCTTGCCAAGGTCAGCACAAAGCAGCAGAGCAAAATGCTGAAAGTTCTCCTGCTTAGCTCATTTCAAACCATCATTTAAAATCATCAGCTGGCCATGACCAGCATCCTTGGGAAGAGATTTTTTAGTGGAGAGGAGCGAGCACTGCAGCAAGGTGTGAGAGATCATGAACAAAAGCAGTGATATTCCACAGTCTTGCACAGGGATTTTTATGAACAGAAAGGCTCAGGAAGTGGTTACCTCACTTGTACCTCTGGTTTTCAAACCACTTTTTCTCCTCAGTGATTACTTGGGACCTACCTATACATACAGACAGTTCAGGAAAGTCCTTCTCATGAATTATTCTGTGGGAAAGAAAAAAATCTTACCTCAAAATTACACAGCAAGGGCAGAAAGGGATTTTGAGGGAAGTGGCTGCACAGGAGTGGGCAAGCCGCCTGCTGCCCAGATAGAGGAGCAGTTAGGTGCCACCTCAATATCCCCCTGCAGCCCTTCATGGGGCATGTGGCCCCTCAGGGTGCTGCCAGGATAGGGCCATGCCTGGAGAACATTTCCTTCATCCACAACTCCTAGACACTGCCAAAGAGCAATCAGGTGGTAACTTTTGGTGGCATGACGACACTGGGTTGGGTTCAAGTGAAAGATTTATCAGAGGTGAAATATCACTTCCAGGTCGCTTGGCCACCCAGTGCTAACAACATAAACACAAGTGACAAATGCATCTTCATTCCATGCCAGTGAGGTGCATATCCCTGTCCAGTCAGAATGCTTAACACAGGGGACATTTCTGGATGCACTGAAGGGCCCTATCTCTGCCTTTTTTAAGGGAGGAGGGGGATAGAAACGTTTTGGATTACAGTTAAAGCAGTGCAAAGAGATGGACATTTTTCATGGTGGAAAGACTTGGAAAAACTTTTTAACTCTGAAACTCCTGAAGGCTTCACCCAGCTATTTCTAGACCCATGTCAATAAGAGGAATGAATTTTCATCCTGACTGGTGGGACTGAAGGCTTTAGGAGCAAACAGATGCCTGTTGCTTAATGGATATTGTGAAATGCTCCTCCTGGATTGTGACAGAGATACTTGTGGTTTGTTCTTACTAACTTTACTAAATTTGTTTTGCCAGAGCATTGGGAGTGACAGAGTACAATTCCCTGGCAGGATACCAGAGCAAGATCGTGCTTCTTTTTTTTTTTTTTACAGAGGAGTCACCATGCAAATTTAGGACCAAGTCCTAAATACATCTTCAGTCTTCATGCTCAGGGGAAGAAACAAAGGCTTTCCTGGGGTGAAAGGCAGGAACAGGAAAGAAAAATAGCGACAAAATATTTCACTCTTGCAGAAAATAAAGTAAACCACTCCCACAGCAGGAGAGGAATGGACCCTCCACGGTTTTGCTCCTTCATGAGCCGGCTCGGAGTAATACCCACTGGTGATGGGAGAAACAAGCTCCCAGACCCCAGCCCAGCAAGACGCTCCCAAGACGGTCGTGAGGAGGCAGGTCCCCACGCACGCAGAGGTCAGGAGTGCCCTCGCCTGGGCTGCGGCTGAACACGGACGCTGGCGGACAGCCGGCAGCAGGGTCTCGCTGCACTCCGCAATACCAGGAAATGCCTTTAAAGAAGCAGCAGGCCAGACAGCTCTCTCACAGCACGCTTTATTTGCAGCGGGGTGTCAGGGGAGCGCTCGTCCCGAGCCCCAGGGTCTGTCTGCCCTGGGCCGGGGCGGGGGGTCCCAGGAAGGGCCAGACGGGGCGCTTTGACCCGAGCCCCGGAGGGAAGCGGCAGGACAAGCGGCGCTGGGGCCGCCCCTCTCGCCCCGAGAAACGTTTACAGGATGCGGCTGAGCGAGGAAGGCGGCCCCGGCGGCCCCGGCGGGAGCACGGCGGCCCCGGAGGCGGTGGCAGGCGTGAGGTGCTGGCCCCCTCGGGCCTCTCATAGCGCCTGGTAGGTCCGTCGGGGAGGCGGTGTCCCAGGCGTACCCGGCCCCGAGTCGATGCTGGCGCTAGACGAGAGGGAGTCGGCGTCGCGACGGGGCAAGCCCGGCTCCTCCGCCGGAGAGAGGCGGTCCACGATGCTTGAGAGGCAGTCCAGGCTGGACAAGGCGCTGGTCTGCTCGGTGGCATACCCTGCGGCCGGGGAGGGGATGGACGGGGGCGAGGAGGGCAGCGCGTTACAGCGGGGCCCTGCGCTGCATCCCCCGAGTGCCCAGGAGAGCAGGGCGGCCCCCTCGGACCCCTCCTCCACCCCCCCGCCCTGGTCTGCTGGCGGACCGAGCTTACCGTGGGCTATGTCGGAGCAGTAAACGGCGTCGAAGCTGCTGCCTCTCGCCGACCAGACGGGGCTGCCGCAGTCGGCCTGCAAGACAGCGAGGGGAGAAGGTGTAGGCACGGCCATTCCCATCTCGGGGCCAGTGGAATTTTCTCCCCGGATGGAAAGGGCCTTAAAGCCCGGCAAGGAACGAGCGGCAACGCTGCGGGCAGACTGCCTGATAGGCAGACCTTTCCCCATCTCCCCTTCTCCCCCCAGTTCCACACCTAACCCCTCTGCTGCACCGCGCTAAGCTGAGTGGAGTGGGAAGGCGAGCCCCCGGGGGCCGGGGTGCTTGCTGGATGCCCACTGGCAGCGTTACCGTTCCCCCACGCGTTCCCCGAAAGCCCATGTGCACATCCAGCATTAGATCTGGAAAGGGGCCTGGTTAAAAGCAAACCATCCACCTTTCCCTGAGGTCCGATTGTTTTCGGCCCATCCCACACCCATGGCACCGGTCCCACGACGTCGGGATGGACCTGCCCCGGGCCTTCCTGGATTCCCCCACAACACCATTGCTGCTGCCCCTCTCTTACCATCCCATCTGAGCAGCTAGAAGTGGGGCTGGTCGGTTCGGAACAGCTCTGTCCTGGCAGGTGATAGTAGTTTTCTACCTGTTCCCTCAAGAGCTCCTGGAGGCTCTCGATGTATCTGATGGCGTTTCTCAAGATCTCTACTTTGGGGAGTCTTTGGTTGGGGTTGGCAGTGGTGCATCTCTTCAGGGTCTCAAAAGCCTGGTTCACTTTCTTCAGCCTCCTCCTCTCCCTCATGGTGGCCGCCTTTCGACGGTCCATTGTGGTAGATTTTCTCTTGCAGGCTTTGCAAGCCCACATGAGGCAGTGGCCAGCCTGGTGGTGTCCGGTGGGAGCTCGGACATGCTCCTCTTCCTCGGAGCAGGCGGGCTCGGGGGGCTCGGGGCCTCCGAAAGGAGGCAAATCCCTGGGCTCAAAATCCTCGGGGAACTCACCCTCCGGGGAGGAGAGGCAGGAGCTGTCATAGAAGAGCTCGGACGGAGAGAACTGGCAGCTGTCCATCACCTCCATCCCTGTAGCGGAGGCGTCAGTGCAGCCACCGGCTCTCGGCGAGGCGCTCCGTAGCGCTCTGGGGCAATTTCCCCAGTAATTAGCGACCTGAGATGAAGTGTCCTTTGGCTGATGCAGGAGGCCCTTATATACACATGTAAAGGGAGGCTGGTCCGCAGCGGCCACTCTTTATTAGCATATCCCACCACATCCCCTGCCGGGGGCTGTCTGGGCAAACCCCTTCCAGTCCCCAGGAGACAAATTGCTCCGCATCGCTCTTTTAGAGAGCTTTGAGCTGGGCAAATCTCTTATGAACGACCTTCCCAGAACTGACTGAGATATCTCCTAAGTTTAAACCAAATCCGGGAATTTGCAGTTTAGGTATGAAAAGAGAAAGAGAGGCAGCAGATACGCATGGCCCACTGACATTTCCTGCAGAGTCGTTCCTTGTCCCTCTCTCCCCATCTCCCATCGCACGCTGCAGCGGGAGGGACGCCAGCTCTCTCTGTGGGGGTTTACCGTAAGAGTCCCGCACAGCATCTACAGCGTCTACTTGTGTAGCTTTGTTCCCCGTGGCCCATGGTCCAGGTCTAGCCTCAAACGATTTATTCCTCTTTGCAGACTTAATATTTGTTAATTTATCTTGAGTCCTGCGATTAAAGCTGTGTCACTAACCCTTTAGATTTACAAACCGGGGGACAAAAATGCACAGCTATGTGTGGCAAGGAAAGGTAAGGAGTGGGGAGACCCAGTTTTTAGTGCTATCGGATCCCATCGCAGGGAAAGGCAGTCACAAAAGAAAAGCGTGTGTGTTTGCTCCCACACAAATCCCCTTCCCATTCTTTGTCCTGTTCGTGTGACCCGGTCCTGCTAGAGACACAACAGTCAAGCACTGCTTTGGGCTTGCTAATTTTCTGCTTTCAGGCAAACTTGTACCGTTACAGATGCGTCCCAGCTGCCAGTGCAACAAACCCCTCCTGGAAGTGTAAAATTTCTAACCCCACAATCCCTAAGTAACTTTACACAAGCCGGGGACAAAAGCTTTGCAGAGCTCCAGCCGCAGCAGTAGCTGAGCGGAGCGGTGCAAGGGTCATTAGAGTGGTAATGAAGCCATTTAACAGGCATTTGATAAGGCGCAGGAATCCTTTTGTTTCATCCAGGTGGCTTTTGTAGTTGAGGAAAATATTATGAGAAGGCGAAGGAAACTTTCCCTACCTGGGAATAAAATTATGTGACCCGGGTTAATTCAGGCGGAGAGCAAGTGACCTATTCAGCCGTTCAAACGCTATGGAGCCGGTCTGTGTGCCCAGGAAAAAGGCTTCTTCACTTAGCCTCTCTTCAGGAAGAGGTAACGCGGAGGGCATGGCTACTCGGTTGTCTCAAGGAGCCGCTCTTCAAGTGAGCAAGGCGGCTTCACGACCTCAAAAAGTGGATTTCCACTCTCAGGGTAAAACTTGAAAAAACCCCTCCATGCACACACCCTTCTTCCTACGAGCGGGGATACAATTGTCTGAAGGCTGGAGAAGGCTACATCTGCACTGCTTCGGTTTATTTGGGGCTATAAACGGGGGGAGCCCCCTTTGAAATGAATACTGTAGAAAAGCAGAGAGTTGATAAAGGGGTAAAGTTACAGAAAGGCGAAAGCTCAGAATTTCAAGCTTCTGCCGCTCCGAGGTGCAGGTTGCTGTTTAGTTGGGCCACATCTGAAACAGGGCAATCCTCTATTGTTTTCCTAAGAAACCGTCAGTCAGAAGGGGCTCTGCCTGGCAGTAACTTGAACTCTTCACTGACTTGTGGCGTGCACACACACAGACACACGCACACACTTTTATTTACCACGCTCGCACTGCTAAAATAGACCTGTTTACAGATTTATGCTTTGTGCACAAATAAACTTGATCTTTAAAGTGCAGCTCCGATCACCTTTCAGGAATTTCTCTCCAAGCAAGTGTGGATCTCCTGGTGCAGAATGCCAAGCCCCTTGGTCCCACTCTCCTGGCGTGCTGAGCTTTAGCTCCCAGCTTTAACTCCTAATCCAGCAGGGCTGGGGTTGTTAAGAAACGTGCCTTTTCCCCAAAGTCTTTGAGGGGCTATGGAAATTTGTTTCCTTTTTCTCTGGATATTTTGGGGGAAGGAGAAGAAAGAATGGAAGAGTCTGTCACTCAGGAAGTAAAAAAAAAAAAGAATAATCTGTGATTAGTATCCCTTAGAAGCCCCCGGCCCCTCTAGTAAAGTGATCTCAAAACAAATTTGCAAAAGTGCAGTAGGAGAGTGGAACTAAAGAAAGGGGATAGAAAGCGCAAACTCCAAGGGTGGATAATGAGGCTGCTGGGGGACGGGGCGGGGGGGGGGGGGGTGGTGGGGACCAGACGGGGACTTGAGGTGGGGGCGGGTAGGTAGGGCTATATTTCAGGAAGCTGAAGTTTGGAAAGCGGGAACAGCCTGAACATCAGGCACTGCTCCTATGGATGGGCAGAAAAGGAACGCTGAACGCGTTGGGAGCGTTTTAAATACTATTTCTCACCCCAACTCTTCCCCTTTCGCAGCAGTCGCCGTGCCGCACCTATTTCAGGAGGGATCCAATCCCACATGCGAGCTTTTCCTAAGGTCCACACCTCTCTATTTAAGCAAAGAAAATCCCGCCGAAATCATAAGTCACCGGGCAGGGGCGTGAGAGGTGTTCGAGGCCCACCCGAGCGCTCCCCGCAGTGTCCGGCCCCGGCGTTCGCTCCGGTGAGGACGGCGGAACCAGGCAGTGCTCTGGAGAGCTCTGGGGACAGCCACGGGCAACGAGAGTGTCACGCAGGGATGCATTTTACTTTCTGTGCCTGCGGGGTCGGTGACGTCCGGCACAAGGCGAGCCGTGCAGCCGCTCCGTGATGCCCCCGCCTCTCCCCTCCCGCCGTTGGTGGGTGCCCGCGGCGAGGGCTCCTCAGCGCCGCGGACTCCTCTGCGCCGCCCCGACAGCAAAACTGTTTCCCAGTTGGCTTGGTGGGGCCGTGCGATTCCAGCCGTGTGAGAAACGTTTGGTTCCCCCCAGCGCTTGGGAACCGTGCGCACCTAAGTAAACACATTAGTACCTGCCAGAGGGATTTGTATAGAAAGCAGCTGAAGAAGGCATTGGCCTCTGCTGGCACCCTGGGACTCCCAAGAGAGATCAAAGGGACACGAGGGGTTTTTTAGCAGCCTTGAGACTGGGAAAAGTTGCTAGTTCCTGCTATCGGAGGAACGTCTCAGTGAGCACATGGCTCAATTATTCAACCTTCTCCCGCCCCTGACCCCCTTTCCCATTCCTCAATTCATTGTCCACAGAAAGGTAGAAGCTCTCGAAAAAAAAATGTAGGAGTTCCACTAAGCAGAAGTGATCCAAGCAGGAATTTTCTTCTTGGAAATAGCTGCTGGGTCGACGCCTGTCCGCCTCTCCTTCGAGCCCAGAAAACAAGGCAAGCCCGCTGCCGGGTGCCGCCTCTCTCTCGAGGTTGTGGGCGGTTTTATGGAGGAAAATAATAACACTAATGATAATAACACTAATAATACTAGTACACTACTACTACTAATCTTTTAAACGCTTATCACTTCGGAGGAGAGCGGTGAGGAGGTAGCTGCACTGCAGACATCCCGTCTGCCTCCACCCATCGCTCTTCGGACCCGCAGGCAGCTGGGGCGGGCGGCGCTTGCGCTCCGGGGCGCACTGGGCTGGGCAAAGCACCCCTTGAGGGCCGCCGCCGCTCCCGTACCCCTTCGCTTCTTGGGGAGCGGAGCAGGCAGAGGCCAGTGCTCAGCTTTCCGGGAGCAGCTTTCCGGCCAACTCTCTCGCGTAGACAAAACTGTGAAGGGGAGTGAGGAGCAGGAGGGGGCATCTGCGTTTATGTGAAAACTTCCATGACTTTGTGCGTGGCCCCTCCGTAAAAGGACTTGATTAAATCGCAGACCTCTTGTCCTTACCCAGTATTAAGCTTTGATTTTGTGATTACAGGGCACTGTTTGCTTTGGCTGGGGACTTAAATAAAGATTATCGTTATTAATATCAAACACAAACATTTTAATTGCAAACACACCGAAGACCTTCGCCGGGAAGCCCGAGATGTCAGCCGCGGCCGCGAGGTCACATCACAGAGAGCCTCTTCGGGAGGTATTTTCTTTATTTAATTAAAAAAACAAAACAAAACAAAACCAAAACCCCAAACCCAAAAAAAAAAAAAAAAAAAAAAAAACAAAAACCGAAACAAATAAAAAAACAAATCAAAACAAAGCAACAAAAAACCCCAAACAAAATACCAAAAAACCCCAAACCAACCAACCAACCAAAATACCCAAAACCCCAACCCACCAGAACCACCTAGCCACAACCTCCTTATGCAAGCTTACTCCAAACAACCGCTCAAGTTACCCTGTTGCTGGAGGAGACTTGCCGTGGGGGTCGTACCGGGCGGACGGACCAGTACCGCTGGGCTGAGGGCAAACCTGACAATAAAGTGGCCGACGTTCCCCGGTGGTTTCGGGGATGCTTCAGCTCCTCTCCTGCCCCACTGCTGGCAGCGGGTCCTGCGGAGCTCGGTTCGGACGGTGATGCCTCAAACACGTCAGCTGCGTGCGGCCCTTCTCTCTGACCCAACGAGGATCGAACAAATTGTTAGGGAAGGCGACTTGCTGCTAACCCGGTCTGACACACACTGCTGCTGATCCAGTCCCTTTGCTACGGAAGGGAACTGTAACATCTTCTTCGCCGAAAGACAGAGGCTGCCAGCAAGAACCCGCGGTCTCTTTCTGAAGGGCCCGAGGCTTCCCCGAGGCAAAGAGGTGTTTGAAACGAGAAAAAGGGGGAAGCCTCAATTGCTCCTTACTCATTAGAGAGCTATTACAGCAAGTAATTAACTCCTTTGAAAAAACAGGCTGGCCGCGGTGGCAGGTGGAGGAAAGAGGCCACCGCGACGGGAGAGCCAGCTCTTGGAGCAGGCGGACCCACTCGTGCCTGGACCGGCTGAGACACCTTCCAGAAAGGTGGCTGTGACGTTTCAAAAACACACACACATTAAAAAAATTTAAAAGAACAACAAAACCAAATCAAGGGTTAAAGCTGACGAGCAGAGAGCCCGCGGGCGGTGAAGGCAGCGTCCCTTCGCTTTTGCCAGCTGTCCAGCAAGCCGTGTATGTGTGTAAAGGACAGTTCGCCGGTGGTCGCCCCTTCCCGGGGGTATAAACAATCCGTTACAGACCGTAACGCTCTGACTGCGAGTAGCTCCACTCCACCGTCCTTGGAGAGGCTCTGTTTTGTTTTTTTCTTTTTTTTTTACATCACTGAGTGAAAAACTTCATATGTTGTTAACCCCCTCTCCCCCTCCCCGACTTCGTTTTGTCTGCTTAACTCTCTCCTCCCTGAGGGGCCTCGTTCTTTTCTCCCTCAGGCTGAAGGAAGTCAAGGGGAGTTACCTTTCCTGGGAAGAAATCACAGCCCCCTGGGGAGCGGACTCCCGTCACAGCCCTTTGCCGCCCTAGGAGGCTAGCAGGCTCATCAGTTTGGCAGCAGGCAGGGCCTGGGTTTCACGTCCTCCCGTGCGGAGAGGAAAAGGTGAGGTGCGCTGAGCCTCCTTCTTCCCAACGGCTAGGGTGAGGGGCTCTTCGCGCTTTCCCTTTCGAAGCCCTCCCAGCCTGAGCAGGACAAGGCCGAAGGAGCGTCCCTGCCTGGCTAACTAGGTAAGCGGCACTGCCAGACACGTTAGGGGGAGCAGTACCGCTTTCCCGGGGGGATAAACGTGTTCCACAAGCACGGCGAGGAAACGGCCATGGATCGCTGCAGGCCCTGCCGAAGCAGCCACTCGTGCCTGCCTGGCTTGCTCCGGGAGCGGGAGGGCAGGAGGGTAATTAACGCCGCCGCTGTGGACCTAGATAAAGGACAGACGCTCCTTACAGGAGAGAACGAGGGGAAAAAAAAAAAAAATCTGTCCTGATCGCTGCTTCCAGTCACAGGGGTCGTGTCTTGGCTACACGTGTCTGGTTTCTGTAACTTGGTGATGGGTTTTAACTCCGGGTTATTATTCAATTACGAAGTGGGGTAAAAACACTGTAACACAAAGAGCTTTATTTTACAATCCAAGAAATCCTCCTGTTCTTATATACAATATCACATCCCACCATTTAAATATATGTGTTTGTTATGTTTACAAAAGAAAAAAAGACAGTACTAAAATTATTTACAGGAACGAAAAACGAGGGGCGGGAATCCTTTAAATACAACTAACATGAAATGCAACCAACAGCTTCACTCAGACAGGAATGAACTTTCTGGTGAGTCTCAGTGAGAGTGGATCACCAATATACAGGTAAGTGTTTTAAATTAAAACAAAACAAAACAAAACTAACGCCAAAAAAAAGAAAAAAGAAAAAAGAAAAAAAAGAGAGAGAGAGGAGGGGTGGTCTATGCAACACAATTTTAAGGAAACAAAACTCGGGGGTGAGGGGAAAATGATGAAAGAAAAAAGGGGAAAGTCTGTTTGACTTGAGTCAGTGAGAGCCGTTTTCTGGGGGGTAGGTGTACCTTGATTCGACCTTAACAAGGCCCGTGCCTAGGCTTTCCACTGCGTTAATTTGCTGCATTACTTGTTTAGAGGGAAGGGATGGGGACTCCATCTCTGTTAGATATATACTTCCAGAGCAGCCCGACTTATTTCTCCACCACTTCCTCCACGCTGGTCAGTTTGGGCTCGTCGGAAGAAATACTGTCGACTATGGAAGAGAGACAGCGAAGGCTGCTGGAGGCTGACGACTCGACGATGGAGTCTCCTGCTCGAAGAGAGAAAAGGGATTAAAGAGCAAACGGTTCCTCCCTGCCGGGCCTGCGGGGCAGGACTCGCGGCAGGCGAAGAGCCCTGGCGCCGGAGGGGTGAGACACTGATAGGGACTGCGAGCGGTGGGGCAGGAGAAAAGCGCTCGGGAGCACGGCCCGGCGGCGGCCGTTCCGCCGCGCACACGGAGGGCCGCAGCCGCAGTTCCAGTTACCTTCCTTGGGGCTGACCCCCAGGGCTCGGGAATGGTCAGAAACGCTTTGCCAGTCGGAGCTGCAGGTGCTCAGGAAGTCTGAACTGGGGATCTGCGGCACACACACGCCGGGGCGGGAGACACGGGGAGAGGATGGGTATTAAATAAGGCCAACCGCGGCTCCCCGGGCTGGGCCAGCTGTTGCTGGGGGGCCCCAGGAGCCCGCAAGTTCTCCTCCGCGCCCGTCAGCCTGCACGGCCGCCAGGGCCGCCGCAGAGGTCGTGCCGAGGAGGGCAGACGGGCACGGAGGTTTCGCGGCTGGAAGCCAGGGCGGCGGGAGGAATCAAGCAGCAGTGCTTACATTTCCCTGCTTGGGGTTGAAGCTGAAAGGGTCCCCCCCGATTTCCTGCATTTTCTCCTGCTGATCCAGCCTGTGTAAGAGGTCCTGCAGTCTCTCGATGTAGCTGATGGCACTCCTCAGGATCTCCACCTTAGGCAGCCTCTGATTTGGGTTCGCCACAGTCCGCCTTTTCAGAGCCTCGAAGGCTTCGTTGATCTTCTTCAGTCTCCTTCTCTCCCGCAGAGTGGCTGCTTTCCGTCTGTCCGTGGGGGCCGACTTTCTTTTGCAAGTTTTACAAGCCCAGATCAAACACTGGCCTGGGCAGTGGGGGGGTTGTAGTCCAGGGGGTGCCAGCACATGCTCCTCTCCGCTGCTGTCACTGCCAGCCTCTGGTGGCATTTGGTCCTGACATGGCGACAAGGTGCCATCACTGCCTGGGTACAGTGGGGATCCCTCGGCCATCTCCAGCTGCTGTAGGGCTCCATTCTCCCCATCCAAATAGAAGAAATAGGAGCTAGTTTCAAAAAGGTCCATCATCATGCTGTCTCCCAGCCTCTCTGCCTGCTTAAGTTGGGTGGCAGGCTCAAAAACACCCTGAGGAACAACCCAGATGGAATTTAATTAGTGCAGTGACATAAGTCCTTCCTGCTTTATATAGGAGCTGCTGAAACCCTATCCAACTTTTAGCTGTCGCGGTGCATCACCCTCCAAAACTTATTCCAGCCAGTCTCCTGGGCACTGTCCTGAGAACATCTCCTCTTTAGAAAGCGGGGGGGGAGGGGAGGGGGGGGGAGGAGAGGGAGTGGGATATAGATGGGGGGATGGTGGAGGAAGGCAGATTAAAAAAAAAAAAAAGGGAAGTCGAGAAAAAGAAAGGTATAAGTTACAACCTAACTTTTTGTCTACTCAAAATCCCATGAGCTCGGGACGCAGCAAAGGGACATGAGGTGGGGGCACAGGAGACGTGCCCGGGCGAGACGGGTGGCCCTGTCCCCTCTGCTGAATCTGCGGGGGCACAGCTGGAGGACAAAGGTGTGGGACTTCACAGGGAGCCCTCCCTCAAGCAAACCCCTTACCCCCAACCCCTCCCCCCCCCCAGCACACACTCCTTGCTCCGGTGCTAAGTATAGATCTATAGGGAGAGATTTCAAAGGCAGCCAGCACTCTCCAAATAGAAGGGTTAATAGTTTCAGAAGAAGCCCCTGCTATTCCCCTCTCCCTCCCCCAAAGCATGCCATTCCTGTCACCCAAGCCACCCGGGCCAGCCCAACGTCAGAAGCCAAGCTCACTGCTCCTCCACAGACAGGCAGGAGGCTGCCAGGGCAGAAGCTTGCTCCTGTGCTGAAGGACCCAAGGTTATTGCACCTTGGTTGAGGCTTTTAATCTGAATTTCCCCACATTGCCCATGAGGTGACAGGAACGATTCCAGGTGACTGGGTTGCAATCTGACAGGGCTCTCTGGACAGTCCCTGTCCTTGACAGTGTTCAGGACAAGCAGAGCCCAGGCATGTGGTGAAACTGCAATTTAATCCCTTGGGCCTGGCTAGAGATGTAGAGCTTCCTAGCCCCTGAGACAGAAACAGAGCTGCTGTCCACTCTCTGTGGGTGCATACCACAACATCACATCATACAAGGCTTCCCTTATATCAGGAAAGAGCAGATATAGGAAAATGGACTGTTTGCCTCTTTCCCTGGGTGCCTTGTGTTCCTTAAAACCTATTTAATTTCTTTCTATGTATATAAATATTCGTGTGTATCTACATCAGTGTGTGTCCATATTTACAGCCACACACATGTCTATATTCATGTGGATAAGTAAGTACATTTCTGTGAGTGTGTGTCTGTGTGTGTGCACTTTCCTACAGAAACTCACAACCACATATGGAGAGTGGCTGAAGCCTCTGGAATACCACAATATCTCTCAAATGCAGTTTCTAACTTAATTCTTTCTGAAGGGAGTGGTGGCATTTTTGTCCTTTTCTCAGAAAACTACCATGAAATTGATCACTGACTTGGCTATTTCTCCAAAACTGATTACAAACCACCCTTTAGGAGTGATTGTGATTTTGTTTTGACCAAATGAGTGGTGTTGGAATGGATCTCATTTCTCCTTTAATAAGGCAGAACACAACCCATGGATGGCTGCGGATGGGACAAAGCAACTCAGACTGTGCTCAGTGAAACTTTGATACTAATATTCCAGCACTGAGATTTTCTTTTTTCCTTTTCAGAGGAAAGGACAAAGAAAGGATCCTTAAAGAAAGGCTAGCCTAGCAGGTAGGTAGGTGAACAGAAGACACAGTTTCTCAGTTTTCATGCTCTGCATCTTGCTTTCTGTTTTTCACATAATTTCCCTGTGATTTAATTTCTTTACCTGTAAAAAGGGAAATAATTTTGACCTTTACCCATCCATTGTTTTTAATTTGATTTTCTGCCTATCCAGGATGCAGCCACCCCTTGGTTTTACATGCTTGGGAGTTGCACAGGGATGTTTATCCCATATCAGTAGTGATGGTAGTATAGAAAAAAAAAGAAAAAGAAACAGAAAAAGAAAAAGAAAAAGGAAAAAAAAGAAAAAGGAAAAAGAAAAAGGAAAAAGAAAAAAAATAAAAAGAAAAAGAATAAGAAAAAGAAACAGAAAAAGTAAAAAGAAAAAGAAACAGAAAAAGTAAAAAGAAAAAAAAGAAAAAAGAAAAAAGAAAGAAAAAGAAAAAGAAAAAGAAAAAAGAAAGAAAAAGAAAAAAGAAAAGGAAAAAGAAAAAGAAAAGGAAAAACAAAGAAAAAGAAAAAATAAAAATAAGAAAGTAAAATTAGTTAATCTGCAGTCATTTTTCATTTTATTCTTTCATTTCTTCACTACTGCTCTGGCAATGTTTGGAACAAGGCAGAGACAAGCTCAGTCTGCTGGTAAGGTGAAGATATAAAAACATAGCTTAATGGAGAAATAACATTACCAGATTGTTATTGTCCTTTCAAGAGTTTGAACTGGTCTCAGGGAGCTGTGAAGCTGGAAGATTAGGAGCCAGATGCTCCTTCTGCTGTCAACAGATTTTTTTTTTAAAGCAGGAGACCAAATAAGTTCTTTCTTTCTTTTCCTGCACTTTGAGTTTCATTCCTCACTGTCACATAGGTAGAGCATAGTTAGTTCCACTTTTTCTGCAAATCTCCTGTCAGCTCTAGCTGAATTTTATTTTGAATTGTCAGCCAACTCCCCCCATCACATAAGCAACTTGAATTTTGCCATAGCCATCATGTGGCATCTCCCATTCCAGCTCCTTGGTGAAGGTAACACAGCCAGCAAACAACCCTAGCATATAGGAACAAAATCCCCTCAGTGAGGTTTACCATTACAAAAGTGGCTCAAGTGAAGGAGTGAAAAGTTGGTGCTGGTCTTTTTTGCTCTTCATGCCTTGCATTCCAGATCATGTTGGACATAAGTACCAAGCCATAAGAGGAAGTAAACGCATATGAATAAGAACAACTGGGCTTAGATTTGGAAGGAAGATCACCGTTCACCTCCTCTTGTAACTTCTGCTGGCTTGATAGCTCCCTACAGGAAGGCTTCATCTTAGTCTGTGAAGCCATTGCTTTGTTCAGTCATCACTGCTTCAGCCACAGCACTGTGGACTTCTGCTGAAGAAGTACTTTCACTACATCTACACAAGTAAAATATGAGAGACACTGTATTGCACTGGTCTATAATGTTGGTTGTCCTACCAAAGAAGTACTTGTAGAATCATAGAATAGCCAGGGATGGAAGGGACCTCAAGGATCATCCAGTGCCAACCCCCCTGCCATGGGCAGGGACACCTCACACTCCAGCAGGTTGCTCACAGCCACATCCAGCCTGGCTGCAAAAACCTCCAGGGATGAGGCTTCCACCACCTCCTTGGGCAACCTGTGCCAGTGTCTCACCACCCTCATGGGGAAGAACTTCTTCCTAATATCCAATCTGAATCTCCCCATTTCTATCTTTGCTTCATTGCCCCCAGTCCTATCACTCCCTGACACCCTCAAAATTCTCTCCCCAGCTTTCTTGTAGCCCCCTTCAGATACTGGAAGGCCACAAGAAGGTCTCCTGGAAGCCTTCTCTTCTCCAGACTGCACAACCCCAACTCTCTCAGTCTGTCTCCAGAGCAGAGCAGCTCCAGCCCTCTGCTCATCCTCGTGGCCCTTCTCTGGACACCTTCCAGCACCTCCAGATCCTTCCTGTAATAGAGGCTCCAGAACTGGACACAGAGCTCCAGGTGGGATCTTGAGTAAGTCAGTGAGTGGTAAAATCAATCAGTGGTCAGCATTATCAAAATCAAATAAAGACAAGCTCCATTTCAAGGCATCACTGATCTCCTGAATTTTGATCCCTCACATTCACTCTTCCACAGAAACTTTTCTGGATAATTGTGGTTGAATAATGAACCTGGAACTTCCCAAGTCACACCTTACAGTTTAACCAGAAATCCAGTCCACAACTACAAGGAAATATTTTGTCAGTTATCCTTCCCCCTCCAAGTACCTCATATTTTCTCCTTCATTCTCCTCAAGATTCTTCTTGTTTTCAGTCTTTGATGTCTTTGCAGTGTGGATCAGGCACTTCCACTCCTATGTGGCACTCAGAAAGGGCACCTAGGCAAAAACAAAGTTTTCATCCTGTCTTTGTTATAGCCCTGTTCTTCTTCACAGTATCACAGTAGATTAGAGATTGGAAGGGACCTCCAGAGGTCATCCAGTCCAACGCCCCTGCCAGAACAGGATCCACCAGGGTGGTCTACATAGGAATGCATCCAGGTGGGTTTGGAATGTGTTCAGAGAAGGAGACTCCACAACGTCTTTGGGCTCTGTCACCCTCACTGCAAAGAAGTTTCTCCTCATGTTGAGGTGGCTCTGAGCAACCTGATCTAATGTGAGGTGTCCCTGCCCATGGCAGGGGTGTTGGAACTAGATGATCCTTGAGGTCCCTTTCAAGTCCCTTCCAACCCTAACAATTCTATGATTCTATGAAACTTTCTCTGTTCAAGTTTGTCTCCATTGTTCCTTGGCTTATTCCTGTGCACCACCCAAAAGAGCCTGGCCCCCTCCCCCCTCAGCTCTTGAGAGACATTGATCAGATCCCCTCTCAGCCTTCTCTTCTCCAGACTAAACAGCCCCAGGGCTCTCAGGCTCTCTTCACAGGGGAGATGCTCAAGTCCCCTAAGCATCCTCCTGGCTCTCCCTTGGACTCTCTCCAGCAGATCTCTGTCTCTCTTGACCTGGGGAGCCCCAAACTGGACACAGTCTTGCAGCTGTGGTCTCAGCAGGGCAGTGCAGAGAGGGAGAAGAACTTCCCTAGCCCTGCTGGCCACACTTTTCTTGCTGCACCCCAGGCTGCCATTGTCTCTCTTGGCCACAAGAGCACATTGCTGTCCCATGCAGAACTTGCTGCCCACCAGCACTCCAAGGTCTTTCTCCGTGGAGCTGCTTTGCATCAGGGCAGCCTCTAACCTGTCCTGGTGCCTACTGGACCCTGCACTTGTCCTTCTTGCCTGCACGCAGCTCTCAGCCTGTCCAGCTCTGATTGGATGGCAGCACAGCCACCCCCCTCAGTTTTGTACTTGTACAATACCTACTTCAGTTTGAGAGCTGATTAGATATCTTGGCTACCAGCTAATTGCTCTTAAGTAGCTTTTTGCCAGATTCTGAAGTGCAGGTTATGAGCACAGGCCCAGCTGTGGGTGTGCTGGGGTTTGTTTCCACTTCAGATATGGACATTTTCCTTTTCATAATCCCCTTTATCCCCTTCTACATTCCTGTTCAACAGCATCTTTCTTAGCAGAAACCCTCCCTTTGAAGATATTTTATTGCTTATACAAAATGCTCTTCTTCTACCTTTATCTTTGCCTTTTTCAAACTGTTCATAGATCAAGCTGGAGGAGGTTTTCAGCAGCCTGGGCTGCTGGGAGGTGGTGCCTATCCATAGCAGGGGGGTTGAACTAGATGATCTTAAAAGTCCTTTCCAACTCCAGGCATTCTATGACTCAAAACTTGTGTTTCATCAATCTAAGATTTCACTTGGCATCTTCTACTGATATTTCTAACTTTTTTTTTTTTTTTAAATAATTTTTCCACAGGAACATGCCTTTTAAAATGTTGACATTTTTCATCAATTTTCTCAACAGAAAAAAAAATGTCCTCAGTATAGTCCCAAGACAACCACTTTGAGTAACTCTTTGCTACAGAAGGAGTCTAGACTTGCACTGTTTGGTTTTCTGTCAATTCCAATTCACACACAAAATCTTCTGACCTGAGTTGGGTAGTGTGCTCAGTTAAGGGTGGTTGGCCTCGTTGGGGACATGTGTCCACATTCATGTTTTCATGGGATCAGAGGATGTTAGGGGTTGGAAGGGACCTCCACAGATCATCGAGTCCAACCCCCCGCCAAAGCAGGACCATAGGATCTAGTGCAAGTCACAGAGGAATGCATCCAGATGGGTCTTGAAAGTCTCCAGAGAAGGAGACTCCACAACCTCTCTGGGGAGCAACTGAGCAGAGCCTGTCCCCTCCCTCTTGACCCCCAGCCCTCAGATATGGATAAACATTTCTGAAATCCCCTCTCAGTCTTCTTCTCCCCAGACTAAAGAGCCCCAGGGCTCTCAGCCTCTCCTCACCGGGCAGTGCTCCAGTCCCTTCAGCATCCTTGTAGCCCTCCCTTGGACTCTCTCCAGCAGATCCCTGTCCCTCCTGAACTGGGGAGCCCAAAGCTGGATGCAATATTCCAGATGAGGTCTCACTATGTGTTGTAGTTTCAGGCTGTGCCTAGAATGTTTTCCATGATCTTGAACAGAAAGTAGTAGCATATAAATAAATTACCATTGGGTGTGAAAAGGAAAGAATGATAAAATCTACACAATCCCATGGGAGAGAGATCTTCCATCTTCCTCTCTCTAGCAGATACTAACTTGTGCTCCTGTTGGCTTTTGCTGACCTTGAATGTGCTCTTGTTGTGGCTGAGTATTAACAAACAACCCTCTTGAAATACTTGAAGGTGTCCAGAGAAGGACAAGGAAGCTGGGGAGGGGTCTGGAGCACAGCCCTGTGAGGAGAGGCTGAGGGAGCTGGGGGTGTTTAGCCTGGAGAAGAGGAGGCTCAGGGGAGACCTCATTGCTGTCTACAACTCCCTGAAGGGAGGTTGTAGCCAGGTGGGAGTTGGGCTCTTCTCCCAGGCAACCACTGACAGGAGGAGAGGACACAGTCTCAAGCTGCACCAGGGGAGGTTTAGTCTCGAGGTGAGGAGAAAGTTCTTCCCAGAAAGAGTAATTGGCCATTGGAATGTGCTGCCCAGGGAGGTGGTGGAGTCACCATCCCTGGAGGTGTTCAAAAAAAGCTTAGCTGTGGCACTTGGAGCCATGGTTTAGTTGTCAGGAGGTGTAAGGTACTAGATTGGACTTGATGATCTCTGAGGTCTTTTCCAACCTTGTTGATTCTGTGATTCTCTGCTCTTTCTCTTGTCCCTTGCGTACAGGTGGAGGGAAGGGGGCAGGGAGTGGGGAAGCTATTATTAGCCCCCTGGTTTTGGCAAATACCTGTCAATATTGTATATTTTGTACATATTCACTGCATTTCATTTTAGATTGTAATTTTGCTTGTAAATACAGCTTCATTTGCTTCCAACTGAGCTGGTCTGGCACTTTTATGTTGGGGGGGAATTTCCAACCTACCACACTAGGGCAGAGTAGAGGGGGAGGAGAACCTCCCTCAATCTGTTTTGTTGTCACTTGTAACCTCCATGTTCCATAAGATGCCAGCCTAAGCTATTGGAGGGCTAATTGCCTGCCCTTCCTCCTGATGTGCCAAGAGGTGCACTCCAACGCTCTGGATGTGTTTGCATCCTCATTTTAATTACTCAGGAGAGCCCTTGTGGAGCAAGTCTCTAAACAGCCCCCACTTTTGATACTCACTACAGGGTGCTCTCAGAGCTGTTCAGGGGAAACTAAGCTGAAAGGCAGCCTGAAATGTGAACTGGATGCTGGTCTCCTAGCACTACCAGTTCCTACAGATCACTCATATCATCTGCCAGTGTGTTCACAGGAATAGATCACTGGGAGCAACTAGGCAAAGCCTCAATGCGATGCTGCACTGCGAGATTTGCTGCTGAAATCACTTATTATGCCAAGGGCTGCAAGAGCTAAGGATGAGACAGTTCATCTCTCCCTTCAGAAGGCAGTTGAAGCAGATGGGAAATGTTGAGATTACTCCTTAAAATATGTTTGAAATGTCTGAGAGATGTAACAGTAAGAGGAAAGCTGATGAACAAAAGATACCTAGGCTGGTAAGGATCAAGTCTCTATCTCTGAATCTACCACTTACTACAGAAGTGTTTCAAGAGCAGAGATCAGAGATTTCCCATGTTTTCTTCGAAGTCTGGACAATGGAGACTCTGTGGAGGACCAGTATCTCTTATGCTGGCAACCACCCTTGGGGAATTCAGGCAGAAGAACTCTACTGACAGTCATGGAAGAATCAGGCTCTGGCCAGCCTGATGTAGTGTGAGGTGTCCCTGCCCATGGCATGGTTTGGAACTGGATGATCCTTGTGGTCCCTTCCAACCCTAACTGATTCTATGATTCTATGATTCCTACTAGAGGAACACATCATAGGGAACTTGATGGCTTGTGGTATGTAGGAGCCCTTCCTAGAGGAGGTTTCCTTAAAATGTCTGAATTTCACAGAGGTCTGCAGGGGTAACACAGGTTAGCTTTAATTCTTGATTTTCATTTATATGTATTGCTAGGCTATCAGTTGAGTTTTGCTTTCCTCAACTCCGTTTAGCACACCCTCTTCATACTCTGTCTGCCCAAGGAAATGCTGTTCTTTGCATATTCTCACTGGCAGATGTCCTCTCTCTGGAGCTTTAGAAGCATCTTAGAGGAGGGAGGGGTGTGTGTACTGTGCATGCCAGTGCTTGTGTATGTGTGCCACCACAGATGTTTGTCAAAGCATGGGGCAGAAACACAGGCTCACAGCTCACAGGATGTTAGGGGTTGGAAAGGACCTCCAGAGATCATCAAGTCCAACCCCCCTGCCAGAGCAGGACCATAGAATCCAGCACAGGTCACACAGGAACACATCCAGATGGGGCTGGAAAGGCTCCAGAGAAGGAGACTCCACAACCTCTCTGGGCAGCCTGCTCCAGGGCTCTGGGACACTCCCAGTGAAGAAGTTCCTCCTCATGTTGAGGTAGAACCTCCTGTGCTGCAGTTTCTATCCATTGCCCCTTGTCCTATCCAGGGTGCAAGTGAGCAGAGCCTGTCCCTCCCTCTTGACCCCCAGCCCTCAGATATTGATAGACATTGATTAAATCCCCTCTCAGTCTTCTCTCCAGGCTAAGCAGCTCCAGGGCTCTCAGCCTCTCCTCACATTCAAGTTGGTCAAGTGAAGTAGTGAGTGGTGTAGTAAATGCTCTGCAGCTGGGAAGCCAGAGAGGTAGAAACCCTTCAAAGACAACTTTGTGTAATTTTATGGTCTCCATAGGGGAAGATATAAAAATTCCTATTCCCAGAGGCCTTGGCTGTATAGCTGTTGCAAATTATTGCTGTTTTCCTTTGATTGGATATGGACTCGAGTGTTCATATCAGTTACAATCCTGTTAGTATCTGGGAGGCACAACCTTGCTAACTAAACAGACTCCTCTAGTTCCACATGGCAAGGCAGGATTTCATTACAGCTCTCCTGTTGGGCAGTTATGAGACACAGTTCTAAATGGCAGATGCTTTAATGCTGGTGTCAGGGTCTGCAGTGACAAATAGTCACCACTGCACAAACACATGTAATTTACTACAAGATGCTTTCCTGGGAAGGAGGCAGTGCCAGTCAGTAACCAGAGGCCTGTTGCTGGCTGGGACAAGCATTTTCCATGGTTCTATGCACCAGGAGGCATTCCTTGCAGGGAGAAAGGTAGCAACAATGATAGATGTCTTCTACTTGGGATTAGGGAAAAAAAATGAGAGGCATGAAATGTGACCAGTACAAGACACATCCTGTGCTATAGAATCATATTTTTGCCACCACCTTTTTTTTTTCTTTTTTTAAATAATTACCTGAAAGGCCATTTCTACAGACATCTCCTTGTTTACAGCAGAAACCACTGGAAGTGTAGAGTGCTTGTCACATTGTGTGTAGAGTGGTGGAAGACTTATCCCTGAAGGTTTTGAAGGCCAGGCTGGATGAGGCTCTGGCCAGCCTGATCCAGTGTGAGGTATCCCTGCCCATGGCAGGGGGTTGGAACTGGATAATCCTTGTGGTCCCTTCCAACCCTGACTGATTCTATGATTCTATGATTCTATGATGACTGTGACATGTAAACCTACCTGCAAGAGCAATATCCACTGCTATTAAGTAAAATAAATATTAATTTTAATTATGCAAATGAAAGGAAGGAAGAGGTGTGTGGAGAGGGAGTTTCTGTATCTAACACTCAGGCTGATTGCATCCCTTCTCTGTATGGACTGGAAAAGAACTTGGTGCTCAGACTATGGTGTTTGTAGTCAGGTGGGAGTTGGTCTCTTCTCTCAGGCAACCACTGACAGGAGGAGAGGACACAGTCTCAAGCTGCACCAGGGGAGGTTTGGGCTGGATGTGAGGAAGAAATTCTTCCCAGACAGAGACTGACCATTGGAATGTGCTGCCCAGGGAGGTGGTGGAGTCACCATCCCTGGAAGTGTTTAAAAGCAGACTGGATGAGGCACTTAGTTCACTGGGCTAGTTGGTTAGATTGTGTTGGGTGATAGGTTGGACTGGATGATCTCTGAGGTCCAGTGGCTTGGAAGTGGAAGCTATGAAAATGCAGTGAAGGTAAAGCATGTAGACATATCTTTCCTCAACAATACCATAGGGCTTGTTTAAAAGAACGCACCACAAAACCATGAAATGATTATCACAGAATGTTAGGGATTGGAAGGGACCTCCAAAGCTCATCCAGTCCAACCCCCCTACCAGAGCAGGATCACCTAGACCAGATCACACAGGAGCACAGCCAGGTGGGTTTTGAGTATCTTCAGAGAGGGAGACACCACAACCCCCCTGGGCAGCCTTTTCCAGGGTTCTGTCACCCTCACAGGGAAAAAATTCTTCCTTCTGTTTCCATGGAACTTCCTATGCCTCAACTTCCACCACTGCCCCTTGTGCTGGCATTGGGCATCACCCAGCAGATCCTGGCTCCAGCCTCTGGGCACTCCCCCTACACATCTTTATCAAGAGCAATGAGGTCACCTCTCAGGCTCCTCCTCTCCAAGCTACAGAGCCCTCAGCTCCCTCAGCCTCTCCTCATAAGGAGGATGCTCCACTCCCCATATCATTATGTTAAATGATTGCATTTTATGCATAAATTATATTCAACTGTTTCTCACTTCATTGCCAAACAGTATTTTGGTTACCTGGTGTGAGCTCTCTGACAGTTTAATGAACCATTGGATTATAGGTACATAGCAGGGGATGATTAAGATAAAGTTAATAACCTGCAGTCAAATGCAGACATGACTTGGTCTTGATTTCCTGTTATTCCATGCACATGTGGATTTAAAATGCAGAAACACCTGACATGGGAATCTCTTGAGATATTACTGTTGCTAAAATGTGACTACAATATTCAAGCAACGCAATCATGTCCCAGCCCCATAGGACTCCCTCTTCCTCATGAGATTTTGTATTTTCCTCTGCTGTCTAAGAATTTCAAAGTTTGCTCATTTTATTTTCAATCTTCTTCTGCCTTTGTGGCCAATCCATTTAGCTCATCATTTTGAAGAAATGTTGACTTCACCATGATTTGTGCTGTGTAGATCACTATGTGATTTGTGCTTCCAGGTTGTGTTCTCCATGTGTCATTGTTGCCTCTTGCTTTCCACAGCCATCAATCTTTTACAGTATGTAGTAGACACAGAATGTTTTGAGCTATTCCTTTGTCTGGTAGCACAGCCACACTTTTTTGTTTCAGCAGAGATAATGTCCAAAGTGCTCTCCTCCAAGTTCTTCCTTAGGAACAAGGAACAGCTTTGCTGAGTCAGTATCAGCTTTGTAATCAGAGGAGGGCCACGAGAATAATCAGGGGTTGGAGCAGCTCTGCTATGAGGACAGGCTGAGGGAGCTGGGGGTGTTCAGCCTGCAGAAGAGAAGGCTCCAGAGCAGCCTGCCAGTACCTGAAGGGGGCTACAGGAAGGCTGCAGAGAGACTGTTTGCAAAGGGCTGCAGGGACAGGATGAGGGACAATGGCTTCAAACTAGAGCAGAGCAGATTGAGATAGGAGGTGAGGAACAAGTTCTTCACTATGAGGGTGGTGGAACACTGACAGAGGTTTCCCAGGGAGGTGGTTGAGGCTCCTTCCCTGGAGATAGTCAAGGTGATGCTGGAGGAGGCCCTGGGCAGCATGATCTAGTTGGGGATGCCCCTACTGAGTGTGGGGAAGTCAGATTGGATGAGCTTTGGAGGTGCCTTCCAGACCATTCTATAATTCTGTGATCTTAATTTTATGACTATTCCTGACTGATTGGTGCTCACAACATGTACTTCAGGCACTCTCATATGTGACCATTCCCTTTTCAAGCATCAGCAGATTCCTTTCTCTGTGTAGCTTTTCATAAGGCATTTGATTGCTGTCTATCCATAATCCTTGAGCTTTACTGGGCTTTTGTGGAAAAAAGAATTTAAAAGTGATGGTTTCTATATTCATTCTGAATATTTCCTATTTTGTCCTTCTCCTTTTGCATTGTAGCGAGAAAAAATGTTTTCCCAGATCTATCTTTCTTTATCCCTTAAGAAGATGCTGATCTTCATGTCTTTTCAGGATTCATTCTTCTTGCCATTGCACAGAATCATGGAATTGTCAGGGTTGGAAGGGACCACAAGGATCATCCAGTTCCAACCCTCCTGCCATGGGCAGGGACACCTCACACCACATCAGGCTGGCCAGAGCCTCATCCAGCCTGGCCTTAAACACCTCCAGGGATGGGGCCTCAACCACCTCCCTGGACAACCCATTCCAGGCTCTCACCACTCTCATGGGGAAGAACTTCTTCCTCATGTCCAACCTGAATCTCCCCACTTCCAGCTTTATTCCATTCCCCCCACTCCTATCACTACCTGATAGCCTAAAAAGTCCCTCCCCAGATTTCTTATCTCTTCAGATACTGCAAGGCCACAAGAAGGTCTCCTGGGAGCCTTCTCCAGACTAAACAGCCCCAACTCTCTCAGTCTGTCTCCAGAGCAGAGCAGCTCCAGCCCTCTGCTCATCCTCGTGGCCCTTCTCTGGACATCTTCCAGCATGTCCATAACCCTCTTGTAATAGAGGCTCCAGAACTGGACACAGTATACAAACTATATCATGCTCATTTCCATGCTAATTTCCATTTAATAACTTAATAACTTCTGCCTGTTTATAAGCTCAGATTCACTTGCTTGGAGTCTCCTGAAGGCTCACAAATATCTTCTTTGGAATACACTGGGAGCCAGAGGTCATAACTCAGTTTCTTGAACACATCTTGGCACAAAGAGAATCTGCCAATTGATGATCAGGTGCTTCAGAGTTTTGAAATAAGTAAATGGCTATTAAAAAAAGAAAAAAGGATTTATTTCAGAGAGACCAGGCAGACTAAAAGATTGCCAGATGCTCTCTCTGACTGAAAAAAAAAAAGCCAACAACAAAACTAAACAACCAAAAAAAGACTTCAACTGAACTGAGCAAAATGTACTAATTATTGTGGTGGGTTTTTTTTGTTTGTTTAGTTTGATAATTAAACATTGAGGAAAAGTTCTGAAGAAAGAAAAGCAACCTCTTCCAACTAGATAAAGAATCCCTGGAAGAGCAATCTCAGGTCTGTGTTCTGAAACTGGTGACTGGACCAACATGTAGGCTATATTTAAACTTAGAGGAAATAGTGAGAACATATTTCTGCTGGGAAGTGTGGAGAGGCTGACTCATAACACAACCTGCTGACCTGCACTGCCCTTATTTGTCAACAACCCTTGGGTATTACAGCCACCTAATGAAAATGTTTGACTGGAAGTGCTAAGCACTACAATTATTTCTTTGAAGTATTATTGTTGATAACTATCATAACTGAAAAAAAATAGAATGGACAGAAGTTACTGTGCACTGGTGGTGTTCTACCCTCGATTCAGAGGCTGTTGAGTGAGGAATGAAGGCAGGAACCCTGCTGCCATGTAGCAAGGAGATTCCAGAAATGCAGAGAGCAGAGAATCTCAGAAGGCCTCCCAGAAGTCCTTAATTTCTGCATTGTAGAATCCCCAACATGACAGAGTCTCAGTGTCCTTAACAGCAGAAGTCCCAAAAGCCCTGAACAGAGGAAGCAGCTAACAGAAGTCCGGAGCAGATCCCTAGCAGCATCCCTGCACCAAAGCTCTAGCCAGAAGTAGCTCACTGACAGAAGCAGAAGGTCCCTAGAGCCCCCCAAGCTGTTCCTACCCTAAGTCCCTAACCAAAGGGTAACTCTTGCTCAGAGTGGCTGTTTCTATTCTCTTTGTTATCAATCCCTTAACCAGTGAAACCCAACCACATCTATAAGCTCCAATCTTTTCCCAATGAGTGTTGCCAGCATGTCAAGGAGGTGGCTTCTGCAGCATGTTCCAATCCCAGGGTGCCAACCTGAGGATGTTGTTCTGGGCACCCATGGAATGTGATTGTTTGGCTCTAGGCAGCTAAGGAATTGATCATCTGAGGAATCCTGCACTCTGAACACATCCAGCAGCTGCCTTTAGCACAGTGGCTGCAACAGTGCACAGCAGTATCTACAGAAACTTCAAATGATAAATAATAAATTAGTTTTAATTTCGTTGGTCCATAGCCTGGCCATGGGAGCCTCTGTGTGCTTTGGACTACTGAAAAGCTCAGTGTTTAAATGAGACAATTGCAGGTTACAAATGTGAATTTATAAGAACTTAGGTAATTGTGCAAAAGTTTTTGTGTTGGAACTGCTGCCTTCAGCTGGGGACAGCCATAGTGGAGCAGCACACCTGGAGGTGATTTCTGAGACTGGGTGGTATATGAAAAGGGAGGAGCCAACACCAGAGGAGGTCAGAGCATGGTATTTACCTGTTCAGGTAACTGCACCTTCCTTTTCCTTCAGATTTGGTGGTCCAGCTGGAGAGCTGTAACCAGTGATTTTCCCCCTCTGCCCCACTCTGCTGAGACCACACCTGGAGCTCTGTGTCCAGTTCTGGAGCCTCTGTTACAAGAAGGATCTGGAGGTGCTGGAAGGTGTCCAGAGAAGGGCCATGAGGATGAGCAGAGGGCTGGAGCTGCTCTGCTCTGGAGACAGACTGAGAGAGTTGGGGTTGTGCAGTCTGGAGAAGAGAAGGCTCCCAGGAGACCTTCTTGTGGCCTTCCAGGATCTGAAGGGGGCTACAAGAAAGCTGGGGAGGGACTTTTGAGGGTGTCAGGCAGTGACTGGACTGGGGGGAATGAAGCAACACTAGAAATGGGGAGATTCAGATTGGATGTTAGGAAGAAGTTCTTCCCCATGAGGGTGGTGAGAGCCTGGCACAGGTTTCCCAGGAGGTGGTAGAAGCCTCATCCCTGGAGGTTTTTGCATCCAGGCTGGATGTGGCTGTGAGCAACCTGCTGTAGTGTGAGCTGTCCCTGCCAGCTCTGGCTCTCTTGCTCACAAGAGCACATTGCTGTCCCATGCAGAACTTGCTGTCCACCAGCACTCCAAGGTCTTTTTCTACGGAGCTCCATCTGAGGTAGCAACCTTAAGTCTTCATCATTTGTTTGCAGCTTAGTAGTATCAGACAATGGAATTTGTTTGTGCCTAATAAGGCCAAGTTCTATGAACAGCTTTTTTATTTGAGCTGTCATTGCACACTGCTGATCCTAAGAAGCAGTCATGCAAAGGAGGCTGCAGGGAGACTTCATTGCTCTCTACAAAAGGGAGGTTGGAGCAAGGATGGAGCATCCTCTTCTCCTTGCTGACAGGTGATGGGACTAGTGGAAATGGTTCCAAGCTGCACCAGGGGAGGTTCAGGCTGGATATTAGGAGATATTTCCTCACTGAAAGGTTTCTCAAACATTGGAAAGGTCTGCCAGGGCAGTGCTGGAGTCACCATCCATGGAGGTGTTCAAGCATTGTGTGGAGCTGGTGCTTAGGGATGTGGTTTAGTGTTGACCCTGCAGTGCTGGGTTGAGGGTTGGACTGGATGATCTTTGAGGTTTCTTCCAACCAGAGATATTCTGTGATTCTGTGATTTTGTGATTCTGTGAATCATAGAATCATAGAATTGTTAGGGTTGGAAGGGACCTCTAGGGTCACCTAGTTCAACCCCCCCTGCCATGGGCAGGGACACTTCATACTGGAGGTGAAGAAACCCAGAAATACACTACAGATATTCTTGAGAGAGATTGCATGATGAGACTTGTGAGGTTCTCAAGGTCCTGCTTAGGTGACCTTATTGTGGCCTTCCAGTATCTGAAGGGGGCCTACAAGAAAGCTGGGGAGGGACTTTTTAGCATCTCAGGTAGTGATAGGACTGGGGGGAATGGAATGAAGCTGGAAGTGTGGAGATTCAGGCTGGACTGACTGATTCTACGAGTCTATGATTTCCTTGTCCAGTTTACTACCATCAGTTTAGCAAGATGACATCTTAGTCCTCAGCAAGATGGTATCTTAGTCCTAATTCTGCCACAGCTGAGGCAATGCTGTGCTAGCAGGAACAGATTGGATTAATCTCATCCATGTTTGTGTTCCTTTTATGCCACCAGAATTCATATGTGGCAGAAAGGATTGATCTGAACCAAATGGCTTCCTCCAATAACTCTCAGAGTCATTAGGCCTGTCTTGTAGATGATCTATGTCCATCATCCACACTCTTGTCTGACACACCAAAGCTTACAAGAAGTAGTTAATGGATCGGTGTAAATCACTCTTTGAGCTTTTAGTCCAATCAAAACCAGTAAGTCCCTGATAAGAAACACTGAACATGTGAGAAGTTCCCTGATAAGAAACATCTAATATGTGAGGAGTTCCCTGCTGCATCAGTCCAGCAGTCCCTCTGGCAGGATATTCCCTTCAGAAGGCACACTGGCCCCAGCCTGGCCACTGCTGCTCATCCATTCCCTCTGGCCTTCCTCAGTATCCAGAACTCTCCAACCAGAGGTGTTGCAGGATACATCCCTGCCTAGCTCTGTTGGTGTCTGTTTACAGACATGCTGTCCATGAATGCATCTAATCCCTTTCTGAACATCCCAACAGTGTCTCACCTTCCAGAGTATGTTTTGTAAGCACTTCCATCTGACAGTGCCTGCAGGATCAGGTCCCAAGGGGCAGGCCACTGAAGGGAAGCCTTGACAGAGAATCCTCCTTGGATGAGCCATGGGAAGGAGCTCTGAGCTGCCAGGAGCCACCAGGGAATGTGTAGGTTAGCAGATGCCAATTAGCCATTTAGTTGCAGATGCCAATTAGTGATGCCATCAAGGGCCTGTTTCCACGTGGCACTGCTGTGGCTGTGCCTAAAGTCACAATGCAGATATTCAGTCCTTGCTGCAAAACCACAGAGATGTCTGAAAATTAAACGTGCCAGGGTTTCCTTAAGGAAACTTCCAGAGGTATCTAAACATCATCTTCTGGGTGCACACAGAACTCCCTCTCTGTCAGCAGAGCAGAGCAGCTAGCTGCAGCATCTCAATCTGCTTCTGCCTGCCAGATTGATAGGACTTAAACCAGATGGATACAGAATACAGTTTCTAGACTGGACCTTGAGCACAGCTTCAGAGGCATAGTCATGGCTCAGGATGTGCCAGGATGCCGTTCTCCTGGATGAGACTGAACTGGATGGACCAATGGCTGAATAAGAACAGGCTTGATGGCTGCACCCAAAGAGTGGCTGTCAATGGGTCCATGCCCAAGTGGAGGTCAGTGACAAGTGGAGTTCCTCAGGGATAAGTACTGGGACCAGTATTGTTCAACATCTTTGTTGGCTACATGGAGACTGGCATTGAGGAATCCTCAGCAAGTTCACCAACCACATCAAGCTGTGTGGTGCAGCTGACAGCTGGAGGGAAGGGATCCACCCAGAGGCACCTGGACAGGCTTCAGAGCTGAGCCCATGACAACCTCATGAGGTTCAACAAGACCAAGTGCAAAGTCCTGCAGCTGGGTCAGGGCAATCCCAAGCACTGATATAGACTGGGCAGGGACTGACCTGAGAGCAGCCCTGAAGAAAAGGCCTTGGGGGTACTGGGGGATGAGAAGCTCAACAGGAGCCAGCAGTGAGCACTTGCAGCCCAAAGAGCCAAGCAGAGCCTGGGCTGCAGCAAGAGAAGTGTGGTCAGCAGGGCCAGGGAGGGGATTCTGCCCCTCTGCTCCACTCTGCTGAGACCCCACCTGGAGCTCTGCATCCAGTTCTGGAGCCTCTGTTGCAAGAAGGATCTGGAGGTGCTGGAAGGTGTCCAGAGAAGGGTCATGAGGATGAGCAGAGGGCTGGAGTGACAGACTGAGAGAGTTGGGGTTGTGCAGTCTGGAGAGGAGAAGGCTTCCAGGAGACCTTCTTATGGCCTTGCGGTATCTGAAGGGGGCTACAAGAAAGCTGGGGAGGGACTTCTGAGGGTGTCAGGGAGTGACAGGACTGGGAGCATGGAAAAAAAAACAGAAATGGGGAGATTCAGATTGGATGTGAGGAAGAAGTTCTTCCCCATGAGGGTGGTGTGACACTGGCACAGGTTGCCCAGGGAGGTGCTTGAGACCCCATCCCTGGAGGTTTTTGCAGCCAGGCTGGATGTGGCTTTGAGCAACCTGCTGTAGTGTGAGGTCTCTCTGTCCATGGCAGGGGGGTTGGAACTGGCTGATCCTTGAGGTCCCTTCCAACCCTGACAATTCTGTGATTCTATGATAAGTGCTTGTTAGTGAAACCATGAGATAAGGAGTGATCTTGATAGAAGAGAACCCTGAATAACCTGATCAAACCTTGAACGTGGCCCTGGTGAGACCTCATCTGGAGCACTGCATCTAGTTCTGGGCTCCCCAGTTCAAGAGGGACAGGGATCTGCTGGAGAGAATCCAGTCGAGGGCTACGAGCATTATGGAGCACTGCATTGTGAGGAGAGTGATAGGACAAGAGGCAATGGAGAGAAACTGCAGCACAGGAGGTTCCACCTCAACATGAGGAGGATCTTCTTCACTGGGAGGGTCCCAGAGCACTAGAACAGGCTGCCCAGAGAGGTTGTGGAGTCTCCTTCTCTGCAGACTTTCCAGCCCCATCTGGATGTGTTCCTGTGTGAACTGTGCTGGATTCTATGGTCCTGCTCTGGCAGGGGGGTTGGACTCGATGATCTGTGGAGGTCCCTTCCAACCCCTAACATCCTGTGAGCCTGTGATTGTTCCCTAACAGAAAGAATTCCACTTTGTTTGGGATAACTGAGGAGCAATAAAGATGGGGGGGGGGGAGGGGGGGGGGCGGTGGGGACGGCAAGGTAGATTTAGGTATGGGAGCACTTGCAGGCAGGGAGGAGATCCAGCAGGGCTCCTGTGGTTTGTTTGTAATCCTGTACTGCCTTCCACATTTCATGTGGGAGCCTGCCCCCCTCAGGCTGCTGCCCTTCCTGAATTGCTATTGCTACTGGGGCAAAAGAGATCCCACACATGTGACTGCCCCAGCAGCCTTAGCTGACGGATCAGAGGATTTGCCTGGGATGTGACAAACAAGGATAAACAGATCCCTGTTCTAAATCCAGCAGGAAGATGAAAGTCAATCAATGTCTCCTACATGTTACTCGAGTGCTTAACATGCAAGCACAAGAGCTTTACCCAGGAATTCTCTTTAGAAGGGGAAATCAATTTAGCAGGGGAATTCCAATTGAATTAGACAACAATTACATCACGATTAGATAACAATTCAGTATCAGGAGAGTGTGTCTATCACAGAGCCATGTACACTTTAGGCACTCCCTGTATATTCAGGATCCATCTGGATCTGTGTGACCTGCTCTAGGTGATCCTGCTCTGGCAGGGGGGTTGGACTGGATGAGCTTTTGAGGTGCCTTCTAGTCCCTGGCATTCTGTGAGTATGTGATTCTGTGAATCTGTGTCCTGTGATTGTGTGATTCTGTGTTCTGTGATTCTGTGATTCTGTGTTCTGTGATTCTATAGTTCTTGTCTGCCTCCTCAGTTCTTGCTGTCTCCTAGGTCAAATTCATAACTCCTGACAGTGGTTTTCTGAAGTGGCTGTTTCACCACACACTTTGTATTTGGCCACTTCTAGTCAGCCAAGGATTCTGCTGAGCAGAAGGACCTTCAAGAGTTACTCACTTAAATGTCCTTGAAATTCTCTAGCACAAGCCAGCTCCTATTTTATGCCCTTGGTCTTTTTCTCAAGATCTCTCTCTTTGATTTCCCGACCAAAAAAACAAACCAAACCAAACCAAGAAAAAAACCCCAACTAACCAACCAACCAACCAACCAAAAAAAAAAAAAAAATCAACAACCCAACCCAAAGAAAACAAACAAGAACCTCCAACCAATCAAAACCAACCCCAACCCAACACAAAGAAAACAAACAAGAACCTCCAACCAATCAAAACGAACCACAACCCAACACAAAGAAAACAAAGAACCTCCAACCAACCAAAACCAAAACGAACCCCAACCCAACACAAAGAAAACAAGCAAGAACCTCCAACCAACCAAAACCAACCCCAACCCAACACAAAGAAAACAAACAAGAACCTCCAACCAACCAAAACCAAAACGAACCCCAACCCAACACAAAGAAAACAAGCAAGAACCTCCAACCAACCAAAACCAACCCCAACCCAACCCAAAGAAAACAAACAAGAACCTCCAACCAACCAAAACCAACCCCAACCCAACACAAAGAAAACAGCCACCAACCAAAAAAAACCCCCAACTTAACCGAACCCAAAGAATGCATAAAAGAACCTCCAACCAACCAACCAAAACCCAACACAAAGAAAAAACAAGAACCCCAACAACCAAAACAACCCCAACCAACCAAAGAAAACAAAATACCCACAACCAAAACCAACCCCAACCCAACCAAAGAAAACAAACAAGAACCTCCAACCAACCAAAACCAACCCAACCCAACACAAAGAAAACAAACAAGAACCTCCAACCAACCAAAACCAACCCAACCCAACCAAAGAAAACAAAGAACCCCAACAACCAAAACCAACCCAACCCAACCAAAGAAAACAAACAAGAACCTCCAACCAACCAAAACCAACCCCAACCCAACCCAAAGAAAACAAACAAGAACCTCCAACCAACCAAAACCAACCCAACCCAACAAAGAAAACAACCACAACCAAAAAACCCAACACAACCAAAACAAAAAACCCAACAACCAAAAACCCCAACCAACAAAGAAAACAAACAAGAACCTCCAACAACCAAAACCAACCCAACCCAACCAAAGAAAACAAAAAACCTCCACCAACAAAACCAACCCAACCCAACCAAAGAAAACAAACAAGAACCTCCAACCAACCAAAACCAACCCCAACCCAACACAAAGAAAACAAACAAGAACCTCACCAACCAACCAACCAACCAAAAAAACAAGAACCCACAACCAAAACAACCAACAAAGAAAACAAACAAGAACCTCCAACCAACCAAAACCAACCCCAACCCAACCCAAAGAAAACAAACAAGAACCTCCAACCAACCAAAACCAACCCCAACCCAAGACAAAGAAAACAACCACCAACCAAAAAAAACCCCAACTTAACCGAACCCAAAGAATGCATAAAAGAACCTCCAACCAACCAAAACCAACCCCAACCCAAGACAAAGAAAACAAACAAGAACCTCCAACCAACCAAAACCAACCCCAACCCAACCCAAAGAAAACAAAATACCTCCTACCAACCAAAACCTACCCCAACCCAACTCAAAGAAAACAAACAAGAACCTCCAACCAACCAAAACCAACCCCAACCCAACCCAAAGAAAACAAACAAGAACCTCCAACCAACCAAAACCAACCTCAACCCAATCCAAAGAAAACAAAGAACCTCCAACCAACCAAAACCAACCCCAACCCAACCCAAAGAAAACAAACAAGAACCTCCAACCAACCCAAACCAACCCAACCCAACACAAAGAAAACAAACAAGAACCTCCAACCAACCAAAACCAACCCCAACCCAACTCAAAGAAAACAAACAAGAACCTCCAACCAACCAAAACCAACCCCAACCCAACCCAAAGAAAACAAAATACCTCCTACCAACCAAAACCAACCCCAACCCAACTCAAAGAAAACGAACAAGAACCTCCAACCAAAAAACCTCCAACTCATCCCAACCCAAAGGAAACAACCACCAATCAACCAACCAAAAAAAACCCCAACCCAGCCCAAACCAAAGAAAACAACCCTCAACCAACCAAAAACCAAGGTGAAAAAAAAAAAGGAAACAAAGCAGTATTTTCTATTCTTTTTATTATTTTTAAATGATTCTTTGTGTTCTATTTGGAATATTTTCAGTAACACTAAGGAAATCAAGAGAATATCCACTGCAGGAGAACTTGCATGGTTCTTAGAGAAGGACTGCAGGAATCATTTTAGCCCTCTGTATCTCAGCAGAGACTGGCTGCCACACACAAAAGAACTCTGTGGGATATGGAGGGGATTGCAACCTGAAGAGATAGAAAGGTAGAAATGATTTTAGTACAAGGAATGCAGAGCAGCTTTAAGTGGGTGGGCAGGGAGGGATAAAAAGATTGATGGCAGTAGATGGCTGGAGGTTGCTTGCAGTTCTAAGCTCTAGACCTCCTGCCCTAAGATGTGGAGAAACTGCACCAAACTGGGCACAGAGCTGCCAGAGTTCCCAGGCTCACAGGATGTTAGGGCTTGGGAGGGACCTCCGAAGATCATCGAGTCTGACCCCTCCTGCCAGAATCCAGACCTGTCTGGTCTGCATACCGAAACCTTGCTGTGCCCAAGAGCCAGGCGAGTGCTGCTGGAGCAGGAACCAGCAGGAGAAGAGAGTGCATTTGGGCAGGCTGGCATGCAAGAGCTGGCAGTGGGTGCCCTGCACTCTCCCTGCTGCATTGTGAAACAGGAGTGGGCTGGGTGTCTGCGCTATTTGGACGATGTTGGCCATGACAGCCTCCACTGGCTCACTCCCAGAGCCAGGGGTTTGGATTACCCAGAAATGCCAGCAGCCCCTCATTGCCAATCAGGTGATACTTTCTTTGGCATAGAAAGTTTGCTTGAATTGTGTGCAGGCTGTTGGGGGACATGAGGGCAGTCTCTGCTGAGATGTAAAGGCTGAAATGATTCCTGCATTCCTTCTCTAGGAACGATAGAAGCTCTTCTGCAGTGGACATCAGGAAAATTTGTTTCAGGGCAAGAGTGGTCAGGACATTGTGAAGAGGCTGCTGCTGGTCTCTTCTCACAGGTGGTAGTGATAGAACAAGAGGGAATGGTCTCAAGCTATGACTGGGTAGGTTTAGACTGACAGTAGGAAACGTTTTTTCAGGGCAAGAGTGGTCAGGGATTGGAATGTGCTGCCCAGGGAGGTGGTGGAGTCCCCAAGCCTGGATGTGTTTAAAGATGGTTTGGATGTGTGGTGCTTGGGGTGAGCCTTGTAGAGTAGGGTTCTGGGTTGGACTTGGTGCTCCTGAGGGTCTTTTCCAACCTGAATGACTATGTGATTCTGTGACTCTGTGATTCTCTATATTTTCTTGATTCCCTGAGTGTTATTGAAAATATTCTAGACAGAACACAAAGAGTCATTAAAAAAATAATAGACAATATTGTTTAATTTTATTTCTAGTCTCTTAGAAATAAAACCATGAGGGCTTCCTCACTGATGTGCTGAGAGCTGGGCAGGGAGAAATGAAATGGAATGCAACAAGGGCAAGGGGAGAGTCTTGCACCTGGGAAAGAACAATCCCAGGTGTCAGTACTGGTTGGGGACCGACCTGTTGGAGAGCAGTGAAGGGGAGAAGGACCTGGGGGTCCTAGTGGGTGGGAGGTTGACCATGAGCCAGCAATGTGCTCTGGTGGCCAAGAAGGCCAATGGCATCCTGGGGTGGATTAGAAGGGCTGTGGTGAGTAGGTTGAGAGAGGTTCTCCTCCCCCTCTACTCTGCCCTGCTGAGGCCACATCTGGAGTATTGTGTCCAGTTCTGGACCCCTCAGTTTAGGAAGGACCTCGGGGAACTGCTTGAAAGAGTCCAGCACAGAGCCACAAACATGATGGAGGGAGTGGAACATCTTCCTTATGAGGAGAGGCTGCCGGAGCTGAGGGCTCTGTAGCTTGGAGAAGAGGAACCTGAGAGGTGACCTCATTGTTGTTGATAAAGATGTAAAGAGTGAGTGTGATGGATTGAAAAATCACCCCCCAACTAATTTGGAGAAAATACCCCAAACCCAAAATTGCCAGGCCAGCTCAGCTAGAAAGCAAATGAAGCTCTATTTACAAGCACAACTACCATCTAGAAATATGAAATGTAATGAATATGCACAAAATGTACAACATTTACAGGTATTTACAATTTATAAACAGCACAAGAACCCCCCTGGACAAAACCAGGGGGTTACCAACAGCTTCCTCCTCTCCCCTGCTGGACAAGGGAAAGACAAAGAGCAGTGCAGAGAGTATCTTGTTAGTACTCAGCCACAACAAGAACACAACCAAGGTCAGCAACAGCCAAGCAAAAGCTACCAGCTGGTATCTGCTGGAGAGAAGAAGCTGAAAAGAGGAAAGAGTTAGTTTCTACAACTACTTTTCTGTTAGTTACCGGACCAAAGGGACTATTTAGACCTCACAATAATTTTTCTTTTGCATCCAATGATCATTTCTTTACAATTCTACCACTTTCTACTCAAGATCAGTGGAAAATTTCCTAGGCATCAGCCTAAAACTAACACAGTGAGTGCCCAGAGGCTGGAGCCAGGCTCTGCTGGGTGATGCCCAATGCCAGCACAAGGGGCAGTGATGGAAGGTGAGGCATAGAAAGTTCCATGGAAACAGGAGGAAGAATTTTTTCCCTGTGAGGGTGACAGAAGACGGGAAGAGGCTGCCCAGGGGGCTTGTGAAGTCTCCCTCTCTGGAGATATTCAGAACCTTTCCGGATGTGTTTCTATGTGACCTGCCCTGGGTGCTCCTACTCTGGCAGGGGTTGGACTGGATGAGTTTTGGAGGTCCCTTCCAGCCCCTAACATTCTGTGATGATTTTTTTACTATAATACTGCACTCTGACTCATGTTTGGAATTTCTTTCTCAGAAAAAAGGGAAACACATCACATGGTGCTGAATATCAGTGGAGTATAATTTCTGTATTTAATGAATACATTTCTGTATGAAATTAATTAATGCATTTCTGTATTTAAGGAATTAATTTTCCCCTAAACATTTTAATAACAGCTCTGCCAAAGACATTGTTGACAATGGATTTTTGTTAAGCAAAAAGTTCTTTTCATGCAAATATTGGCTCTATTAACATAGTTTCTTCAAGCTTATGTCTAAGTTTTAAATCCTTCTGGAGCTGATACCAACTGTCCATTTTGACACTTGTTCAGTAGTTTCCTCTCAATGGAAGCATTCTCCTTCTTTCAGCTGTTGTAGCAATTTCATATTTCACAAAGTCTCCTTACAATACCCTGTTGAGTACTTTTTTTCCCTAGTTTTGGAGAACCAGCAGCCCAAAGTATTTCACAGCTCTATTAGATCATCTCTTCACTTGTTCCAGTGCAAATTCAGAAAGGGAAAGCCTCAATGTGACCCTGTGAGGGCTGGTTGGTTGTTTTTCAACCAGAATCAGATTCAGACTGGATGTAAGGAAGTTCTTCCCCATGAGGGTGGTGAGACACTGGAACAGGTTGCCCAGAGAGATGGCAGAAACAGGTCAAGGGAGGTGATTCTCCCCCTCTGCTCCACTCTGGTAAGAGCCCACCTGGAGCCTCTATTACAGGAAGGATCTGGGGGTGCTGGAAGGTGTCCAGAGAAGGCCCACGAGGATGAGCAGAGGGCTGGAGCTTCTCTGCTCTGGAGACAGACTGAGAGAGTTGGGGTTGTGCAGTCTGGAGAAGAGAAGGCTCCCAGGAGACCTTCTTGCGGCCTTCCAGGATCTTGGGGGAGGGCTCCAAGAAAGCTGGGGAGGGACTTTTGAGGGTGTCAGGGAGTGATAGGAATGAGGGAAATGGAGCAAAAGTCAGTAATTCAAAATTCCCACTCTGAAAGAGGAAAAAAAAAAGGAAAAAAAAACAGAAAAAAAAGAGGAAAAAAGAAGAGATAAAAAAAGAAAAAAGAGGAAAAAAAGAAAAAAAGAGGAAAAAAAGAAAAGAGAAGAAAAAAGGAGAGATAAAAAAGAAAAAAAAGGGGAAAAAGAAGAAAGAAAAGAGAAAATAGAAAAGAATATGAAAGAGAAGAAAAAGAGGGAGAAAAGAGAAAAAAAAGAGGAAAAAGGAAAAAGGAAAAAAGAGTGGAAAGGAAAAAAGAGTTAAAAAGAGGGGAAAGGAAAAAAGAGGGGAAAATGAGAAAAAAAGAAATAAAAAGGTGAGGGAAGAAAAAAGGGCAGAATAAGAGGGGAAAAAAAGAGGGGGGAAAAGAAGAGGGGGGGTAAAAGATGAAAAAAAATACAAAGGAAATGTGTCAAAACATTAAAAGCCAACCATGAAGAGGTCTTTGTAAATTTAAGGCACTGTCAATAACAACTAAAGAAGAGGTTTTGCTTCATAGTGTCCTAAGCAGTGAAGATGAGTTGGTGACACTGATGGCAATGCTATCTCTGAATTTTCTTCTTTATCCTTAGCAGAGAAGGGCTCAGATTAAAATCTTATGTATAAATGTCAGTCAGCTTTGGGAACATGTTTTGGACTCCCTGACCATGTCAAACAACTATCCTGTTCTCAAAGGCAGCAAAAGAAATGCTGAGCAGCCATCCCCCTCAGACAACTCCTTGCCCAAGCCTGATGTGCAGTCCTGTGTGATTGTGGCTCAGTCAAGAATCCTGTGCTCAGTGTGCCAGCCCAGGTCCACACTATGTGAACTGGTTCTGTAATCACAGCATCACTGAATTATTGAGGCTGGAAAAGACCTCTGAGCTCATCAAGCCCAGCCTATGATCCAACACCACCACATCAGCTAAACCCTGCCACCAAGTGCCACAGCCAAGCTTTTCTTAAAGACCTCCAGGGATGGTGACTCCATCACCTCCCTGGGCAGTCCATCCCAGTGCCTAATCAGCCTTTCTGTGAGGAATTGCTTCCTGATACCCAACCTAAACCTCCCCTGGTGCAGATTCAGGCCATGTCCTCTTGTCCTGGGAGCAGAGCCTGACCCCCACCTGACTACAACTTTGAGGTAGTTGTAGAGAGTGATAATGTGCCCTCTAAGTCTCCTCTTCTCCAGGCTGACCACCCTCAGCTCCCTCAGCCTCTCCTCATCAGCCTTTCCCTCCAGCCCCCTCCCCAGTCTGGTCACTCTCCTCTGCACCTGCTCCAGCACCTCAAGGTCCTTCCTGCAGTGAGGGCTCAGAGCTGCACACAGTGCTCGAGGTGAGGCCTCACCAGTGCTGAGCTCAGGGGCAGAATTCCATCCTTGCTCCTACTGGCCACACCATTCCTGATCCAGGCCAGGATGCCATTGGCCTTCCCTGCCCCCTGGGCACCCTGCTGGCTCCTGCTCAGCTGCTGTCCCTCAGCACTGCCAGGTCCCTCTTGGCCAGGCTGCTCTCCAGCCTCTCACCCCCAGCCTGTAGCCTGCATGGGGTTATTGTGGCCAAAGTGCAGGACCCTGCCCTTGGTCGTGTTGAATCTCATTCCATTGGCCTCAGCCCATGGACCAGCCTGGCCAGGTCCCTCTGCAGCACCCTCCTACCTTCCAGCAGATCCACACTCCCTCCCATCTTGGTGTCATCTGCAAATTTACTAAGGGTTGCCTTGATGCCCTCATCCAGGTCATCCATAAAGGTGTTGAATAGAACTGGTCCCAGTACTGATCCCTGAGGGACACCACTGGTCACTGGACACCAGCTGGACACAGCCCCATTCACAACCACCCTCTGAGCCTGGGCATCCAGCCAGGTTTTAACAGTAACAGAGAATTGCAATCTTAGAATGGTTTGGGTTGGAAGGGACCTCCAAAGGTCATCTCGTCCAACCCCCCTGCAGTGAGCAGGGGCATCCTCAACTAGATCAGGTTACACACAGCCTTGTTGAGCCTGACCTTGAATCTCCAACGATGTGTCTGTGACCCCTTGGCCTGTCACTGAGCACCACTGACAAAGAGGTTGTGGAGTCTCCTTCTCTGGAGACGTTCCAGCCCCATCTGGATGTGTTCCTGTGTGACTTGTGCTGGATTCTATGGTCCTACTCTGGCAGGGGGGTTGGACTCTGTGATCTCTGGAGGTCCCTTACATCCCCTAACATCCTGTGAGCCTGTGAAAGGGATTACCAATGTATGAATCAAAGTAAAAGTGGATAAATTTTATTTATCTGTAGCTATCCCCAGCTGATGCAGACAGCAGACTGAGGGACACAGAGAGAGACATAAAGGTTTTAATTATTTTTCTGCTTCTCCCTCCATTAGTGTAAGTCAATACTCTGCTCACAGTCCATAGGTGTGCTATCAAATCACTTGGTTTTATATTTTGGTGAAAGAATTGCTTAAGCAGGGTAGACTCCTAGCACTAACCTGAACCCCAAAGGGTGTTGCCAGCTGTCACAAGAGGTGTTGCCTGCATTTGTGTTTCTCCGTGAGCTAGGGATGTTTCCCAGGAAAGCTTGGTTAAGTGTGCACCTGCATGCATGGCAAGTGCCCTGCCTTTGCAAAACTCAGCTGAGGAGGGACTTCTGAGGGTGTTAGGGAGTGATAGGACTTGGGGGGGGGGGGGGGGGGGGGGGAATGGAGCAAAACTAGAAATGGGTAGATTCAGATTGGATATTAGGAAGAAATTCTTCCCCATGAGGATGGTGAGACACTGGAACAGTTTCCCCAGGGAGGAAACTGTTCCTTCATCCCTGGAGGTTTTTGCAGCCAGGCTGGATGTGGCTGTGAGCAACCTGCTGTAAGTGTAAGGTGTCCTTGCCCATGGCAGGGGGGTTGGAACTGGATGATCCTTGAGGTTCCTTCCAACCCTGACAATTCTATGATTCAGGGGTAGTGTTACATTGTCCCAAACATGCTCTGCATGTTCTGGGACACACTTCCTGCTCAGCAGGGTTTGTGGAATGTTAACTGGGAATGGCAGAGCTTTATCTGCATATTAGTTTTCCAAAACCCAAGAATTGTTTTTATATCATTCAGAATTCCATCTCCTGCCAAATATTTTGGGAACATCCTTGTGAATCCTCCTTCAGCTCATGACTGACTGTAAAGAGTCCTGGAGTGGTTTATTCATGGTGACAGTGGATAGCTGGGTGCAGCTGTCGTCCTACAAAAATATCACCCTGGTAACACCAACCAACAAGCAGAGTAAGATGATCCCAATATAACTGAAACCTTCTAAATCTTCTCTTTCAACTTAAATACAGAGGCACAACTTCATGGTGAATTCTGCCTGATGCTGTGGGAGCTGGAAAAGCACTGTAGATGTTCTTCAGTGCTGAAAAGCCATTGATCTTCAGTTTTCTTTACAGCATGGAATCTGAGAAAGGACCTACAGAGTAAATGAGCTGTGAGAATAAATAATTAAAATAAGTAATTAGTTCAGCATCGTTTGGGAAAGCTTACTGGGAAAAGAGAATCACCATGCAGAACACCAAACACTGGCTCCATCTTCCTGTCTTCAGCTGATGCTGAATGGTGACCAGAGGGGAATTCTGTATCAGAATTTATGACAGCAATAGTCAGAACTTCTGGGTAGGAAGCCACTTTGTCCTTACAGTGGTGTACAGTGCCTGTGCTGCAGACATGCCAGTGACAGCACAGCTCAGCTCTGCTCAGCACAGAAGGAGGATCACACTTGTCTCATGCCTTGTAACCATAGCCACACAGGGGACAGGGCAGAAAACGTATTCTGGGCAAGAGCCAGCACACACAAAAATGCAGCTGACATTCCATGATGTCATCTGGAAATCAACTCATAGGGGAAGGGATAGAGAGCAGCTTTGAAGACCAGTACACACCTTACCCAGGAATGATGTGTGCCTGTAGGTCATGCCTGCAATATCTGACTGCAGATGATCCATGCTGCTATTTGCAATAAGGCCACATACAGACAAGCAACACAACATTAGAGAAGAGAGCAAAACCTGGAGAACAAGGTTAGGAGGACTTGGTCTTTTCAACACCATGCACAGAGCTGTGATGCAACAATGGCAAAGGAGTGGAACATCTTCCTTATGAGGAGAGGCTGAGGGAGCTGAGGGCTCTGTAGCTTGGAGAGGAGGAGCCTGAGAGGTGACCTCATTGCTGGTGCTAAAGATGTGCAGGGGGAGTGCCCAGAGGCTGGAGCCAGGCTCTGCTGGGTGATGCCCAATGACAGGACAAGGGGCAGTGGTGGAAGTTGAGGCATAGGAAGTTCCATGGAAACAGGAGGAAGAATTTTTTCCCTCTGAGGGTGACAGAACACTGGAACAGGCTGCCCAGGGGAGTTGTGGAGAGTCCCTGTCTGGAGATATTCAAGAGCTGCCTGGATATGTTCCTGTGTGATCTGCTCTAGGTGCTCCTGCTCTGGCAGGGGGGTTGGACTGGATGAGCCTTTGAGGTCCCTTCCAGCCCCTGGCATTCTGTGACTGTGTGATTCCAAGTAGTGAAATGCTGGATCACCTCTCAGCACATTTTCTCTGACTCATTTCCTTCAAATCAAACCCACCAGATGCATCCAGCACTCTGTGTCAGTGGTTTCTAGTTACAGCCTACTGCACTCCATGCCTTGCAGGTGGTGCAGCACTGAATGGCTGTGTAGCTTAATGCTGAAACAACCCTGAATTAATTTCCCAGCATACATCTACCCCCTCAAGGAGGGAGTTAATTGAATCTTTTCATAGTTCTTAAAACAAAAACTTAATTGGAGCTGTTTCTTTGTGTTGTTTCTTTATTTCCATGGATGGACAATGACCTTGTGTAATGCTTAATATATATGTGACACACACACACAAATAGGGACTTTGCAAGTTTTATTTTAACTTGCTGCCAAACTATTTTCAGAAAAAAAGATCTCTTCTGCCCACAGACCTCACAGGGTTTTGTGTCCTGAATCTATGCAAACTGACCTCCACATCTAGGAGGCTTTACAATTTCTGTGTACAAGCAGGAATGCTCACTGTCAAGTTACCTTCACAGAATGTTAGGGGCTGGAAGGGACCTCCAAAGCTCATCCAGTCCAACCCCCCTGCCAGAGCAGGAGCACCTAGAGCAGACCACACAAGAACACATCCAGGCAGGTTTGGAATGTCTCCAGAGAGGGAGACTCCACAACATCCCTTGGCAGCCTCTTCCAGTGTTCTGTCACCTTCACAGGGAAAAAATTCTTCCTCCTGTTTCCATGGAACTTCCTATGCCTCAACTTCCACCACTGCCCCTTGTGCTGGCATTGGGCATCACCCAGCAGAGCCTGGCTCCAGTCTCTGGGCTCTCCCCCTGCACATCTTTAGCAACAGCAATGAGGTCACCTCTCAGGCTCCTCCTCTCCAAGCTACAGAGCCCTCAGCTGCCTCAGCTGAGTCTCTCCTCATGAGGAAGATGTTCCACTCCTTTGATCAACTTTGTGGCTCTGTGCTGGACTCTCCCTAGCAGCTTACCTTGGTATGAAATGTGATGGCTCCATTGCTTTTTGCTGCTTTGTCTTAGTGAGTGCCTAGGAGCACTCTTTGCAGCAGTACAGGGATGGTGTCACACAGTTTACTACATGCTATTAATATTTCCTCTCATGTTGTGAAGTTAAATTCCTGACTAGATCCACATCTACAACGCAAGCATGAGTTTGAATGCACCATGATTTTTATCAGCTTTTTTGACAGTACAAAACCACTTTAATTTCAACGTGAAGGTGATGTTCTACTGCCTTTTATTTCTTCTGTGAGTTGAATGGATCAGTTTCTGAGGGCACTGACATCAGTCTCTTCTAATGGTACCCAACAGAACTGGCTATCAAGACTGTTTCTTCTATGCGCAGAGATAACTCAGGCTCTGTAGACACTGCCCAAATAATTGGATGCAGCATGACCTAATCAACACAAATTGTAATCATCCTAAAGAATCTGAGTGCTCTGCTCCAGGTTTTATTCTTCCAGTTTCTGACTTTGATAGAGTGCACTCCTGCTCTGTTGGTAGCACCAAGAATCTGTGTAAAATGGAGTGGCAACAATAAAAATGAAAATGGTGTGCTGCTTTATAGATATATATAAATATTCTTAAAATAATAGCAATTGCACAAATTCTGCTTGCCTCCAGCTCTCCCTTTCTGTCAGCAGCATAGCTATAGGGGGCATGGCAGAAAGGAAGAAGGGATGGAAGAAAGACAAGTGACTGTGTGGAAATTCTTTCCTCCAGACTGAACAGAAGTCTGGGGGATCTCCTCATGTGCAGATGCTCCCCTACCTCTCTAATTATTACCAGGCACATGAGAAGTTCAGTGAACTCCTGCTGTACTTGTACTGCAAACCATTTCTTTGAGAGAATTGCTTGGAGACTTTCATGAATTGTGACCAGTTTGTGCTGAATATACACTTTTACTCTGAAGGCAATATAGAATCATAGAATCATAAAATTGTCAGGGTTGGAAGGGACCTCAAGGATCATCCAGTTCCAACCCCCTTGCCATGGGCAGGGACACCTCACACTATAGCAGGTTGCTCACAGCCACATCCAGCCTGGCTGCAAAAACCTCCAGGGATGAGGCTTCCACCATCTCCCTGGGCAACCTGTGCCAGTCTCACCACCCTCATGCTGAAGAGCTTCTTCGTAACATCCAATCTGAATCTCCCCACTTCTAGTTTTGCTCCATTCCCCCCATTCCTATCACTCCCTGACACCCTCAAAAGTCCCTCCCCAGCTTTCTTGTAGCCCCCTTCAGATCCTGGAAGGCCACAAGAAGGTCTCCTGGGAGCCTTCTCTTCTCCAGATTAAATAGCTCCAACTCTAAACCCTAAACCCTAATATAAACTGTGGCAAGGCAGCATGTATCCTATTGCTCACATTAAATTGTGCAATAAACTACTTTCTTGCTTTTCACTTTGCCTCTGCAGGGAAAAGAGCCACATTTTCTAGTGTCTTAATAAGCTGTTGAATGTAGTGTTTGACCACAGGCAATTCTCTAAAAGGAGGATGCAGAGGCTTCATTGTTAAGGATTTTATAAACCAGAAAACACTTAAGCACATTTGGAACTCCTGGAGTTCATCTGTAAGTTGCTTCTGAGCTTTTCCTCCCAACTGAGTGACACACCTACAGAAATTCCACCAGTGTGGCTCTAAGATTATACAAGATTATGACTCTATAATGTCAATTTATCACAGTGCTGCCTGCTCTTGCTACTAAGTGCAAACACAAATCATGAAAAACATCTGTAAGCCCCCCGAAGCGATTTGTCAGGATACTTTAAGGTACATGTATAATAAATGAAGAACACATGTTTCATAGGCACCCAATGAAACCAGAGCTGCACCGAGTGCTTTGCCAGAGACTTGAACAGCTGTGGACATCACCTCTCTCTCTCCCTCCCTCCATGCAGCTTTAAAAGGCATTGTTTTCTTTACAACATGACAGGTGATGTTTACAATACCCTCACTGCTCCTGGAAGACAGATTGCCCAAGATATCTCCAGAGATCGTTGCCACCTCCTTAACTGCTGTCTTGATTTCCATCTTAGCTGTTTGACACCTTTTGCTGAGTTGCAAAGGGTCTTCCCTGTGCCCTCCTTGCCACCGTCTACGAAGACCTCAAACACCTACTTGCCATTTACTCATGAAAAACAGGATCAGGTCAGACACTGCACTGCATTTTCTATCTGAAAGCTACAGCGGAGGGCTGGAAAGCTTTGCCCATGTGCTACTCTGCTCACAGTGAGTGCACACAATCACACACACGGGTACATATTTCAAGGTTTTAAAGAGGTTTGTCTCACTGCATTGAGCTTGGTGCCTTGATCCATAGATTTCTTCTGTCTAAACAGAGTGTAAGATGGCAACTCCAAAGTCCTTTTGCCATTATGTTTTCCTTCTCAGTTTGAGGTCACAGCTTTAATATTGTTCAGAAATATATATTTCTTTACACAGAAAAAAATCCTTAACAATCAACCCTTCCCCCTTGCCAGCCCTGAGGAAGGAGCAAGGGGGCCTACAAGAAAGCTGGGGAGGGACTTTTTAGGGTGTCAGAGAGTGATAGGCCTGGGGGGGTTGGAGCAAAACTAGAAGTGGGGAGATTCAGATTGGATGTGAGGAAGAAGTTCTTCCCCATGAGGGTGGTGAGAGACTGGCACAGGTTGCCCAGGGAGGTGGTGGAAGCCTCATCCCTGGAGGTTTTTGCAGCCAGGCTGGATGTGGCTGTGAGCAACCTGCTGTGGTGTGAGGTGTCCCTGCCCATGGCAAGGGGGTTGGAACTGGATGACCCTTGAGGTCGCTTCCAACCCTGACAATTCTATGATTCCATGATTAACAACTCTGTGTTATGAAAGATATTGTCAGTAGATTTTGAGTAACCTTTCAAAACACCGAGCAGTGTTATACTGGAGAAATGTGAATTCAAGTTTTAAACTTTCTATTGCTCAAGTCAGTCTAACAGGCCTTGTAGTCTATAATAAATGTATAGTGTTGCTTCATTTTATCTGCTTGAAAATGCAGCAGGAATGTAAAATACTTTCTTCATCACTCAACATGCGTAATCACCATTGTATACTGAAAAAAAAAAAAAACCCAAACCAAACAACCAGATGATTATAAAAGAGTTTAAACAGCCCCAAGTGTCCCTAAAAAGCTACTGTGTGCTGTGTAAAAGCTGAATAATCCTCCCCATGTCAGAAGGTGACTTTTCAGCTGTTCAGGATCATGAGCTGATATGTTGTCACTTCTTAAAAAAAAAAGGGATTCAAGCCCCAAGAAGGTATAGTTAGGTAAAGGTCACTCTGATGGCCTCAGAATTAATCTGCAAGAGCTGACAACACTGAAACCAATCCAGCAAGGAGGATTCAAGGAACTGTAGCTTTTACTTAAAACTAAAACACAAAACGCCACAGCAAGGCCACACCAAAATAAATTCAATGGGAATGTGAATTTTTTTTGGTTTTTTTTACATATTTGGCTCATTTTTTCTTCTTTTACAAAGATAACTGGGGGGAAAAAAAAGGACTATGTTCAAACACACTTTCTATTTCAAGACATAGTGAATGCAGTATTTATAGAACACCAGAAGTGTGGTCTGTGCAAAAGGACTCCAAATCATCATTACTCAGTGATCTGAATGAGATGCTTGAAGGTTTATGAAGGCACATTGATAGAAGAGATTTCAGTCCTCTGCCTTTGTTCTAGTCATCAAAATAGGGGAAAACACTTTGGCCCCTGTGCTTAGAAAAATAGGACTCTGCCTTTCCAAAGCTCATTAGCTGTGCTGTTTAGCCTCAGTATTTACATGGTAGTTTCTTCCCACTCCAGCTCCACATCACCTACAAAAGAAACAGACACATTACCTTAACCTATATCTTGTAAACACAGAGTAACTGATGGCAGGTAACTACTTGGGCTGCATTTAAAAATGCTTGCAGGGAAGAAAGTGGAAAACTTGATCAGTGACTACTACTATAAAGGAGACTAAAGAGGAGCAACATGCTGGACATTTACACTTGTAAAGCAAAACTATGCATCTGTAAGTATTGCTTTTCTGCTCCTTAGTCTAGACAAGTCAATGCACCTGCTCTGAAAAATAATTTTGTGACAGTCTGTGTCTCCTTACCTTCCATGGCATCCAGAGAGTCCATCTTCTGCAGTGCTGAGTAATTTACAAAACATATGGGCTGGCTGCTTCCCCTGCTTGCCAACAGATCCAACACACATTGATGCAAAAATATATATTGTGCCTGTAAGATGTGAATTGAAAGAACTTGATCAGAAGAAAAAAGTTCTTCTGACATCAAAACCTTTCTGCTTTTGTTTTTTTGTTTTTTATATAGCATCTAGATGTTCTCCAAGTAACTGCAGTTCAACTCAGCAATCTCAATACTTCTATTACTGTGTCATATACACCTGATATGATTTCAAGCTCTGCATGGGACAGCAATGTGCCCTGGGGGCCAAGAGGGCAAATGGGATCCTGGGGTGCATTCAGAGGAGTGTGTCCAGCAGATCCAGAGAGGTTCTTCTCCCTCTCTACTCTGCCCTGCTGAGACCTCACCTGGAATATTGCACCCAGTTCTGGGCTCCCCAGTTCAGAAGGGACAGGGATCTGCTGGAGAGAGTCCAAGGGTGCTGAAGGGACTGGAGCCCTGCCTGGTGAGGAGAGGCTGAGAGCCCTGGGGCTGTTTAGTGTGGAGAGAAGAAGACTGAGAGGGGATTTAAAAAATGTTTATCAATATCTGAGGGCTGAGGGTCAGGAGGGTGGGACAAGACTCTGCTCATTTGCACTCTGGGATACGACAAGGGGCAAGGGATAGAAACTTCAGTACAGGAGGTTCCACCTCAACATGAGGAGGAACTTCTTCACTGGGAGGGTGACAGAGCACTGGAACAGGCTGCCCAGAGAGGTTGTGGAGTCTCCTTCTCTGCAGACTTTCCAGCCCCATCTGGATGCATTCCTGTGTGACCTGTGCTGGATTCTATGGTCCTGCTCTGGCAGGGGGCTTGGACTCGATGATCTCCGGAGGTCCCCTCCAACCCCTAACATCCTGTGAGCCTGAGGTTACAAGGTATTATATGTTAATATATGTGAAACCACCTAAGATATATGAAATCAAACTCATCAGATCTGAGCCTAAGATTTGTTGAGTGATTGATTACTTTTTTGTCACTATATTAAGATTGAAGAAACCGAACCACAGGAATGGAATACTTAGATAAGAAAATTTTCCTCTTTCTAGCATCAAGAAAACCAGCAGGGTGCACTCAAATGCAAAAGTTCAAGTAAATCTGAATCTACAGGTTGTAGGAGAATGCACTATTGCTAAGAGCAAAAAAACCCTTTTCTCCCTTATGAGGAGAGGCTGAGGGAGCTGAGGGCTCTGTAGCTTGGAGAGGAGGAGCCTGAGAGGTGACCTCATTGCTGGTGCTAAAGATGTGCAGGGGGAGTGCCCAGAGGCTGGAACCAGGCTCTGCTGGGTGATGCCCAATGCCAGCACAAGGGGCAGTGGTGGAAGTTGAGGCATAGGAAGTTCCATGGAAACAGGAGGAAGAATTTTTTCCCTCTGAGGGTGACAGAACACTGGAAGAGGCTGCCAAGGGATGTTGTGGAGTGTCCCTGTCTGGAGCTATTCCAAACCTGCCTGGATATGTTCCTGTGTGATCTGCTCTAGGTGATCCTGCTCTGGCAGGGGAGTTGGACTGGATGATCCTTGAGGTCCCTTCCAACCAGGACAATTCTATCATTCTATGAAATTCTGCTATCATTCCTTTACATAAACCCAGATCACCTGATACAGCAGAGATCTTCTTTACCAGCAGGTCATCACCAGCTTACATCCATACTCAATAAGTCTGTTAGAAATGCACTTTTTAAGACCTCAACCCACCACTGCCTTCATTTTGCAAACTCTGAAGTCTGTGCTTAATTCTATTCATATTTGTTGATCTATTTGAAGCAACTAAAAAAGAATCAATGAATTATCAATGAATCTAAAGGTAAATGAGTATTTAAAACTTTGAGGGACTAAGCTACATACATATGCACACACAAAAAAATAGAGTTAAGTACTAAATGAAGTCAATTTAATTAGTGCATAAGCCAGTCCATCTTTTGTTTAACAAGTGTTCTTCACTCACAGAATCACAGATTCAACCAGGCTGGAAATCACAGAATCATCCAGGTTGGAAAAGACCTCAGAGATCATCAAGTCCAACCTATTACCTAATACCTAACACCTCCTGATGACTAAACCGTGGCTCCAAGTGCCACATCCAAACTTTTTTTGAACACCTCCAGGGACACTGACTCCACCACCTCCCTGGGCAGCACATTCCAATGGACTCTTTCTGGGAAGAACTTTTATCCTCACCTCCAGCCTAAACTTCCCCTGGCCCAGCTTGAGACTGTGTCCTCTTGTTCTGGTGCTGGTTGCCTGGGAGAAGAGCCCAACCCCCAGCTGGCTACAACCTCCCTTCAGGTAGTTGTAGACAGCAATGAGGTCTCCCCTGAGCCTCCTCTTCTCCAGGCTAAACACCCCCAGGGTTCTTCAGCCTCAAAGGCTCAAAACTTGAAATTAACTTTCTCAGTAGTTGAGAAATTATGATTTAGGTTCTAAAAATGAAATATCTCACTACTCTTTTCAGCACTTGTCAAGACTTTGCTGGCCCAAAACACACAGATAGATACACACCACATGCAGATCAAAGCAGGGTTTGTTAGACAAAGCAGGGTCTGGTGCACAATGCAGGGTTTGGTGCACAATGCATTATGGAGCTGATTGTTATCAGCTTTTGTCCTAGTTTTGAGCCACGAGCTGCCAAGGGCAAAAAGACAGAAAAGGTATTTTACCCCCTTCCCAAGGGGTAAAATAAAAATGCCTTGCACTGGATGGGAAGTTTAAATGGAAATTGCATTTACAAGTACACCGCAAAGGCACTGCTGCAAAGGGAACACATTCACAAACTCTAGGCTCAGTGCTTCCTCTGGCCCTAACAGGTCTGAGCCTTCCAGAGCCTTCTGAAAGCCTCCTCCCCACTCAGCCTCAGCAGGCCCTAGGGCAGGGCAAGCTGCACCCCTCCTAGACCCAGGCCTGCCGCAGGCTTCACCAGGCCCTGTGGCATGGATGGAAATTCCCTGCCAGCCAAGGCCAGGAGAAAGCCTCTCCCTCACACACCATAAGATAGGGCACACATGGCAGAAACAGAAGAGAGAGAGAGAATTGTAGCTGTAACACTCCTTAAATCATAGAATCACAGAATCATAGAATCAGTCAGGGTTGGAAGGGACCACAAGGATCATCCAGTTCCAACCCCCCTGCCATGGCCAGGGACACCTCACACTACAGCAGGCTGGCCAGAGCCTCATCCAGCCTGGCCTTAAACACCTCCAGGGATGGGGCTTCAACCACCTCCCTGGACAACCCATTCCAGGCTCTCACCACTCTCATGGGGAAGAACTTCTTCCTCATGTCCAGCCTGAATCTCCCCACTTCCAGCTTTGTTCCATTCCCCCTAGCCCTAGGCTATCAGGTAGTGATAGCCTAAAAAATCCCTCCCCAGCTTTCTTGGAGCCCCCTTCAGATACTGGAAGGCTACAAGAAGGTCACCTCAGAGCCTTCTCTTCTCCAGACTGAACAGCCCCAACTCTTTCAGTCTGTCCTCATAGGAGAGGTGCTCCAGCCCTCTGACCATCCTCGTGGCTCTTCTCGGGACACCTTCCAGCATGTCCATATCCCTCTTGTAAGACAGAGACAGGAAAATGGAATAGAATTACAGATTACACTATCCTGGGGCAAGCTGCCTGTCCCCCTCTCTGAAGCACTTCTCTTTGTTATTGGCTATACCAATGAACTCTTGATTTCCCTGAGCCTACAACAGCTTCCTAGTCTTGTTTTGTAGGAGATCAGGTGAGCAGAGGACCAACTTCTTACCAGGAGGAAAGCACAGCAGATAATTATTTAGATCTTACCAGATTCTGTACCATGCACATTCTTTCACTTCTTAACTCGGCTACAAGTCCATAGATGTCCACAAAGTCATGGTCATTTACATGTTGGGTTAAATGGTCGAGGGCAATATAAACACCTGTCCTTCCAACACCAGCACTGCAAGAGGAAAATCCAGGTCTTATGTTAATTAATTGATTTTAATATTTTTCTTAGACTATTCTGGTCAAATTTGTTTATTGTGAAAAGAAAACTTCAGAAAAAAATTATTTTTCTTTCTTTTATTTTTTCCCCTCCAGTTCTTATTGTTGTGTGTCTGTGTCCCCTCGCTGAATGGGATCAAGGGATATCAGAGCTGTGGTCTGATCTTGATTTTACAAGGGGTTGCCTTGAAGGAATGAGGTATAACCCAAACAAACCTGTAGAAGTGGAAACTGGTCCAACAGCTCAGAAAATTCAAAGAAAATAAAAAAACCTGGTTTCTACAGCTCAGAAAATTCAAAGAAAATAAAAAAAAATGGTTTCTACAGCTCAGAAAATTCAAAGAAATTGAAATAATCTCTAGGTTTTTGTGAAATTACACCTGGATTCTCAGATGCTTTTGGTATTTGGGATGAAAAAACCACAACCCTTTGGATATAGCAAAACACATAAAAGAGAAATACTTTAAAAGGGGGAAGGAGTGTTCAAGACATGCTGGTAACTAGTGATATTTTATTTAAAGGTTTGAAAATTAGCAGGATTTTCTCAGAATCAGTTGGTGTGATAAATGCAGGGTATACAGCTGCAGATAATCACAGAATCACAGAATGTTAGGAGCTGGAAGGGACCTCCAAAGCTCATCCAGTCCAACCCCCCTGCCAGAGCAGGAGCACCTAGAGCAGATCACACAGGAACACATCCAGGCAGCTCATTAATAGCTCCAGACAGGGAGACTCCACAACCCCCCTGGGCAGCCTTTTCCAGTCTTCTGTCGTCCTCAGAGGGAAAAAATTCTTCCTCCTGTTTCCATGGAACTTCCTATGCCTCAGCTTCCACCACTGCCCTTGTGCTGTCATTGGGCATCATCCAGCAGAGCCTGGCTCCAGCCTCTGGGCACTCCCCCTGCACATCTTTAGCACCAGCAATGAGGTCACCTCTCAGGCTCCTCCTCTCCAAGCTACAGAGCCCTCAGCTCCCTCAGCCTCTCCTCATAAGGAAGATCTTCCACTCCCTGAATCATCTTGGTGGCTCTGTGCTGGACGCTTCCAAGCAGTTCCCTGAGGTCCTTCCTGACCTGAGGGGCCCAGAACTGGACATAATACTCCAGATGTGGCCTCAGCAGGGCAGAGTAGAGGGGGAGGAGAACCTCTCTCAACCTCCTAACCACAGCCCTTCTAACCCACCCCAGGATGCCATTGGCCTTCTTGGCCACCAGAGCACATTGCTGGCTCATGGTCAGCCTCCCACCCACTAGGACCCCCAGGTCTTTTTTTCCTGCACTGCTGTCCAACAGGTCAGTCTCCAACCTCTCCTGCTCCATGGGGTTGTCCTTTCCCAGGTACAAGACTCTCCCCTTGCCCCTGTTCAATTCCATTCCATTTCTCCCTGCCCAGCTCTCAGCCTGTCTCAGTCTGGCTGAATGGCAGCACAACCCTCCTGTGTCAGCCACTCCTCCCAGTTTGGTGTCCTCAGCAAACTTGCTGACAGTGCTCTCTGTGCCCTCATCCAGGTTGTCAACGAATATATTGAATAGAATCAGGAAATGACTAGCAAAACTGTCTTGAACCTGCATGATCTAATGAGCAGGAAGGAATGAATGAGTTCCCTGGATATGAGAAAATGTCATGCTGCTTTATAGCCATCAGGAATTTGAACACAGGTGGAGTATCTGTCCCATGCTGGCCCCTCTACATGTCTGTGCTGTGAAAATGGGATAGGATTTATTGTAGAGGGGCCCTAGAGAATGTAAGTGTCCTCAGAACAGGAATATTGTGCAGTTTTCTCCTGTAATAGAGTGTCTGGCTTCTTCACTAGAGAGAAGTGTCAAAGTGGCAATTATCAAATGAAATCAGAATTATGCAACATCCAAATCTACTCTTCACACAAAGGAGCTGGACTACCTCCACAGCTGTCCCAAGCCCACACTGCATATCCAGACACAACTAAGGGTGGGAACACACTCAGGATTGGGGGCTTTCTGTTTTGGAAGAGAAGCAGTACTGATGTGAAAGCTCTAATTAACCATTAGGTCTCTTAATACTAATGGGCTGATACTTTGAAGCTTCCTCAAATGAGGCAAATGCTGCCTTGAGGCTTTATCATTCATTGTGGGAGGCACCTGTAGGGCCCTGAGGACAAATCAAAAGAACTCCCACATATGATAAACCGGGCAGTTAGGGAAGAGATTTGTGGCACCAAACCCAGCTTTTCTGTCTGCAGATTTCTAGACTCACTATGAGTGTAGATGAGGGAAAGCCAATTGCAGACATCTGGCTTCAGATGGCTATTCTGGAGTGTGCCCACACCTTCAGTGGGAACACTGACCTGCACATAAAATGCAGACACTCTCACCAGCTCCCTGAAGACTTAGCATTCCCCACACACTTATTCTCTAAAACAGGGTTTTGAATATGACATCAATGGGAACTCTGACTGCTGAACACCTCTAACCACCAGACCATTGATTTAAGGACCTAAATGCAGATTTTAGCTGCTGACAAGCTTGAAATCTGTCATATGAAAATCCTTATTCCTATCTGTCATTCTCTGGGGCTCTCAAATAGTTTCTTCCTTAGCATATGTGACCTGTATGTTTTAAATACAACTTTTAATATTGATTTATGAAGAAGAGTTGTAACAGAATTAAAAAACATCTTCTTTGCCATTCCTTTTCTTATGATAAAGAGGAAAATTGAGATAAATCCAGCAGCACCTTGTGTTAATTGTTGAAGTATTCCACTGATGTCCCCTCAATGGAATTTCTGTGAATGGAAGGACACATTTTGGCACTGTACCTCCTAGAAAAGACTAAGGAGCAGTGCTAGAGAAACTTTCACTGCTACCCATACTAGAACCATACCTGTGCACTCAATTCTCACAGAATCACAGAATGCTAGGGGTTAGAAGGGACCTCCAGAGATCTTTGAGCCCAACCCCCCTGCAAGGCAGGACCATTTAGGATTGCTCACACAGGAATGCATCCAGGTGAGTTTGGAGAAGGAAACTCCACAACCTCTGTGGGAAGCCTGTTCCAGGGCTCTGTCACCCTCACAGTAAAGAAGTTCTTTTTCTCATGCTGAGATGGAATTTCCTGTAACTGAGTTTATGTCCACTGCTCCTCATCCTATCGCCAGGTATCACTGAAAAAGACTGGCCTCATCCTCCTGACAGCCACCCTTCAGATAGTTGTAGACAGCCTTCTCTTCTCCAGACTAATCTCCAGACTAAACAGCCCCAGCAGGTCTCTAAGTCTTTCGATATTCCTGTCCCTTAACCACCCTTGTAGCTCTCTGTGGAACTCTTTCAAGCAGTTCCCTGTCCCTCTTGAACTGGGGAGCCTGGAACTGTTTCATTGCTCCTCTGGCAACTTCCCTGGAGCACTAGGAAGTGCTTGATGTTCTAAGACAGTAAAGGATGATTTGGTGAATGTGCTCACCTGCAGTGGACCACCATGGGTGTATTGTCGTGTGCTCGGCTTGCACGGATGAGCTTTACAAAATGGATAATTGGTGCAGTGGTTTCAGGCACTCCGTGTTCTGGCCAGGAGGTAAAGTTACACTGCCTCACCATCATGCAGTCTCCATGCTGAAAAACACAAAGTGAGGCAGTTTTCACAAAAGAAACTTGACAGAAGATCCAGCAAGCTGCACGCAGCCTTCTCAGCAATTTCTTGTAAAAACACTCAAACCTGCAGAACCACAGAATATGTCTGGTTGGAGGAGACCTCAAAGATCATTGAGTGCAACCCTTGACCTAGCACTGCAGGGTCAACACTGAACCATGTCCCTAAGCACCAGCTCCACAAGCTGCTCAGCAGGTTCACTGATGACACGAAGCTGTGTGGTGCAGCTGACAGCTGGAGGGAAGGGATCTATCCAAAGGCACCTGGACAGGCTTCAGAGCTGAGCCCATGGCAACCTCAGGAGGTTCAACAAGACCAAGTGCAGCTGGGTCAGGGCAAGCCCAAGCACTGGTATAGGCTAGGCAGGGACTGGCCTGAGAGCAGCCCTGAAGAAAAGGCCTTGGGGGTGCTGGGGTAGGAGAAGCTCAACAGGAGCCAGCAGTGAGCACTTGCAGCCCAGAGAGCCAAGCAGAGCCTGGGCTGCAGCAAGAGAAGTGTGGCCAACAGGGCCAGGGAGGGGATTCTCCCCCTCTGCTCAACTCTGCTGAGACCACACTTGGAGCACTTCACGAGGGTGAGCAGAGGGCTGGAGCTGCTCTGCTCTGGAGACAGACTGAGAGAGTTGGGGTTGTGCAGTCTGGAGAAGAGAAGGCTCTGAGGAGACCTTCTTGTGGCCTTGCAGTATCTGAAGGGGGCTACAATAAAGCTGGGGAGGGACTTTTGAGGGTGTCAGGGAGTGATAGGACTGGGGGGAATGGATGAAAAACTAGAAATGGGGAGGTTCAGGTTGGATGTTAGGGTGGTGAGACACTGGCGCAGGTGGCACAGGTTGCCCAGGGAGGTGGTGGAAGCCTCATCCCTTGTGAATTATTTGCCTTACATGTGCTTATCACCTTTGCTGGAAGATCATCAAGAATCCATCCATTGGTGAATGGAAGATGAACTACAACCTTCAAGCTAACAGCATGGCACATTTAATGACATGATTACAAAGGGCATAGCTTCTCGTACAGAGCAGTTCAGTTGTCATAAATGGATCAGCAATTCAGCTTCACCCTGGTCAACACAGGTGACTGTACTTTCTGGAATGCATTTTCACTCTAAACAGTACCTTTTCCACTCTTACGTCTTATTTTAGCTGGAAAGAGAAAAAAGAAGTTTGTCTTCTCTCACCAGGTTTCAAACATTCAACTGCCCTGTAGTGTGTGCTCAACATAACCTTATGGGGTCACCACTGACACAGTTCCCTACCTGCTGTGTTCCTTTTGTCACAGGTACATGCCACAGGATGGCAATGCATGTATTTGGACAGCTGAGACCAGGCCCTGGGGTCTGTCTGTGCTACATACAACACAGGTCAGTGGTGGGAGTGGAAAAGAAGGCTGATTTCATCTTGGGTCATGATGCCCACATTGCTTTCTGAGTCTACCTGCTGGTCTAACTTAAGGCTGGGTACTAAGTTTTCCAAGGGGTGGAAACTATAGTTGTGGATCATGACAAAGATGAATATCTATGCTGTACCCCCCACCTCCCTCCCCAGCACAAAGAGTGGGAGTAGCACTGATGATTCTCATTTATATTGGGTGAATCTCCTGGGGGTGGAGGCCAATACAGCTGGTGGTACAATGCAAACCAGCTGCCCTGCACCAGAGAATCTTGCCCTTTAATCTGAGAGGGATACATTCAAAGGGATTTGTCTAATCCCAGAATGGTTAGCATTACTCCTTTCTGGAAGAGACAACTGAGGTGTCCAAATAGAAACTTCACCTCCCACCAGACCAGAGGTTCAGTAACCTTAGTCTATGAGTGCTTTGTGACCAAAACTAGAGAAAATTCTCTGGGGAAAAAAGCCCCAAACCAAACAGGAATGAAAATAAAAGGCAGGAAAACCAGGCAGTACAGTACATACATATGGAAAGATTAAAAGAAGAACTCTGAAGGGTAGTTGGGTTGGAGGGAGCACAGCAGATGCTCTTTGAGGTTTTGGATGGGTTTCATTCACTCAGCTTCCAGTTCTGGCTTACCCTTTCAATTTTTAAATCTCTGATGGTCCAGTCTATTTGAATCTCTTCCATTAATTTAGTAATCACTATATCCCCAAACACAGTCACTGGTTTATTATCTTCAGGCCAGTATTGATGACATCTTATCTGCAGGGAGATGATTACTGATTAATAATGGCCAGGTTAAAATATTGACAGAAGGCACATATGGAATTTCCAGTGCTATCAGATGCTGTTAGTCAGCCCCCTGGTGACTTACCCGTCCTTTTTCAAAGCATTGTGTAAGCATCACAAGTGTTTTTGCTCTTGTCTCCCACACCATCCTCCAGAAATCACCCACTGTTCCTGGTAATGGACCCTGAGTTGCAATAAACTCATTTGGACACAAATAACCCTAAGAAAAAGAAAATATTAAATACATAATGGTTGGCAAGGGAAAAAAGGGTTTGCATGTGACTCATAGTTGTGTTTGTATCTACTGTGCCTGAGGCTAAAACTTTGTCAGACTTACTAAACACATTGGCACAGGCCTGACTAATCAGTGCATGGAAGATGGCCTTGGAAACCTAAGGATGTCATGACATTTTTTCCAAATTTGGGAAATGCCATCCTAACAGAAATGCATTTAGGAGACAAATAACAGGGATCCCAGGTCAGTAACTCCCAGTTAAAAAGACTTAGGCCTTCATGATAGCGTTTATTGCAGATCAAGACAGAGACCACCAAGAAGGATGTCAGAGGGTGGCTAGCAAAGCAGAATCAAATAGTGCTAAGAAGCAGTGAGCCAGGAAAACAGCTAAGGAGAGGTCTGAGAGCTAGTGCAAGCTGTACACCACACCGATGGCCTTGTCCTTCCAGTGATCGTCAAGGGGTCTGCTAAGACTTAGGCATGGAGCTCCCTCAAATAAATGATCTCTGATAAAAGGTCTTTGAGAAACCTACTTCAGAAGCTGGCTTTTATTTTAGTGTTGCCTTGTGCTGTTTAGTTAATTCCAGATCGATGCAAAGCTTGGCAAGATGGAAGTTTGCTGAAATGCTGCTTGCTGTAAATGCTGTCAGTGCCTGGGTTCTCCTGGATCTGTTTTCTCAAAGAAACCAACCCTGCCCTACAGGAATGTTTCTGTTCTTCAGACAGTCTAAAATAACAACAATAGCAATAAATTTATGCTGTAGAGCTAGCAGTCTGTAACAGCAGAGAGCTCTGCCTCTGGCACAAAACGACTGACAGAGTGGTTTATAGCACCACCAAAGCTCCTTGTTGGAATTATAGCCCTATAATTCACAGCTGCCTGTTACTTACTCCATCTGTAATACACAGAACAGGTGGCAGTGAGAAACTATGCTAATCCTCCCTGGCTTCAGAGTGAGGTGAAAAACTCTAATTCAGGGATGTAAAGCTTGCAGTTCAGTTTGACTTTCTCTTGTTTAAGCAGTCAGAACACAAGTAGCAGCCAAGTTCCCATTGGCTAAAGGTACATGACAAGACCCATTCTTCCCTCTCTTTATGTATGCCTGTGTACCCCTAGAGAAGCAGGTATGGAAATACCCACCTAGGCACATGTTGTACACTTACAGCTGTGTGTGGTTAGGGATTTACACATCCATAAATACGAAAAGTGAGAGCACACAGAGGGGGAAGCTTTAGCCCTGAGTAACGCTACAGTTGTCTGCTCACTGAGGAGTGGTGACCTGAAGTGAGATGCCTGCGTGCAGTAAACACAAGCAACATCTCAGCAGGGAATGCTCTCTGCAGCTGCCTTTTGCTGCAGCTTTTTGGAAGTTGCTCTTGGTGTTCCCTCCATAACTTCCCTTGGCATGTTAGCTAGTGACAGGAAGAGCAAAGACTAAGCCATGCTCCAAGCATTCTGCTCTCCATCTCAGTGGTTCTATGTCTTGCCCCAGCATCAAACAGCAATGTGGCATGGCTCTCCCTATCTGCTGTCAGAACTAGGACATTCCACATAAAGAGAACAAATATGTCTTCTGGTGAGAGAGGAAGATGCTCTTAGCTCTGTTGTTTATGCTCTATGAGTGTGGGGAGGGACTTTTGAGGGTGTCAGGGAGTGAGAGGACTAGGGGGAATGGAGCAAAAATAGAAATGGGGAGATTGAGATTGGATGTTAGGAAGAAATTCTTCCCCATGAGGGTGGTGAGACACTGGCACAGGTTGCCCAGGGAGGTGGTGGAAGCCTCATCTCTGGGGGTTTTGAAGGCCAGGCTGGATGTGGCTGTGAGCAACCTGCTGTAGTGTGAGGTGTCCCTGCTCATGGCAGGGGGGGTTGGAACTGGATGATCCTTGAGGTCCCTTCCAACCCTGACAATTCTATGATTCTAATTTCACTTAGTTACCTGGAAATAACTAATTTTCTACTTGCCACTGTGTTATTTGTTCAGACTGCAGTCTGTATATCTTGCTATGTGTTTCAACAGTGCTTAGTGCAAAGGAAGTGTTGGGCTCACATAAGACTACCAGAAACTGTTACAAGTTAAATAACAGAATTGAGTCACACGTTGAGCTTTGACAGGAAAAATTGAGATAAAAATATAGATAAAAATTGTGTTCTGAGAACACAGATAGAAAATGTAAGGTCTAGGAGGAAAGCTGAGGATGAGAAATACAGTATTAGATTATTCTCAGAATCACGGAAACATTCAGGACGGAAAAGACCCTCAGGATCACCAAGTCCAAACCAGAATCCTATTCTTACAAGGCTCATCCCTAAACCATAGCCAGAAGCACCACATCCAAACCACCTTTAAACACATCCAGGCTTGGGGACTCCACCACCTCCCTGGGCAGCACATTCCAATCCCTCACCACTCTTGCCCTGAAAAAATGTTTTCTAATGTCCAGTCTAAACCTATCCAGTCACATCTTGAGGCCATTCCCTCTTGTTCTATCACTATCACCTGTGAGAAGAGACCACCAGCAGTCTCTTCACAATGTCCTTTCAGGCTTCTCCAAGAAGCCTATTTGCATTTTCCTCCATCATATCTTTCATAAAAGAGTAAGTCCCTCTCACCAAAAGTATTAGCTATGTCCATGAAACTTTGCAGTTCAGTTACCTTTACATTTTCCTGTTCATATACAATAGTTCCTGCTCCTGAAGCAAGGGACCAGATAATGCCTGTCTAAACAATTGACCTCAGTGGAGTTTCACTGTTGTCTTTAATGATAATAGGAGACTATTTATAGATAGATATTTATAGATAAAGGAGACTTTAATAATAGGAGACTATTTATAGAAAGTAATTTGCTGGATATAGTTTTGATTATTACTGGAAAATATTCCTTAGCAATGAAATTAGGATAATTTATGTTTTCAATCAGTCACATTCAATGCCACAGGAGTCACTTGAACAATGCCACAGCAACAGTAGATACAGTAAATGGAAGAAAAATTAGAATCCTGTTCTTCTTGCAAGTTATTTTCTGACTCTCTCATGTAGCAGAAAACAAATATAGCAAAAATGTGAGAGACTTTCTACTTACAGACACATAGCTGGCATTAATGTAGTCAGATCCAGGAATACCAGTGTCAGGCATCAGTTTTACTCTGTTGTTGTTATCTACCAGAGAAAGAAAGTCTGGGTAACTAAAAGAGTTGTTCAGAAACCATTGGTGCACGTTACAAGTGTCCCTGGAGTGCTGAGACATCAAAATCACTGTCACTGTCTCTAATCTGGCAATACTTGACACAGCACAACAATGACTACAAAGGGTATTTATCCAATTCCCATTACCTTTAGCCATCTGTTATGGGTTGAATTAGATCCCCCCCATTCATTTATCTCTTGGTAAATCTGCCCCCAGAGAGCAAACCCACCACACTCAGAACTTGGAAGTAAAAATGGAATTGTATTTACAAAAGAAGCTAAGTAGAACAGTATCAGTGTGCAATAAACATGTACAAAATATATTTACATGTATTTATACAGTTGGACAGGCTGCACAAGTTCCCCCTTGCTCCACCCCCAATCTCTACTCCTCCTTAGGGACAAAAGGCCCCAAGAAAAGCTTGACCTCCCCCTTCCCCTTGTACCTCCTCAGAAACCAAAGAGAAAAGGCCCAAGGTCAGAAGGAAGATAGCACAGTCCAAATCCCACAAGTGAAGGCAGCAAGATCCAGCAGCCAAGAGCCCAAAGAAAGCAAAATGACTCTGCTGCAAAAGGCTTTCAATACTCCAATAGGAATTATATTGACTTATCAACTGTTATTCCATATTCAATCCCTTCATCTTTTACCTTATATTCATAAGTCTCTGGAAATTCCTATAGACAGGTTAGGGACTAGCTCCAAACTGTCACACCATGCTTTAAAGCTCCAGACATATTTTAATGCAATAGTTTTTAATTAAAATGGTGAATGTGCCAGAGCCTCCAATTTGCTGTATGCTTGAGAGGATCCTCTGCCTAAAGGTGGCTGTTGAAGCCATGCTGTTCCAGCACAGACAACCTCTGTGTGACCCAGACAGCAGGGCCAGGGGGCTGACAGGCTTTCCTATAGCCTTGCTGCCCAGGTCATAGATTTGAGCCAGATCATGGCACTTTTCCATACTTTTCCTTCTTTTGCATAAGGGAAGCTCATTATCACAGAGAAGAAAAAAAAAATAAATTATTGAGGGTTTCCAGTGTGGGCCCATGGTACATATGCAAACATGACAAAAGGAAAGGTGTCATATGTGAATAAGCAAATGCTGGAACCAAACATTACCAATTTGGATGTTTGGTCCTCAACTTGATTAAAAAAAATAGAATCATAGAATTGTCAGGGTTGGAAGGGACTTCAAGGGTCATCCAGTTCCAACCCCCCTGCCATGGGCAGGGACACCTCACACTACAGCAGGTTGCTCACAGCCACATCCAGCCTGCCCTTCAAAACCTCCAGGGATGAGGCTTCCACCACCTCCCTGGGCAACCTGTGCCAGTGTCTCACTACCCTCATAGGGAAGAATTTCTTCCTAACATCCAATCTGAATCTCCCTACTTCTAGTTTTGCTCCATCCCCCCCAGTCCTATCACTCCCTGACACCCTCAAAAGTCCCTCCCCAGCTTTCTTGCAGCCCCCTTCAGATACTGGGAGGCCACAATAAGGTTTCCTCAGAGCCTTCTCTTCTCCAGACTGCACAACCCCAACTCTCTCTGTCTGTCCCCATATATATAAACAATCAGCTGACAAGTTAAAGACGTATGAAACTTCTCTTTGTATCTCATTGCATGTCCCAAATGTCAGTTTTTAGTGACTGTGACTTAAAGTATGTCTTGAGAAAGGCAGCAGATAGCAGGAACAGCTGCTCTGCAAAGTTAATAGCACAGAATGTAGCATTATTAAGCAGGGAATGCCACGCTCCCCAGCTCACATCACAGCTAATGCCTAAAATAATAATGACGTTTCTTGTCTGATTAACTGAAAAATGAAGCAGTGCTGACTACAGAGAGACAGACTTCTGTCTCCTGTGATAAAATCTCCCCTTGGCTTTAGGAGTTATCGTACAGCCACTCTGATCTTCTGAGGAACCTTTGCAAGCACATGTGGACATATCCACCAGAAATTAGAGCTAGGCTCCTGAGGTAGCTGAATGCACAAACATATGGATTCTGTATGTTAAAAAAAAAAAAACCAAAACCCAAAACATTACTTCTTACTAGAGGGGAGAAAAAGGAGGAAGAATGTTAAAGAGTTTGCTGCGTGGCTTGAATTACAAAGCTAAGAAACTCCTGGAGGTTACAACTTCTCGCACCTGCATATTAAAGCTTGAGAGAGAGCGAGTTGAAAGCCACGTGCAAATAAAACTGTCTCGAAAAGCAAACACACTGAAAAGAGAGATTGCTTGACAGAAAGTCATTTCAGAGTATGGACAGGCTGTACTGCCAGCTCAGAGGCAGATCAAACAGAAATCCAGTTGCATTCTGTGGTGGGTGTAGAAATTACCCCCCCTCAAACATGAATTTGGAGAATTATCCCCAAAATAAATCACCCGACTAGCTCAGGAGGATTTGGAAGCAAATGAAGCTCTAGCAAACTAAAATCTAGAAATATGGAATGCAATGAATGTGTACAGAATATCTATATTTACATATATTTACAGTTCATAAACAACACAGAGACTCCTCCAGACAAAGACAGGAGGCTACCTACAGCCTCTTTCTGCCCCCCACTCTCCCCTTCTTTCCCTCCCCCACAACCTGTACAGGGAAAGAGAAGAGGAAAAAGGAGTTAGCATAGCCCTGCTAGTACTAAGTCACAACAAGGAACACAGCCAAGGTCAGTAAAGCCAAGCAAAGGCACCAGGTAGTAGCAGCCAGAGTGAAGAAGCTAAAAAGAGAGAGAGAGAATAGTTTATGCAACTAACTTTTATGCAACTAACTTTTATGCCAGTCAGGAAGCCAATGGAATTATTTAGACGTTATAACTATTTTTCTTTTACATCCAATGGTCATTTTATTTACTTTCTACTATTTTCTGCTCAAGGTCTCTGGAAATTTCCTAGGCACCAGCCTATGAGTGTGACACATTCCAAATAAATGCTGCACGATTGAGGGCAGAGAGCACAGTGGAGGAGGAGACCAGGAAACACACACATACATGGCTTTATGTTTGGGAAACGATTCTTAGACCTGTTCCAAGGCAGATCAGCATCAGTTGAAGCGAGGTCTTCAAGAAACTTGGGAAGTTCCTGTGGAGGAATAAACATTTATTGGCAAACCTTTGCATTTCACCTTCACTGAATATAACACAATGGCACAGTCACTGGGGTAAGAGGAAGAACTCTTGAGTTCTACCCCAGAGTGCATTTCTAAGGATATCTGGAAGCACTACAGAACAACCCACACCACTGCCAACCCCCAGATACACCAGCAGTGTTAGATGCAGCCCTGCAGACATTGCTGTCAAGCTGAACAATTAAAGCTTTCATGAACCTTCACAGTCACTGGGTAAAGCCAGCCTATCACCTTTTGTGGTTCTGTAACAGTGTGAGAGCTGAAATCCCCGCCCCACACCGACAATAACCAGGCTAGCTGGGTTTGGAAGTAAATGCAAGCTGTATTTACAAGCAAATCTACAATCTATGATGAAATGCAATGAATCTGTACAAACAGACACTATTCACAACAGTTACAAATAGGTACAATCAACAGAAAAGCACAACCAAGCTCCCTTTGCTTCCCCCAAGGGGCCTTCCCCAAGGGGCCTCCCCCTCAGCCAGAAGGAATCCCCCAAGACTCCCCTGGCAGAAGGCAGAGAGTCAAGGAGAGAGGCTGTTAGACTTAGCTTGCCAAGGTCAGTGTCTTATCTTCAGCCAGAAAAGAAGAAACAGCAGACAGAAGCCCAGCAAGCAAGCTGAGACTGCCCAACTCCCCAACCTTGTTTTGAGTACAGATTCTTAAACATTTCTCTCTCTCCAATGGAAGTGTTTGGAACAATCATTACTTTGCTTTCTTACACCCAATAGTGACTTATTTACATTCCTTCACCTTCTCTGCTTGAACTTTGTGAAGAAAAATTCAAAAGACAGTTTTTAAACCATCACAGGTTCCCTTCTGTCATTTCATGAAGTCTTGTCTTTGGTTACCATGCCCTACTCAGTCTCACTCCTGAATAATGCCTTCTCCTGACTCTCGTAGCTTGGGAGAGCTCTTGCCACAGCATGAGAACTGATGAGAAGTTAATTAAGTTGAGACAACTGGCAAATAGCAATTGTTCACAGGGCTGATTGTGAAAGGGGGTGGGAAGAGTTATTTTGGGCTGTAGTGCTGTTTTGTAAGTGGTCATCAGTTCTGTTACTAAAGGGCAGATATGGATAAATCATTCCTATGGAGGAGCTTATTTATGTATCTAAATAGGGACCATTTCCAAAGCTGAGTGGAGCTCAATTTCCTAACTTTTTAATGGAGAAAATGTATGAATTTGATGATCTCATAGGAGTGATAAGAGAACAGAAAACTCAGAAGGGGTAGAATTTACCCAGAATTTCTAAGTTGATAACTACATTTACTGCAATAGTTTTCCCCTTGGTTTGACATTATGGAAGGTTATATATAGAATCACAGAAGGGTCATGGCTGGAAGGGACCTCCAAAGGTCATCTAATCCAATTCCCCTTTCAGTGAGCAGGGACATTCTGCACTAGACCAGGCTTTGCCTTGTCAAGCCTGACCTTGAGTATCTCCAGGTATGGGGCCTCAACTATCTCCCTGGGCAACCTGTTCCAGTGTTCCACCACCCTCATGGTGCAGAACTTGTTCCTAATATCCAACCTAAAGCTACTCCTCCTTAATTTCAAACCCTCTACTCTTCTCTGTTTTCAAACCACTGCCCCTCAGTCTATCACTGCAGGCCTTTGTAAATAGTCTTTCTCCACCCTTCCTGTAACCCTCTTCAGGTAGTGGCAGGCTGCTCTTAGGTCTCCCTGGAGCCTCCTATTCTCCAGGCTGAACACCCCTAGCTCCCTCAGCCTGTCCTTGTAGCAGAGTTGTTCCAGCTCCCCCAGCCATCTTATTGGCCCTGCTCTGGACCCACCCCATCAGGTCCATGTCCTTCAGGTGAGGTCTTACCAGAGCAAAGTGGCAGAATCACCTCTTTCAATCTGCATGGCTACTTCAACATTTAGCAAAAACACACATGAAAAGATCTACCTGTTGCTTTACATCAGTACAATACAAAATGTTGCCTCTTGTGCCGAGTAATCAGTCCCTTCAAGTTTGTCTTTCAGTATCAATGTTTACTTTCTACATGGGCTACTTTCAAAAGAGGGGCAGAAAGCCCTGCTAGCACATTAAATGTTAATTATTTTCAAGTCCTCTTTTGCCCAGGTATTAGAGAGAGTTTTTTAAATGGGCAACTATTAGGAGATCTTACTGTGGCCTTCCAGTATCTGAAGGGGTCCTACAGGAAAGCTGGGGAGGGATTTTTCAGGGTGTCAGGGAGTGATAGGAGTGGGGGAATGGAGCAAAACTAGGAATGGGGAGATTCAGATTGGATGTTAGGAAGAAGTTCTTCCCCATGAGGGTAGTGAGACACTGGCACAGGTTGCCCAGGGAGGTGGTGGAAGCCTCATCCCTGGAGGTTTTTTCATCCAGGCTGGATGTGGCTGTGAGCAACCTGCTGTAGTGTGAGGTGTCCCTGCCCAAGGCAGGGGGGTTGAAACTGGATGATCCTTGAGGTCCCTTCCAACCCTGACAATTCTGTGATTAGAAAATAAACACATTAATCAATGAAAGAGGTAATGAAAAATGGAAAGAAAAATAAAAGGTTTACTCTTCATTCCATTTTTTTTTGCTTCATTACTAATTCAAACATGTTGTCACCCCCATTTTATGGGTTCAGATATTAAGAACAATTTGAGCATTAGCAAAATGAGGTAATTGAAAAACTCATGCAACAAACTGAGTCAATGGATATCTAATCTGATACTCTATTTTGCACAATGGGTAATGTCTGACACAGAAAGAGAGCTCAAAACCCTTGAACTGAGATTTGTTTCTTCCACCACCTAACAAAAATGCTATGGCCTGGAGCATGAGGACTAATTTCCTGCTATAAAATGTCCTCTATAATATAACTGGAGGGGAAAGATGGTTTCATCATGAAAGGAAAGGACTTTCAGATAAGGCCCCTGGCTTCTCTTCCTAGCTCTGATGTGTATTTCTTTGGGGAAGAATTGCAGAGACCAATTAGATGCTCATCACCCGTTGCAAATTAGCAAGAGACTAGGTCCCATCATGCCCTTCAAAATGTCACTAAACATTCTTCTAGGGATAAAAACTCTATGACCCTTCTAAAAAAGGGTCCAAAACATTTCAGGCTTAAAACCACCTTCTGAAGAATGGCTGACTTCACATTTCTATCCATAGCTTTAAATAATCAACACCCATGGTTAACAGATGTGAAATGAATACAGAACTAAACACAAGACTGCAACATACTGTAGAAAAATATCTTTAAAGGCACTTATTTAAAAAACCTTTTCTATGAATCAACCTTTGCCATACTCAAGGCACATTTATTTTACCTATTTAGTTGCCTCTGTCTTTTGTCCCAGTCCCTCAGAGGAGGAAAGTCCCAATCCTATAACTCAGCTTAGAGAGAGATCCCTGTACTCAGACACAGCAGAGTGACTTCTGTGCATTCCTGCCAGGATTTGACAAGAACAGTAAAACATAGTTGAGGGTGGAGGTGTTAAAATTCTTTTAATTCAGAAAGCTGAAACTCTCCTCCCAAAGGAAGAACACAGACAGAATTCCTGTGGCATTCTGCAGGTATTATAGAATCATAGAACTGTCAGGGTCAGAAGGGACCTCAAGGCTCATCCAGTTCCAACCCCCCTGCCATGGGCAAGGACACCTCACACTACAGCAGGTTGCTCACAGCCACATCCAGCCTGGCTGCAAAAACCTCCAGGGATGAGGCTTCCACTACCTCCCTGGGCAACCTGTGCCAGAGTCTCACTACCCTCATGGGGAAGAACTTCTTCCTAACATCCAATCTGAATCTCTCCATTTCTAGTTTTGTTCCATTCCTCCTGGTCTTATCCTTACCTGACACCCTCAAAAGTCCCTAAAAAGTTATGGGCCATGGGATCCCATATGGCATGCATGTCAAGTGAACTCCAACTTGTCTCACTCCCTGAGTCTTATCTTTCCAGCTCACTAGTATGGAAGCAGTGTTGTTGTACGGTGCTTTGTAGTAGAGAGGAAGCAGAGTAGCAGATTTTGCTATTATGTTATTTTTGCAATGATGCTTCCCTATCCAAACAAGTGCTCAAAACCCTTGTACCAACTCTATGCATCAGCATGGATTTCAGATTTCAGTCCAAATGATTATTTCCAGAAATGGGGAAAGACTGTTTGGATTCCCACATTCAGTAACAATTTGTCACAGGACCCATATTTCGTTGCAGACTCCTGAATCTTTGCAATAATCAATTTGCACTCTGTTTGCTGCAGCACTTTTATAGTACTGTGGTGACACTCAGAGCTATTTCACTCTTTTCATTCATGAACAGAAGTTATTGTAAAACACTTATGGAAGGTATTTTTTTTTCAGTAATTTTTCCTGCTACTAGAAAAAAAAAAAAAAAGAAAAGTTTTTTCCAAAGACATTGAGAGAATTATGAATAATCCAGAAAGCTGGAAGTTTGAATATCAGCTAGGTGGTGATGCCCATCACCTCCTGTGTCTCCCTGATTCCCTTATACTTGTCTTTTCTGACAAGACATGGACCCAGATCAGTTCTGAGCTCCAGATTCACTTCTCATCATGTTTAAACACAGATCATGTTCACATGTGGACTGAGATCGAACCTTAGAGATCTCCAGGCACAGGAGTTTGGACAAACCAGCAAATTAGATGAGACCTTGAATGTCCCTGAATTCCAAGACTAAGTAAAATAGAAAGAGCTACATTTATGCTGGAAAACTCCAAACCAGGTTTGTTGTCTACAACTGCCTCTTGTAAATGGTCCCTACACTACTTTCCCTACCAGGCAGACTGCTAGCTGAAACAGTACGCATTCCAGGCAGGGAAAATACTAGCAGTTTGCTAGTGTAAATCACCACATTCTCATGTCTAGCTCCCAGTAGACTTGAATTTCCTAGGACAGTGAAGACTGGAGAGCACAAGCAAGCACCATGCTTTGAGTGCTGTGCCTCAGATGTAATGAAGCGTGGATTAATAACTTGATCTCAACTTTCCTACACACATTGCAGGAGACTTGTATCATTTATGTGAAATTAAAATGATAAACGTGCATGGAAACAGCAGAGGTCATGAGGTCTGGTTGCTTATTGTGTGCATTAACTGTTTCTGGCGTTGTTTCTGGGCATTCTCATTTATGATGTCATTTCAAGCACATTATGAATCCTATTTTTCATCTGACAAGACAGGTGCTACAGAATCACAGAATTAACCAGGTTGGAAAAGACCTCAAGTCCAACCTATCACCCACCACCATCTAATCAACTGACCCATGGCACTAAGTGCCTCATCCAGGCTCTTCTTAAACACCTCCAGGGATGGTGACTCCACCACCTCCCTGGGCAGCATATCCCAATGGCCAATCTCTCTGTCTGGGAAGAATTTCTTCCTCACATCCAGCCCAAACCTCCCTGCTGCAGCCTGAGACTGTGTCCTCTCCTCCTGTCAGTGATTGCCTAGCAGAAGAGACCAACCCCCACCTGGCTACAACCTCCCTTCAGGTAGTTGTAGACAGCAATGAGGTCTCCCCTGAGCCTCCTCTTCTCCAGGCTAAACACCCCCAGCTCCCTCAGCCTCTCCTCACAGGGCTGTGCTCCAGACCCCTCCCCAGCCTTGATGCCCTTCTCTGGACACGTTCCAGCACCTCAACATCTTTCTTAACCTGAGGAGCCCAGAACTGGACACAGCACTCAAGGTGTGGCCTAACCAGTGCTGAGCACAGGGCAGAATGACTTCCCTGCTCCTGCTGGCCACACTATTCCTGATGCAGGCCAGGATGCCATTGGCCTTCTTGGCCACCTGGGCACACTGCTGGCTCGTGTTCAGCTGCTGTCAACCAGCACCCCCAGGTCCCACTCTGTCTGGCTGCTCTCCAACCACTCTGTCCCCAGCCTGTAGCACTGCCTGGGGTTGTTGTGGCCAATGTGTAGAACCTGGCACTCAGACTTGTTAAATCTCATACCTTTGGACTCTGCCCATCTGTCCATCCTGGCAAGGTCCCTCAGCAGAGCCCTAATACACTTGCTCCCAGCTTGGTATCACCTGCAAACTTACTGATGATGGACTCAATCCCCTTCTCTAGATCATCAATAAAGCTATGGAACAGGACTGAGTCCAACACTGATCCCTGGGGGGTACCACTAATGACTGGCTGTCAGCTGGATACTCGATACGAGAGATACAATCTACATCAGGGACTAGACCTACCCTCTAATTCTGCCTGCCCTTGGACAGGTCATCTGGGAAGATAACACACACTGAAATGTGGAAGCTGAAGCTCAGAGAGAAGAAAAAAAAAAAGAAAGCCAAAATGACACCTAAACCTGTTGATTACCAAGATCTTGATTTGATCAAACACTATTGCTGAAGGCATGACAGTGCAGTAAGGCTTATCCAATGTGGGTCACGCCGAAGGAAAGTAGAAACTTCCAGTGATGAATGTTAATATGTGAAAATGTTATTGCCAGTAAAACTTTTCATCTGCTCAGTCATGCATAGCACAAGGGTGATCACTCTTGTTCAAGTGAAATAACACTCTGCTCTTGAGGGGGGGGGAAAGAAAAAGTTCTCCTTTCTTTATTGCTCAGAGAATTTTGTGGTGCTTTTCATTATTAAACCCAGACCAATTTTGCCCAAGGAGCATAACAAAAAAGCTGTAGGAAATACCATTAATCTTTTCACCCTTTTGATGGTTTTCCCCTCAGGACTGAAATATTGTAATGTAGCAGAAGAAAAGCCAATTGGTGAGTCCTCATTTTTGTCAGTCCAACTGGTAAGCAATTCGTGGTTACTCTATACAATCAAAATAATAAACTCACTGGAGAATGACAATTTTTTTTTTTTTTTGGTGAGGGCAAATGACGCTATGTGTTAAAAATGATGATGATGAAGATTATGATTCTGGAATGGTGAGAAGATATTGTTGAGGAAAAACATGTGATAGCTGTAAAAATGTTACTTAATGAAAACAAAGAGAGAGAAAAAAATGAGAGATTTCAATTAGAAAGGATGATATTGAAAGGATGATTATTATGTATGTGTAATGCATGTTTTGCGAGCTGGTCTCTGGTCAGCTGTAAAAATGTTAATGAAAACAGAGAAAAAAATGAGAGATTTCAATTAGAAATGGTGCTATTGAAAGGATGATTACTATGTATTTGTAATGCATGTTTTGCAAGCTGGTCTCTGGTCAACTGTAAAAATGTTACTTAATGAAAACAAAGAGAGGAAAAAAAAGATTTCAATTAGAAAGGATGATATTGAAAGGATGATTATTATGTATGTGCCATGCATCTTTTGCAAGCTGGTCTCTGCTCAGAAAGAAAAGCAGGCTTGCTGTGCTCACCTAGAGGATGCAAGCAATGCACAAAAGCATCTTAAGTATGACCTGGTGTTTGCAAAGGAACAAAAACCAAAGCACTGTGCTCAAAATGTCACTTTCCACCCTGCAATCTCTCCCAAAATGTCACATTTCTGAGTTCCATGCCAGTGTGACTGGGGCCTGGCCGTTTCACAGAATAAAAGTCAGCTGTGTTTTTGGGGGTTGCTTATCACTCAGGAAAATGTACTTAAGTCAGCTAAATACACCTGTATCGATGTTAGGAAACTATTTCTGCCTCAGCAGTCCTCAGCTAAACTACTTCTGTCCTGCTCCAGGTGTAAAAACAGGAATCCTACGGCGGTGCTTGCTGGCTAAAGGTTGCCTTTTGCTGCCATGTCGGTGAATAATTCTGCTGACACTTGGGTGAATAACTCTGATCAGGCTGCAGCGCAGACTGCAGAATCCAAATCCGGGTAACATTACTTTCTAAACAATCAACCTGGTAATTGGGTATTGATTATCAAGGCCAGAGTCCTTCACGGCCTTGCCTGCTTAAAATGGACATGAAATGTGACACATGAAACGACCGCAGGTCTTGCGATGTTGTGACAACTGCTCGCGACATACCGAAAATTCTTCCTGAAACTTTAGGTTGTTGTTTGTGCAAAGCTCTTCGACGTGCTGGAGGAAGGATTTCTTGCTGATGGGCCTGAAAGGAATGACAGAAGAATTAGAAACCTACAGGGAACTGCTTTGTCCTTTTTCTTTCTTTTTTTTTAATTCTTATTTAACTGGACTTTGTGAACAAACTATTGGTTTTCAGTTCAGGAGAAACCGATACATACAGGTAGGAAAGTACAAATGGCTTACCACAGCCTTTTTGGGTTTGTTTTCAGTCATTTCAAATAGAAACATTTCCTCCCCTTGTTGTTACCCCCCCTTCACCAAATTTTGCATGTTGCTAATAACAGTAGGATCTCTTTTAAGGAGGTGCCAGGGTCCCAAGGCAAGGCTTGGCATTCATGCAAAGTCTGTGCAGTTAAGATCGCAGTTCTCAAAGCAGAGAACACTTCTCGGTTGCATGGAGAACATTGCAGACATTGCAAGGTTTTAGACATGTAAAATATTGCAGTGACCTCATCCTCATAATGACATGCTTTTTAAACCCCAAGGAGTTTAAATATCCCTGTATTACTTCCCAAGCTAAAACACAGACATGCAGGCTTCACCCCAGAGAGAGAGAAAGCATTTCTCCTGTTACCATGCAATTAGTCATGCTTTTATGATTTATATGCAGCTTGGAGTCCTTTTCTAATAAACAGAGGGGAGGGAACCACACATTGAGACTCACCAATGACCACAACAGAAAAAAACCAACTTTTTATCAACTTACTTGATGGATTTCCTATAACTAAGTAACCTGCAACAGAGATTTGTGTTACATGTAGCAAGTTAGCCAATATTGTGCATCTCTATGGGTTTTAGATTAAATACTCAAGTAACTAAAGGACCAAATTTACTTATATCATGGATTCAAATACTATTATACATCAGATCAGAGCAATTGTCTTGCTTAGTTTTCATCTCAGGCATTGGCAGATACAGTAGGTAAAGTTTCTGTCGTTCCCTTCAGATCATTTTCCAGTGCTCTGGGTTCATGTGGCCCTGGGAAATGCATACTTCCAGCACACCACTTCATATGCATCGACAGCTTCACTTTACACTATGTACTCAATATCATTCTTCTGAGGGTCCTTTCAGAGCATAAGGAGAGGATTAATCTCTCTGAATGCAGACACCTATTCCTGAGCCAGTCACTTGAGATTCCTTTTCCAATCAATGAAGACAAATAGGTGTGACTTCATCTCATTTGAAGGAAGTGCACACAATAAATCACAGATGAATCACACTACTAGTGTGCCTCTACAGAAGCCAAACAGCTCTGGCTCTTTTCTAAAGATTTTCAAAATGAATGCCTGTGTTCATGTTCTTTTTTACATGCTCCCTGCTCCTTCCCCTGCATAACAATTTTTAAAGCTGTGATGCATATTAAATCTTTAACTTGATCCTACAGCAGGTTTAATGAAGATATTAGGAGAGCATCTATGCTCAAAAGACTTTGAGATGGCCCTTAAAAACTGGTCATCATAATTATCTCTGAACTCATTTTAAGAATGCCTTTAGAAGCCAAACTTTGGTCACTCAGACTCACAGAGGTTGTCTGAAAGACCAAGCCAAAGAGTTTGAGGTAATACAGTTTAAAAACTAGTTCTAAGTATACCCCTTATATGTTTCTTTCTCCAAACCAAATCAGACATAATACAAAAACTACTCTAGAAAGCAAATGTCTACTGCTGCCATCATTTTAGTAGAAACTACAACAATTTTCTTTCAAAATACTTTGGTTAATGAAATTGTGTTGTCTTAAATGAGACAATAAAATGAGATCAATACAATTGTAGAATCATTTATTATTACACATTGGAGATTTTAATTTCAAAGCTACCTAAGATGCCTTTGTGGTACCTACTTTTTTATGACAGTTCTCTTCAAGCAAACAAAAAAAAAATGTCTATGAAAGCCACAGCTCAATCTCACTGTAGCAACAAGAAGTGTAAGAATTCACAGAAGGAGGCTCCAATTCAAAGTGCTTGCTGGAAGAACCTAAGGAGAGCTTTAGAGTGAAAAAGAAAGCAGTAAGATAACAGGGCATGCAATCCTACTTAGAATGTTCAGCCATCAAGTCAGAGTTTATTGCATCACTCATGTGGTTTGTATCATGTGATAGGTCAAAATACCTTCTAGTGACATTGGCACCATTATAGGGCCCAAGTTTCCTGAAGAAAAGTTATTCTTAGTAGCTGTGCTGATGTACTGCATGCAGAAAGTAAACTTTTTTAAGGCCTTTTTTTCAGGACAAAATTCTAAGCAGTCCTCTATAAGAAATTTCATTTGTTTCTCATTTGAATTCCCCTATCTTCACTAAAAAACAACAGAAAAGAAGTCACCTCCCAGACGACACCCCAGGAATTTTTTTGAGTATTGTTGCCTTTCCTCCTCTAGAATTCATAGCAGTTAGGGCCTTGCTGCACCTAATGTACAGTAAGCGAATACAGTTTGCTCCTTTGGGAATAAAAATTGCATCTATGCTGTACAGATGCAACCTAAGTGTGCGGCTTAGAGCTCCAGTGATGAAGGTGCATGGATCCAATAGCAAAGAAGGTAGGAGACAAGCAGCACCAGTAACACCACATTAACTCAACAAGATTTCCTTTCTTTTTCTTTGTTTTTTTCACTTTCAGTCAAAGCAGGAAAGCAAAGCACTGAGACAGCTCAAGGGAAAAGCTAAACGTTAGTGTTACAAATATTGCTTCCTAATTAATTTTGAATATTAACGAAGGGTAAATTTTAGTTTAGGATGTAATCATAGATTATCTTTCACAAGCAGAAAACATTTTTAACAAGGCACACACAGATTGACACTTTCACCTGTCAGTGGGAATTTAAGTGAAGAATTTGATTTTCAGAACTGCTGACCTCTCGTGTTTTTTGCCCTTTTTTTGGTAGCAAAAGTACATTACAGTAGTTTAGCAAGAGGGCTCCCCCATTCAAGAGGGACAGGAAACTACTGGAGAGAGTCCAAGGGAGGGCTATGAGGGTGCTGAAAGGACTGGAGCAGTGCCTGGGGAGGAGAGGCTGAGAGCCCTGGGGCTGTTTATTGTGGAGAGGAGAAGGCTGAGAGGGGATTCAATAAATGTTTATCAATATCTGAGGGCTGGGGTTCAAGAGGGAGGGGACAGGCTCTGCTCACTTGCACCCTGGGATAGGACAAGGGGCAGTGGAGAGAAACTGCAGCACAGGAGGTTCCACCTCAACATGAGGAGGAACTTCTTCACTGGGAGGGTCCCAGAGCACTGGAACAGGCTGCCTAGAGAGGTTGTGGAGTCTCCTTCTCTGGAGCCTTTCCAGCCCCATCTGGATTCATTCCTGTGTGACCTGCACTAGATTCTCTGGTCCTGTTCTGGCAGGGGGGTTGGACTCAAAGATCTCCAACCCCTAACATCCTGTGATCCTGTGATCCTGTGAACTCAGAAAATCATATTCTTTAATTATTTATCTATGAGGATTAATGTCTAATTTGAAGACTGTTGGCTTTCTTTGTGTAAGAATCTTCAGAAGAGATGAATTTTGTGTGCTCACTGAATGCTTGCAGCTATGTTCAGTTTCAGCATCCTCAGGCTTCAAAATATTTGTTATTTCTTTCCAAGTCTCCTGACTTGGAATATGTAATAATAATCTTTCAGGGTGTCACCAGTGAAAAAACCCAAACCATCTACCTGTCATCTTGTTCTCCACATTTGTCAGTCGTTTGTATGCAAGATGAGAGTATAGATATCACTAGATCTCAATGAGCACAATTTGGGCTCAAACCATGAAGATGGAAATTTCCTGATTTCAGATGGAAAATTCCAGATTCCCACTTGTCTGGCTTTGAAACTAGGAAAGAAAAACATTCTCTAAGATAAAGAATGCTTTATTGCCTTAAGTCTGATTTTCTTTCAAAACAGTGTATTGTTTCATGTATGGGATTTCTTTTTTTTTTCTTTTTTTTTTTTGAAGCCTATCAAAAATCTGAATCCCACTCAGATTACTTATGATAGAGCTAGAAAGAAGCCATTTATTTGTGTTGGCAGTGGTAACCCAAGACCATATTGTCACACAGACTCGGCTTTCTCTCTGGGTCAATCATCTGAGGTCCAGAGGGAATTAAACCTTCATCCACACTGAAAAAAAACAGAACTGAGTGTGTAGGCAAAAGGCTTAACTCATAAGCACTGCTGACACTTCCTACGACCAACGGAGGAACTCATTTTTAGCGAGTTAATTTAAAGCTACATGGAGCTTAACCCTTCCTAAATATTAAAGGCCTGAGGAAAGGGAACACATGGTCATTCCCACCATTGCACCAGGACTTTGATGATCCTTGAGGTCTTTTCCAACCTTATTGATTCTGTGATTCTGTGACATGTACATTTGTAAACCTCCTACTCCTGCGACACAAAGCTCAAGAAGGCTGCTTTTGAGAGCTGGGGACTAAAGGGAACCTTACTGAAGAAAAAAGCAAGGCAGGTGCCATGTCTATCCCTACTCAAAGAAAGAAGAAACAGGCTGGTCTGGAGAAGTTATGTATGTGCTATAGATTAACTTGAGTATAGACACCTGTCACATGCACAAGATATAGGAGAGCTGAGATCAGACACTGATTTTTACAGAATCACAGAATGCCAGGGTCTGGAAGGGACCTCAAAAGCTCTGTTGTTCATCAAGTTTTTACTAGTTCATCGTATATTTTACTAGTGATTGGTACATCAAAATTTGTTGAAATCTGTGCAAGCCCTTGGGTTGTATTCCACTGCACACATTTCTAGCATGATGTCCCTTTCTCAGCTTTCAAAATAAGCCTTAAAACACTGTAAGCACACCTGCAGAATCCAGTGGTACATGTTGGTATGATGCCCAAGAGGAGCAAAGAATCTGTGTTTATTATGATTTCACTGAATCACAGAATGTTAGGGGTTGGAAGGGACCTCCAAAGCTCATCCAGTCCAACCCCCCTGCCAGAGCAGGATCACCTGGAGCAGATCACACAGGAACACATCCAGGCAGCTCTTGAATATCTCCAGACAGGGAGACTCCACAACCCCCCTGGCCAGCCTGTCCCAGTGTTCTGTCACCCTCAGAGGGAAAAAATTCTTCCTCATGTTCACATGAAACTTTTATATTTTATATACCATAGTTTTCCCTATAGAATTACCTAGTATTTGCAAGAGTTACAGTGTCTGTAATTCGGAAATATCCCTTCTGTATCTGGGCACCATTTGCCTGACAAGCTGTTGCACACTGAATGAAACTAAAGCCTGAAAGCGTCCCCAAGAAGGTGCAGCTTCTCAAGGAGAAGTTTTATGAAAGAAGGTCCTACATGACTTTATCCTTGCTGCAGAAGCCACTGCAAAAGTGGGGTGTCAGGGAATCTATCTCCTGGGTGAGCCTCTGGAAGAGGGAAGAGTTCCTTGTCTCTTGATAAACCTGGTGCACCACAAAAATGTACTGACAGAGTCTATTCACAGCAGATGAATGTCTGCTTTGAAAAGTGATTTGCCAAACACTGTGGACATGTCACATAAAGTAAGTGATGAGAGAGGCCCCAGTGCCTGTGTGTTAGCAGTGGGGTTGGACTAGATGATCTTCAGAGGTCCCTTCCACCCCTTACAATTCTATAATTCTATGCCCTGCTACTAAGTATGAAAGAATGTCTGAAGAGATGTTGTGAAAGAGACAGTCAAGGAGGATCTGTTGGAGCAGGCTTGGGTATCTTGATTCTGCGGGTGAACTTTGTCAGCCAAAAGTCCGTGCTTTTACTGATTTATAGCAGCTAACATGACAGTGTAGTGGCTGAGAAATGACAAAACACTTTCATTTCCAAAGCATCTTCTTCAAACAGGCACTGAATGGGATGATTCATAAATACAGAAAGAAACCTAGATTGCTCTGTTATCACCTAGGATTTTCACACAAACTCCTCAGCAGCCTTTCAGGGTAGAAAGTACACTTAGTTGGGCCAGATTTCAGCTGAATTGCTGCTATCCAAGAAATACAAACAAGCTGACCAGGAAAAGGTATCCGCTCATCTAAGTTCTCCTCATACAGTTACAAGATGCACTGAGCAGAATCAGACAAGCTTTGCAAACACAGCTGAGAGAGCTGACTAAATGCAGCCAGGTGTGGTACTCTCAGGCTATGTCTAGAAAATTTGTCACAGATCTCCAACAGAAAGTGGTATAATAAATGGTAAATAAATCACTGTTGGTGTAAAAAGGGAAATAACGATAAGTTCTAAACAATCCCATTGGGTAGACAATAAGCATAAGGCTAGTAAGGTAAACTAACTTTCTTGTTCTGGCTGCTGCTTCTGCTTGGCTCTTTGCTGACCTTGGCTGTGTCCTTTGTTGTGGTTGAGTATCTTAACAAACAACCGTCTGCTCTTTCTCTCCTCTATTGTGTACAAGAGGGTAGGGAGCAGAGAGAGGGAAGCTGTTGCTGGCTCCCCTGGTTTGTCCAGGGGGGGTCTTGTGCTGTTTATAAGTTGTAAATACCTGCAAATATTGTAAATATTGTATATTTTGTACCTATTCATTGCATTGCATTTTTGATTGCAGTAAATACAGCTTCATTTGCTTCCTTGCCCCACGGTGGGTGCCAGTGCTAGGGGGAATTTTCAAGCCACCACACCAGGTAATGGCAGCAGGTTAGGCAGTGATGCACACTCCCATTCCAAGTGCATGGTGAGTTTATGAAGGGCACACTGTAACCATCCACCTTAAGACAATAATTTGATATGCTAACATGTCACTGCTCTGACCACAAACCATGGCAATGCCAAGGACAGCACAAGAAATGGGACTGGGATTGATTTCTACGTAGCTATTCTCCAAAGGCAACTGTGGAAGTCTGACAACAGGCAGTAAAAATATTCTAGCCATTAGGGTTTGCAGTAAGTTGCCTTGGTGCATGCTGCCAGCCTCCTGCCAGTTTCTTGCTAGAGCTCATCATAACCAGAAAGGCTGTATCTATATGAAAGACAGCATCAGAGACACCTGAAATGTCTTTTTCAGTCCATGACACCACCAGAGCAGAAGGTGACACATATTGAAACATTGTTGAAAGCTTAAAAACAAGACAAAAACCAACAACACACCAAAATAAAAGCCAAAATAAGCTAAAAAGTTCTGAGCAGATAGAGAATATGTTTCCCCCTCATTAGTGTATTAACTGTAAGGGATCCACAGAATGTTTAGTGACTTCCAATGGAAAAGATGGAACAAATCCTTTCCTGAGGAGCTCTCAGTTAATGCCTGCACTTCAGACTTCAGTAATTTGTAGTAATGACCAACAAAGGACCTGGGCAAGGAGACTGCTGTACTTTCAGCAATGCTACTCTTCAAAAAAATAATAATCAAAAATTTAGCAGCTGTGTCATGTACCTTTGTGGCAGTTTAGGCTGGGTGCCCCCTGCCACTGCCACATAAATTACACCTCTGGTGTCCCAGGTGCCCACCCAATAAGGGTGGACACAGGACATGGCGTATTTCTACCCGTAAACCCTGCGCCCTATAAATCCATCTGCAAAGTCATTCTCTTCCTCTTTCTTCCCTCTCTGCTCCCATGGGAGATGTCCTCTCTTATCGGGTAATGCCGGGGGAGTATCTCAGGCCTCTTAGGCCTGACTAGGCCTAATGCCAGGAGGAGAATGGGGGGGGGGGGGGGGGCAGTCTCAGACCTGGCCAGCCTGAGACTTGCCTAGCAGTGGGGGGGGGGGGGGGGGGGGAAGAAATAGCCCTGGGGGTTTTGGGTAGACCCTCAGGTGGGAGGAGGGAAGGATTGGGGAGCCTCTGGGTACTATGTAAGGGACTCTGTATGCTTTAGGATGTTCTTTGCCACTATGCTTTGTAGTTTTTCTGTAGTTTCACCAATCACTTTTCCATTTAAACTTTCCATCACTCTCCAATCCGTTTGCGTGTGTCATTCTTTTGTCCCTTTCGGGGCAAGAGATGTTCTGGCTGGCCTCAAACCAGCACAACCTTACAAGAATGGCAGGAGAAGAAAATCTTTGCTTTTGGTCACTAAAGAAGTGAGGAAGGAGGAAAGAGAAAAATACAGGTGGAAGGACATCAACAAAACTAGAAATGGGGAGACTCAGATTGGATGCTAGGAAGAAGTTCTTCCCCAGGAGGGTGGTGAGACACTGGCACAGGTTGCCCAGGGAGGTGCTGGAAGCCTCATCCCTGGAGGTTTTGAAGGCCAGGCTGGATGTGTCTGTGAGCAATCTGATGTAGTATGAGGTGTCCCTGCCCATGGCGGGGGGGTTGGAACTGGATGATCCTTGAGGTCCCTTCCAACCCTGACAATTCTATGATTCTATGACAAATTGCAAATTAAAATGTGAGACTGAGTCATTACAATAAGGGCGAAATGTCTAAAACACTGTTCAGCAAAGGCCTTGATGTGCATAAAGCACATGATCAAATGCATAATATTTCATTGTAAGTCTGAAATATTAGTTTGCAATTACTCTGTAGATTTTAAGACTGTACAAATCTAAACTCCACATAATTTAGATAGAAAAGTGGCAGGACAGTACTTTCATAATAAGGATGAAATATCAGTTTGCAATTGCTCTGTAGATTTTAAGACTGTGCAAATCCAAACTCCACATAATTTAGACAGACCAGTGGCAGGAGAGTGCTCTAGAAACTGATAAAGGATTTTGGTTGTGTTGCTGAGATTGTAGTGGAAGAGCATTAAACAGCTTCATTGTAAGTGAGTAAAAAAGGCAGCTGAGAAGAGAACTTCCATGTGCATACATTCTAAGCGCCAAGGGAAATAAATAGGACATTTCCTGTATGTCACATTTGCTTCAAGAACAGGTTGTCCTGTGTCAGTGCTATGTGGCCATATTGTGTACAATTAGCATCTAAGCAATTGCCCTGATTTATTGCAGATGAGTCAGAGAACTGCTTGCACCTTACCAGTAGAGACTCAAACATAATTTCACGATGATGAACAGCAGCACTGTTTGCCATTAGCATGGCTGCAAAGGCTGACACTTCATTTTGATCAACTGTATTACTCAAGAGAGCATGGGAGCACACAGGTTAAGAAATCAGAGTGGGAAACACACCGTGCTTGCTTCAGTGATACAGAGACTTACTGGATGACAAATATCTCCTTGCGTCTAAAGAAAAGTGAAGAGTATCTGGAAGTAAAACCCATCAACACTTTAGTATACCAGCAAAGTCAGTACAGTTCTTATTCAACTATCAGTTTGGCAACAAGAATCATTTCTAGGAGTCTCAGCTAGCACACTGCATTCATTGGCAATGCCTCTGCTTTCAGCCACTGTTTCCTGCTGGTGTTAGTGGGCACCAACCATCGCTAGCTGAGTGACATCTGCCACACACAGAGCATAGCACATCCATCACCTCTTTGATTTCCAGATGATTCCCAGTATGTTTTCTCACCTGTTACAAGCAGCCATTCCCCTGTGCACTATTTTGAACAGGTTTGTACATGCAGCTTACTCTATTCCACACATACATGTGCACACTCACACAGACAAAACAGGTCAACAGCTACAACCTTTCATCTTCCAGCTATCGAGCAGTAGGATGCCTGACTGCTAGGGAAAGAGTATTTGAGACTTCTCATTTTGAAGGAGACTGCCTACCACAGTGTTTCTGTGCTAGAGGAAGAGCATTTCAGACTTCTCATCTTGAAGGAGACTGCCTACCACAGTGTTTCTGTGCTAGGAAAAGAGCATTTTAGACTTCTCATCTTGAAGGAGACTGCCTACCACAGTGTTTCATCTGGGACACAGCAGGGAAAATGCAGGCAGGTAAAAAATGTTCATCAAACATTTCTAACTCAGCTGGATGTCATCTATTATTGAGAATCATCCCGGTATTTATATGGTGGATAATATCCACATTTATGGCAATCAGAAAGAGCAGTTTTCCTTCTGATAAATATCTGTGAAGAGTTCTTTGTGGGACAGAAAAATCTGAACAGCCTGGAATTGCTGCATACACCTAAAAGGAGTAGATGTCAGGATAGCCAAGTGTGCTGAGCTCCACAGAAACCCAGATGTGATGCAAATCCCTTTGTGGAAACAAACAAAAAAATGCTTTCCAAATGTCAGCTAAACAATGACAGATCTCTTCTTGAATGAATTGACTGAGACTTCTGGAGAGCCTTTTGACTCTTTCAAGATGCTTCTGTGGTTTTGCAGTGTACCAAACCACTGGGCCATTCAAAAACTTAGCAGTGCTGCACGTTTAAAAATAGGCAGCCCTTTTCTAAAACTTCTTTTGCTAGCACAATTAAACAGTGATTTGCACTTAGATCTTTATCTTGTTGGGAAAGGAGCTGAAGATTAAGTGATTTTTCTAAAAGCTAGTGAGAAGTGTCTTGAGGATGGAGGTCATACTTTGAAAGAGGATCTCAGTGACCTGTGTAAATAAGAGCACCACAAACACTTCCAAACAAGCAAAGGTCAGAAAGGGGTCATTGCTGCAGCCCCTTTGGACTACTGTTTTGCCTAAGGAGTATGCTTACCGTGTAAATCTCTCATCCTTCAGCTCCAGGTCTGCCACTGTGATCAACTGATCCAGTTTGAACTTAGTGTCAATAATTTCAGCATCTCGTGGGGAGTATGTGCCTCCCTCCTTTTGCTTTTGACGGATCCTGAACAGAAAACAAAGGTGAAAATAGAAATGCTAAGATTTAAGGGCGCATATGTCAAGGCTTTGATTAGCCAGGCTGAAAATGAAAAACAGTCATTCAGGAACACTCTCTTGGTAGTTGTTCTCCCTTCCAACAGTGTAATTTAGTCAGCTCCAGCAGGCTGACTAAAGGAGGCTTAGATGTATCTAACTGAGACATTCATTACTAAAGGCTGAAAGCACAACTTAGAATATTTACATTATAGCAGGCTGTCAGTAAAGTGAAAAAAATCACATGGGGAAAGGGAAGGGGAAGGGGCAAAGAGGAAGGGGAAAGGGGGAAAGAGGAAGGGGGAAGGAGGAAGGGGGAAGTGGAAGGGGAAGAGAAAGGGAAAGGGAAAGGGAAAGGGAAAGGGAAATGGGAAAGGGGAAGGGGGAAGGGAAGGTGACGGGGAAGGGGAGGGGGAAGGGAAAGGGAAAGGAGAAAAAGAAAAAGAAAAAAGAAAAAAGGAAAAAGAAAAAAAAGAAAAAGAAAAAGAAAAAGAAAAAAGAAAAAGAAAAAGAAAAAGAAAAAGAAAAAGAAAAAGAAAAAGAAAAAGAAAAAGAAAAAGAAAAAGAAAAAGAAAAAGAAAAGAAAGAGAAAAAGAAAAAGAAAAAGAAAAAGAAAAAGAAAAAGAAAAAGAAAAAGAAAAAGAAAAAGAAAAAGAAAAAGAAAAAGAAAAAGAAAAAGAAAAAGAAAAAGAAAAAGAAAAAAGAAAAAGAAAAATGAAAAAGAAAAAGAAAAAAGAAAAAGAAAAAGAAAAAAGAAAAAGAAAAAGAAAAAGAAAAAGAAAGAGAAAAAGAGAAAAAGAAAAAAAAAGAAAAAAAAAAGAAAAAGAAAAAAGGAAAAAAGAAACCCATTATTGGTTCCACTCTTCTTTAAAACATTTTGGAGTCCTTGCAACCACAGTGTGTCAAGGCTACACGAAACTTACCTTGCAAAAGCATATACTGCAGCTACCAGAAGAACAACTGAAAGTACACACAAAGTAACAGCAAGGATAACTTCTACAGATCTTCCTGGCGGTCCTTCTCCTGCAACAAAAAGTGGAAATCTAATATTTCATAGATTTGTTATAATTTTTACAGTGTGGACAGGGTGGAATCAGAGAGAATTTCCTTGTCAGTCAAAGAGCTGCTCAGATAGGAAAGTATGAGACACCCAGAAACAATTTATGTTAAGGGTTCTAATCACTGTTGATCTATGTAATACAGAGGTTTAGTAGGGTATGTCTACAGCTATATGGGCAGCCATCCCCTGGTGCTTTTCAGTTTTACCTGCTGAGCAGGTTAAGGTAGGTCTGCACTGCAGGAACATTAATCTGAACCCTAGCCTGAGCTGAGCTCCTGCTTCAGTCTCTATGCAGCCAAGAGCAGCCACAATGCTCTGACAGCTAAGAGTCATCAGACTCCTGAAGTGGAAAAGGAAATCTCAACTTTAAAACTATGAAGCTTACAGACATCATTCGCAGGCACAAAATAAAAGATGCTTTTTGGGGGAAGATATTCTCCTCGAGGTGCTGAAGGAACCGATCCTAGTGATCAGATCTGAACCTTCTGGATTAATCTCTCCTCACCAACTCATGGTTTTTATTTGTGTGGGAATTGGTGATATTGTTAGGAATAGCAGGACAAAAACAATCATAAAGGCATTTATAAGAAGGTAAGGGTGTTGGTGTTCTGAGCCATGAGGATGAGCAGAGTGCTGGAGCACCTCTCCTATGAGGACAGACTGAGAGAGTTTGGGCTGTTCAGTCTGGAGAAGAGAAGGCTCCCAGGAGACCTTCTTGTGGCCTTCCAGGATCTGAAGGGGGCTACAAGAAAGCTGAGGAGGGACTTTTTAGGGTGTCAGGCAGGGATAGGACTGGGGGGAATGGAGCAAAACTAGAAGTGGGGAGATTCAGATTGGATGTTAGGAAGAAGTTCTTCCCTAGGAGGGTGGTGAGACACTGGCACAGTTTGCCCAGGGAGGTGCTGGAAGCCTCATCCCTGGAGGTTTTGAAGGTCAGGCTGGATGTGGCTGTGAGCAACCTGATGTAGTGTGAGGTGTCCCTGCCCATGGCAGGGGGGTTGGAACTGGATGATCCTTGAGGTCCCTTCCAACCCTGACAAGTCTATGATTCTATGATCACGGACAAGAGAAAAGGGACAGAACAGAAGACACCATGTTGCATAACTGCAACTCAATACATGACAACAGCAAACTGCAATTAAAAAAAATATCCTAAATGTATGTTTCTAAGCAAAGGGCAGTGCCAGGAAACCCCATTTTGGGTATTTTCTGCCTCCTCAACTTTTTGTTTCACATGGAAAAAGTCCTCACACTTTTCAGAGTACACTTAAGCAGGTTTGCCAGCTGCCCTGCAGCAATTTGATGAAGCAGCTATCAGAGTTTATGAGAAGATTATAAGTTGCCTGGAAGTATTGGAAGTTTAAATGATATTTCTCACCACATCTTAATTAGCTCATGGAAAAATCCTGACCTTTCATTGTCATATGGCCACTGCTTTCACAATGTCAGTCGTGGGTTATGAGGAAGAAACTCCACTTCTCCAGCTCCAGAGGAGAGCTGTGGTACTCCAGGCATGGCTGAGTGGGAGCACCATATGAAAAAATTGTCTCCTTTATTAAAAAATCATGATTGCAGCTGCCTATCCCAAGAATTTCTGTTTCAGTGCTCCTCCCCAGCAAAATTCCTATTAACAAGAGCATCTGACATCTGTTGCAGACAACTCTCTCACAGGTTTGCCATAACTTTTTTCTGCTTCAGACATCTTTCACCTGCAGGGTTAAATAGCACAGATACAAGGTCAGCCTTATTCTAAGTAGACCATTCTGTAAATAGACTTACCACCCAAAATAATGTGAAGTTCTTTGAACTGTAGGGAATATCTCTGTCCAAGTTCAAATTAGTGCTTTAATTATAATGTTGGAAAACCATAAATTTAATTGATAATTGCAAAAAAAAAAGATTTAATATTAAATTGCAATTCTGATTTCAGGAAGCATAGTGGAATAAAAGTCATTGGTCACAGAGGTACCTAACAGCTATTGATTTTTCTGGTATGTCTTCTGGGTTATCCTTCTAGAGCAAGTCCGAAGTTCAGATAACCACGGATGCTCCAGGAGCAAACACTTGGGCAATGTTCCTCAGGTTGTGTGTGTGAAAACAAAAACTTAATACCTTTACTCCTTAAGATTACATTAGACTCATAGAATGGTCTGGGCTGGAAGGGACCTCCAGAGCTCATCCAGTCCAACCTCCCTGCACTCAGCAGGGACATCCCCAACTAGATCAGGCTGCCCAGGGCCTCCTCCAGCTTCACCTTCAGTATCTCCAGGGAAGGAGCCTCAACCACCTCCCTGGGAAACCTCTTCCAGTGTTCCACCACCCTCATAGTGAAGAACTTGTTCCTCACATCCAATCTCAATCTGCTCTGCTCTAGTTTGAAGCCATTGTCCTTCGTCCTGTCCCTGCAGGCCTTTGCAAACACTCTCTCTGCAGCCTTCCTGTAGCCCCCTTCAGGTCCTGGCAGGCTGCTCTTAGGTCTGCCTGCAGCCTTCTCTTCTCCAGGCTGAACACACCCAGCTCCCTCAGCCTGTCCTCACAGCAGAGCTGCTCCAACCCCATGATCATTTTCATGGCCCTCCTCTGGACCTGCTCCATCAGCTCCATGTCCTTCCTATACTGAGGGCTCCAGAGCTGCACACAGTGCTCCAGGTGAGGTCTCAGCAGAGCAGAGCAAAGTGGCAGAATCACCTCTCTGGCTCTGCTGGCAATGCTGCTTTGGATGCAGCCCAGGCTGTGATTTGCCTCCTGTGGTGGAAGCTCACCCTGCCTGCTCCTGTCCAGCTTCTCATCCATCAGCACCCCCAAGTCCTTTTCCTCAGGGCTGCTTTCTATCCCCTCCTCCCCCAGTCTGTATTGATAGTGAGGATTGTTCAGCCCAGGTGCAGAACCCTGCACTTGCTCTTGTTGAACCTCATGAGGTTCATCTGGAACACCTCTCCAGCCTGTCCAGGTCCCTCTGGATGCCATCCTGCCCCTCTGGTATATCGACAGCACCACTCAGCCTGGTGTCATCTGCACACTGCTGATGGTGCCTGAATTTCATTGTCTGTGTCATTGATAAAAGTATTAAACAGCACAGGTCCCAGTATAGACCCCTGAGGACCACCACTGTCTCTGCTCTCTATCTGGACTTCAAGCCCTTGTTTCCTCAGCTATTATGGTAAATCTAGGTCTAACAAAAATGGAGATTATTTCCTTCAGGGAAACTGCTGTCCTAAAAAGAAACATGGAATTGTGTAGATTCTTTGGAAATAGAGACATACTTTAGTAACTGATAGAGTAAATGACACTCTCCTTACCTAATGTTTTGACAGGGTCAGAGTAGTCAGAATCTGTGAACTGTCCTTTAACATTAGTTGCTCTGAACTTAAATCTGTGGAAGGAAACCAAGGAAACTAATGAAATGAGACTTTTGTGCAGTTTTAAATATTCTTCCACATAGAAACTAAAAGCTATTTTTCCAGTTTAATATCACATAGGTTGGAATCAGCAGTCACCTGTTAAGTGATCTTCTGGCAGACACCAGTGTCCATATGTTAAAATGTTTAATCAGTCTGTATGAATCACTTATCCTGAATTTGAGCTTATTTAATTTAGGCACTCAGGAAGCATCCTTTCTTATCTGAAGCATTTAAAACCAAAAAACTGTCTCCCATATTTATGATCAACCAAAAAAAAAATATCCAGGAACACATGAAGATCATTTCAATCTCTACCTTTTCACAACTGAACTACACGTTTTTAATGTTTGCATCAATGTGTAGTTCACTTAAATCTTCCTCTTGGATGAACAAACATACTCACAGGTACTGCTTTCTTGGTTTTAGTGGGCCATTACAGATTTTGTCTTGACTGCCTGGTACCATACAGGTAGTATCAGCACCTATGACGTAGATCTCATCTTTGTCACTCAGATCTTCTTTTCCCTCCACACATGGTGGGTTTGGAAAGCCTTCATTTGTAAAATATGGCCTTGGTCTGTTGAAGTAGGCATCATGCCACTTGGTAACGTTCCCATCATGCTGAGCTATTGTCAAGAAAAGAAATAATCAGAAACAATTTGCATTCAATGAAAGAAGTTGAATAGGAAATCCCATTTTTAAGAGCTTAGCATCTAGCAGCACCATTTACACAGCTAAGCTTATATCTAGACTTGCACTTGGACCCAGATTTCTTTAATCTATTTCTTTAATCTACACACTCTCTATGTTTTCTTGACTCAGAACAAGTCAGGTGAATCACAACCAGAAAATTTCAGGGGCAGTCTCACACATGAGCTCTGCCTGTAGAGGATCTCACTTGTGCATGCCACTTGACTTTGAGCATGTCTGATGGTTTCAAAACTGTCTTTTTAATTTTTCTTCACAAAGTTCAAGCAGAGAAAGTGAAGGAATGTAAATAAGTCACTATTGGGTGTATGAAAGCAAAATAGTGATTATTTTAAACACTTCCATTGGAGAGAGAGAAATGTTTAAGAACTACTACTCAAAACAAAGTTGGGGCAATCTGAGTTCTTGGCTTGCTCTCTTGGGCTTCTGTCTGGCTTCTTCTTCTTTTCTGGCTGAAGATAAGACACTGACCTTGACAAGCTAAGTCTAACAGGCTCTCTGCTTCTTGACTCTCTGCCTTCTGCCAGGGGGATCTGGGAGGATTCCTTCTGGTCTGAAGGGCGAGGCCCCTCTTTGGGGGAAGCAAAGGGAGCTTGGTTGTGCCTCTCTGTTGTTTGTATATATTTGTAAATGTTGTGAATTGTGTCTATTTGTACACATTCATTACATTTCATCATAGATTGTAGATTTGCTTGTGGATACAGCTTTCATTTGCTTCCAGACTGAGCTAGCCTGGTCATTGTGGGTGTGGGATGGGGATTTCAGCTCTCACACTGTTATAGCATGGCTAGCAAAGAGAGCCAAACGTGTTTAAAGACAGTGAAGGCTGTTTCATAATGAAATGACTGGATTGCTGTAAGTGGACAGTGCCCAGCAGCTAAGGGAAAAAAAAAAAACACCCTTCATTTGGATATCTATCAGGTCAAGAGAATCTCCACAGCAACAGCTAAGCAGTGAATGTCTGTAGGATTAGTGCTACACCAGAAAAAGGTGAGAAACTTCATGTGAAGGGGCTTAATGCAAATGCTTTACTTCTCTATTTTGAAAGCAAGCAAAACAAGGGATTTTAATACCTGTAATTTGTCTTTCTTACTTTGAAAGCAATGAAAACAAGGGATTTAAATACCTGTCATTTGCCTTTCTTACTTTGCTAAACAACCTGTGGTAGTTTTAGACTGTGCCCTTAAAATTTTCCACGGGTTTCGAGCAGAGAGTAGTAAAAATGTAAATAAATCACTATTGGGTGTAAAAAGGAAAATAATGATTGTTCTAAACAATTCCATTGGAAGGATATCTCCCATAGGATTTGGTTCCCAAAACAATTTTTCTCTTCTCTTCTTGCTTCTTTGCTGGGGAAATACCAACTGTCTTTGGTGACCTTGGCTGCATTGTTTTGTCTGGTATTAGCTTTCTCTGCTTCTCTCTCTTTCCTTTGTACAGGGGAGGTCAGGGGGAGGCAGGGAGGGAGAAGCTGTTACAGCTTCCCTGGTCTTTTGGCCAGGGGGGTCCTAGTGCTATCTGTAAATGCCTCTAAATATTGTAAATGCCTCTAAATATTGTAAATCCTCTATATTTGTACATATTCATTGCACTTCAATGTAGATTGCAGCTTTGCCTGTAAACACAGCTTTCATTTGCTTCCAAACTGAGCTAATCTGGTAAAGTTAATGTGTGTGTGTGGGGGAGAATTTTCAACCCACCACACAACCAAACCAAGGAATTTAAATACCTGTCATTTAACCTTCTTAGATACAGTAAGCCTGACAATATGATGTCCTTTCATGAACCTCCCACTCTGATGGGTAGGCAGTTACTCAAAAGAGCATCATGGCCCTGTCCACGTGAGCAGATGTTCAGCAATCCATACAAGGGAATACAATTCTAGCCCACAGTCTATGGAAGGGATTTATATCAATCCCTCTGCCCCCATTGTGAAATAGAAATAACAGTGGCACGTGGCTGCATTCTTTCATAGCCAACTGGAACTGCAACAGAAGAATAGCTTTGTAAAACAAACAAACAAAAAGGTCTAAGTTTCCACCTTTTGCAAGTTCCCAATGTATTTTTTAGTTTGTTTCAAGGAAATGGGAAAAAAATATAATAACAACAGAGCCAGGAAAATATTGGTGACTTCAACTAGCATGGATGACTCTTTGTTGGCAAGTGCTTCCAAAATCCACTTACCAGCCACAAGGTATCATAAAGATATTTTGATCTTACCAGCCCACAGGTAATGTGAAAGATAATTTTGATCTTACCAGCCCACAGGTAATGTGAAAGATGATTTTGATCTTACCAGCCCACAGGTAATGAGAAAGATGATTTTGATCTTACCAGCCCACAGGTAATGAGAAAGATAATTTTGATCTTACCAGCCCACAGGTAATGTGAAAGATGATTTTGATCTTACCAGCCCACAGGTAATGAGAAAGATGATTTTGATCTTACCAGCCCACAGGTAATGAGAAAGATAGTTTTGATCTTACCAACCCACAGGTATTGTGAAAGAGAATTTTGATCTTATCAGCCCACAGGTATTGTAAAGGATATTTTGACCTTAGCATTGTTGCCACAACTAAAGTCACTCTGTTAGTGATTTTCTAACATGAAATTACTGATATCCAAGACAAGGAATAAAAAAGAGAAGATAAACAGCCTGAAAAGAAAGAAATTAAAAAAAAAATTCAGAGAGGACATAAAATTCTACCTTCAGCTTCCACAACCAGAACTTGTATCTTGTTGATAGGGCCATGGTCATCACTGTAGTAGCAGATTGGCATTCTGATTGTAATTGTGGTAGCTGTGACGAGTAGTGCCCCATTGGTGTCATAAACTGGTGCTGGTTTCTTTTTAGGCCGTGGTGGTTCTGGTTTTGAACAAACAGAGACCACAGAGCTTCATTTTAAAGCATTTGCACTACAGGTGCTTTGTTCAGCCTTACAGCTGTGCTTATGCAAGACACATCTCTGGCATACTTTCAGGGGCAACTTCATGTTCTACTCAGTGCCTTAAGCTTTGAAAAACTGTATCCTGATACATGCTTCTGCAAATCAGTTTTCAATTAGAAGAGACCCCAGTAGAAAAGACTGTTAGTTTTTTCCAATTAATTTCAATCAATGACTGTATTCATCCCACAATTGTGATCATGGAATCATAGAATGGCTTAGGTTGGAAGGGACCTTAGAGATCATCACCTCCAACCTCCCCATTATGGACAGGGATGCCTCACAACTAGACTCAGCTGCTCAAGGCCTCATCCAACATGGCCTTGGACACCCCCATGGACATCCACAGCCTCCCTGTCTGGGGTCCTACCACCCCTGTGCTGAAGAACTCCTTCCTAAGATCCAGTCTGAACGTACTCTGCTTCAACTTCAAACCATTCCCCCTTGTCCTATTGATAGGAACCATTATGAAAAGTCCTTCTCCAGCCTGCCTGAAGCATCCCTTCAGGTTTTGGAAGGCAGCTAGAAGGTCCTCCTGGAGTCTTCTCTTCTCCAACCCAAACCCTCCCATCCCCCTCAGCCTATCCTCATAGCAGAGGTCTTTCAGCCCTTGGAAGATCTTTGTGGCTCTCCTCTGGGCTCACTCCACCCGGAGTGACACTCCACAATTTTTTAATATCTCTGTGACATTCTTCTGAGCTTTTCATTGATGGTAACTAAAGGACTGAAGCCAAAATGATCACTTCCCTGAGTCTGCACATGGCTTAGAGCAGCATTCACATATGACTAGCAAATAATCACTAGCACACAGCACAGCTGAGCACTGTGATTCCAGACTATCACTTATGTGTTCCTGTTCCTCCACCATGGAGCCCCTAAATAACAGGCAAAGGCACACAGCTGTGTACTGACAGGTAGAAAAGCAATTTCCTCAGCATTTGCAGAGAGTTCAGCTAAAGGGTACATTAGGAGACATACCTTTGATGTCCATGGTTATTTTCAACTGAATTTTTGGCCCTGCACCTGCACCATTAATTGCATACACCTTAAAAAACAAAACAAAACCCAACACACACGTGTTTTAATAAATATTTGTAGTGGTATCTGTAATAATATATTTGGATCAACAATGAATGCTGAAACACTCCTTTTGTCATTCACACTTTCCTGCCACTTATTTCTTATTTCTTTACAATGGCATTTCAGCACTTGTAATGTAGGACTCCCAAAAAGGAGAAAAATAAGCATACTTCAACAGTTCTGTTGCCTCATTTCACATTCTAGACTCTGATTCACAGAATCACAGAAACATTCAGCTTGGAAAAGACCCTCAGGATTACCCAGTCCAACCCAGAACCCTACTCTACAAGGCTCACTCCTAAACCATAGCCCCAAGCACCACATCCAAACCACCTTGAAACACAGCCAGGCTTGGGGAATCCACCACCTCCCTGGGCAGCACATTCCAATCCCTCACCACTCTTGCCCTGAAAAAATGTTTCCTACTGTCCAGTCTAAACCTACCCAGTGGCAGCTTGAGGCCATTCCCTCTTGTTCTGTCACTAATTCCCTGTCAGAAGAGACCAGCAGCAGCCTCTCCACAAGGTCCTTTCAGGTAGTTGTAGACAGCAATGAGGTCTCCCTTAGCTGCCTCTGTTCCACACTAACCATCCCCAGCTCCTTCAGTTGCTCTTCATCAGATTTCTTCTCCAGGCCCTTCCCAGCTTCCTTGCCCTCCTCTGCCCTGGCTCCAGCACCTCCACATCTCTCTTGGGTTGAGGTGCCCCAAACTGGACACAACACTGGAGGTGTGGCCTCCCCAGAGCTGAGTCCCAGGGGACAATCCCCTCCCTGCTCCTGCTGGACACAGCATTGCTGATCCCAGCCAGGAAGCCTTTGGCTTTCTTGGCCACCTGGGCACACTGCTGGCTCCTCTTCAGCTGCTTGTCCATGAGCACCTCCAGGTCCCTTTCTGCCAGCAGCTTTCCAGCCACACTGCCCCAGGCCTGTAGCACTGCTTGGGGTTGTTGTGCCCCAAGTGCAGGACCTGGCACTTGGCCTTGTTGAAGCTCTGAAAGGACTTCATACTCCTAGTATCATAGAATGTTTTGGGTTGGAAGGGACTTTTAAGGGCCGTCTTGTCTAACCTCCTTGCATTGAGCACGGAGACCTTCAACTAGCAAGGTCTCCCTGCAGGACTGGACCTTTCATCTGAGCTAAATGAGGAATGCAAGCAGTGAAATTAAGAGACATATTGGGTCTTGTATCTGTAATAATGCATTGCAGGCTGCTTTGCTAGCACATGAATTAAGGTACAAAGCCAACCACTAGTGAAGAGGCCTGCTCCCACTCACTCTGCCCTCTTCATCACTCCTCTCATTCCTGAGACTTGTCTCTCTTCACATGTTACAGTTTGGAGGGGGAACTTTAGCCTAGATCCTGACTGCAAAGACTGAAAGTAAAATCAATTACCATTGGATGCAAAAGGAAAATGATGCTAAGGTCTATAGAATTCATTGGCTTGCTAATGGGGATATAGAGTAGTAGCAGAAACAACTCTTGCTCTCTTTTCTTCTTCTGTCACTTCTGCTTACAGCTTGTCTCTCTCTCTCCTGTGGCCTTGCCAGCGGATATGTTTTTTGACTCCTGTGTGAGGTAACAGGAAGGAGGGAGGGAGTAGGGGAGGAGGTGAACAGTCCCCCTTGGATCTATTCAGGGCGTCTGAGGAGTTTCTGTGTTGTTTTTAAACTGTAAATATCTCTATGTTGTATATAGATTGTATACTTGGTACACAGTCATTGCATTTCATACTTATAGACTGTAGTTTGTTTGCATTCTAGATTGTAGTTTGTTTGTATTCTAGATTGTAGTTAGTTTGCATTCTAGATTGTAGGTGGTTTGTATTCTAGATTGTAGGGTTTTGTATTCTAGATTGTTGGGTTTTAATGCTCTAGATTGTAGTTTGTAAGTATTCTAGATTGTAGGTTTTTATAGTCTAGATTGTAGTTTGCGTCTTAGATTGTAGTTTGTATTCTAGATTGTAGGTTGTATTCTAGATTGTATTTAGTATTCTAGATTGTAGTTAGCATTCTAGAGTTTAGTTTGTATTCTAGATTGCTGGTTGCATTCTAGATTGTAGTTTGTATTCTAGATTGATGTTTGCTTGCATTCTAGATTGCAGTATGTTTGCATTCTAGATTGCAGTTTGGCTGCATTATATATTGTAGTTTGTTTGCATTCTAGATTACAGTTAGTTTATATTCTAGATTGTAGCTAGTTTGCATTCTAGATTGTTGTTTGTTTGCATTCTAGATTGCAGTTACTTTGCATTCTAGATTGTAGTTTGTTTGCATTCTAGATTGCAGTTAGTTTGTATTCTAGATTGTAGTTTGTTTGCATTCTAAATTGCAGTTAGCTTGTATTCTAGATTGTAGTTGGTTTGCATTCTAGATTGTAGTTTGTATTCTAGAATGTAGTTAGTTTGTATTCTAGAATGTAGTTTGTTTGGATTCTAAATTGTAATTAGTTTGCATGCTAGATTGTAGTTTGTATTCTAGAATGTAGTTTGCATTCTAGATTGTAGTTTGTGTTCTAGAATGTAGTTTGCTTGCATTGTAGATTGTAGTTTGTTAGCATTCTAGATTGTAGTTAGTTTGTATTCTAGAATGTAGTTTGCATTCTAGATTATAGTTGGTAGTCTAGATTGTAGTTAGTTTGCATTCTAGATTGTAGTTTGTTTGCATTCTAGACTGTAGTTTGTCTGTGAACAGAGCCTCATTTGCTTCCACCCCAAACTGAGCTGGTCTGGCCATTTGTTTTGGGGGTACTTTCTCCAAATCAGTAGTTTGTCCCAGACACCACCACATCCCACCACAGCTAACATTCTTAGCAGGAAAATCTCACGTGGAGCCTAGCTTTGTGCTCCTTATCCAGCCCAATCTCTCGCTGGTATCAAAGCAAAAACCCAAAGAACAAGCATCAGTTCTTACGCTGACGTTGTAGGTATTTCCTCCCTTCAGTCCTTCAATCATGGCAGTGACTGACTGATCTGTTTTGTCAATAACACTGAGGTTGTGGATCTGGATGGCAGCAGGGTCATCTTCATTGTAAACCATAGCTTGGTACACCTGGATGTTCCCATTTGGTTCAGACGGGGGCACAAATGTTACTTGGAACTTTGTTACTTCATCTGGTATCTTCTGAAAGGTTATGTTGTTGGGTGGGTCTTCAGGCACTGAAAGAAAGGTTCCAACAATCCACTTAATTACTTTACTACTATTACTACTACAGTTAACCCCCCCTTCCCCTAAAATACATTTTTTTTGCATGTCGCTATGAGTTTATTGGTATTTACTGCTTTTATTAAAAACATCTCAAATACTTACTGCACATCTCAAATACTTATTGCATATGTGCATATTTGTAAAGGCAATAGCAAGTTAATAAGGTAGTGAAATCCTATTCTCATGGACAACCTTTAGTGCTACAAATACCAAATATAATCACGGGATCACAGAAAGTGAAGTTATTCAAGTGAATTAGATGTTTCCACCCAGTCTTACTCTGAACTTAAATTATCTTTAAGACTCAATACTATACATGCAGGGAATTAAAGACTCAGCAATTCAAAACACATCAGAACAGAAAAAGAAAAAAAAAAGAAACACAGAATGTCAGGGGCTGGAAGGGACCTCCAAAGCTCAGCCAGTCCAACCCCCCTGCCAGAGCAGGAGCACCTAGAGCAGATCACACAGGAACACATCCAGGCAGCTCTTGAATAGCTCCACAGAGGGAGACTCCACAACTTCCTTGGGCAGCCTCTTCCAGTGTTCTGTCACCCTCATGGAAAAAATTCTTCCTCCTGTTCACATAGAACTTCCTATGCCTCAGCTTCCACCACTGCCCCTTGTGCTGGCATTGGGCATCACCCAGCAGAGCCTGGCTCCAGCCTCTGGGCACTCCCCCTGCACATCTTTAGCAACAGCAATGAGGTCACCCCTTAATGATTAGGATAACCTACAGCAGTCCGTGCTCAGAAAGGCTTCTTCTGATTTCCTGCTTGGCAAGCCTGAAGGCATCATTATACCTTGAAATGCATCTAGGGTAAACAAATCCTTGCATGGGTTGACAAGCAAGAAGCAAGTGTTAGTCTTGAGTATCCCTGCCTGAAAGCCCTCTGTCAACAGCGAGCTCCCTCCCAACATATAAACAAGCCACAGTGCTTCTAGGAGTCTCTGCTTAGCATAGCTAACATTATAGGCACAGCTTTCCACTAGCCAATGTCCAGACACAAACACAGCCTGCATTTTCCCCCAAGTTTTTTGTCACATCACTTATTCCAGTAGCTTATTCTCAAGACAGCAGAGGTATAAATCATTTCCCCAACACCCCTATGTGAAAGCAAAGGCTGTAACCTTCTTTCCAGGCAGCTAAATATTTATTGTTCTACCTGAGCAAGACAAGCATGCAGCGTGACATCTCAATAGGGAAATCAAGCAACTGAAGGTAAAAGCATTTTCTCAGCCAAGGATTTGGATGCAGTTGTCATACCTCCCTGGGTATTTTTTTCACCCCAGCCAAAAAAATGCTTACTCAGGCTTCCCTGAAGTAAGCATGCTTAAAATGGTCCTAACTGAGGCACATATACTATGCAAATATACTATACACACTATACAAGATAACATGAGATGAAGAAAATAACTGTTGCTCTCTAAGGCTGCTGTGTCCCCTAAAGTATCACATTTTATCATAAGAGAAAGGGCTACCAAGAAAAAAAAAAACCAGATAGCTCAAGGAGCAGATCTGCACCACCTAATTTAATCTTAATTCATTTTTCCACAGCAAAAGACCATATCAGTTTCTAGGGATAGAAACAGGTCAGGAAATCCCTGATAATTTAATGTATTAAAGGTATTAGATTTATATATATATATATATATATATACACACAAAGTCATATCATATATCATATCACATATCATATCTCATCTCATCTCATCTCATATATCATATCTCATATCATATATATCTCATATCTCATACATCACATATCATATAATATCTCATATCTCATACATCACATATCATATAATATCATATAATATCATATATCATATATCATATATCATATATCATATATCATATATCATATCATGACATATCATATATCATATCATAACATATCATATCATTCATATCATTAGGGACATTATTTTTTCATACATCAAAGGGAAGGGAAATGATAAATACAATCCCAGTGCAACATGTCTAAATCTGAAATGAACCTGAATATATGTACCTAAATAATCTGCCCTGCAGCTAACCTCACTTGAGAGTAGACAATTGTATGTCAGACACAGTTGATAACTGGCTGGAATGAAACAAAACTTCCACATCTTTTCATAAAATATTTCTTTTTTTTTCCCACTTGTTTGCTCATTTCTTTAAGTATCCTTTGTGAACAATTCCAAACCCAGCAAAGAAAACAGAGCCTAGCCAGGAACCATGTATGTAAAGCTAGGATTATATCTTCCCCATGTACATCTGTTTGTATTGTCCTAAGCAAATTCCATCTCCTTTTCTGTAACATAGCCTCTCAGTGTCATGAGGTCCTTATGAAATTTCTCATCTCAGGTTTGTTTTTCTGAGTAACTTGATAGCATCCCTGGAGGTGTTTAAGGCCAGGCTGGATGAGGCTCTGGCCAGCCTGCTGTAGTGTGAGGTGTCCCTGGCCATGGCAGGGGGGTTGGAACTGGCTGATCCTTGTGGTCCCTTCCAACCCTGACTGATCCTATGATTCTATGATTAGCAGTCTTGGTCCCCTCAGTATCTACTTCCTTCTCCAGATAGCTTTGAATCTGTGGAACAGCTGACTCAAGTGCAGATCCCTATGGGCCTTAGCTAGAATCACAGAATCACAGAATTGTCAGGGTTGGAAGGGACCTCAAGGATCATCCAGTTCCAACCCCCCTGCCATGGGCAGGAACACCTCACACTACAGCAGGTTGCTCACAGTCCCATCCAGCCTGGCCTTCAAAACCTCCAGGGGATGAGGCTTCCACCACCTCCCTGGGCAACCTCCTTCCACTGAGAATAAACAGATTGTGCACTCAAGTCAGTAAAGGTCCCTTCCTAAGACAGCTACCTTATGCTACATGCTAATAAAAACTAGGAATTCATTCCATAGTCTTCCCTGACTATAGGAGTAATCTAGATGACTGTGTTCTATACACCCATGTTGTACATTAAGCAAGTTAAGGTCTCTCCATTACAAAAGTCCAATCTCAGTGTTTGTCATCACCATCACTTGTTTTGTTGATTGCCACCTTTTCAAATATGAAAGACAAAAAAAAAATGTTGTGGGAAGAAACCTGCATTCGAAGTGCACTGAATGTTCAACACTGTCACTGGTTTGTCAGGTGAAAGAAAAGCTGAAAAGTTTAGTTGATATAAAATATATGTATATATATTAAAAAAAATACAAACCTGCTTCAAAAGTGGAGACAATGACTGGAGAACTAGCCTTGCCCTCAAGGAGTGCAGCGTTAACATCTCCCGTAAAGGCAATGATCACTACAGAGTACCTTGTAAAGGCTTTTAAATCAGAAACTTCTAAGGCTTTACCCTCATCAGTTGTCTTCAGAAATTGAGCTTTATAATTGTCATTATCTACCTGTAAAATAATAACAGAAAAAAAAACCAAACACAAAAACACTCTCATTACAAGACTTGAAATAGTCAAAAGCAGGACATCATTATTTGAACAACTTATTTAACTTTCACCTTTCTTCTTTTCATACAGTCACACAATGTTAGGGGCTGGAAGGGACCTCCAAAGCTCATTCAGTCTGACCCCCTTGCCAGAGCAGGATCACCCGGACCAGATCACACAGGAATACATCCAGGCAGGTGTGTCGGTGTGAGCTGAAATTCCCCCCCTCACCAACAATAACCAGGCTAGCTCAGTCTGGAAGCAAATGAAAAGCTGTATTTACAAGCAGAGTCTAAAATCTACAATGAAATGCAATGAATATGTACAAATATACAAAATTCACAACATTCACAAATATATACAATCAACAGAAAAAGCACAATCGATCTCCCTTTGCTTCCCCCCAAGGGGACCCTCCCAAAGGGGCCTCTCTCTCCCAGGAGCTTCCCCCCCAGACCCCCCTGGACAGAGAAGCAGAGTTTAGTTAGAGCAGAAAGTTGTTAACTTAGCTGCCAAGGTCAGTGTGTTATCTTCAGCCAGAAGAGAAGAAGAAACAGCAACCAGACAGCCCAGCAACTGCCCCCACTGCCGAACACAGAATGTGCAGAATGCCTACTTTGTTTTGGGTAATAGTTCTTAAACATTTCTATCTATCCAATGGAAGTGTTTAGAACAATCGTTATTTTGCTTTCTTACACCCAATAGTGACTTATTTACATTCTTTCACTTTCTCTGTTCTGAACTTTGCAAGGAAAAATTAAAAAGACAGTTTCAAACCATCACAGTCCACCCCTTCTAAACAATTCCATTGGCTGCTACTATCATTTATCTAATCTAAAATAATATCTACAACAATAGGTGAATAAAGACCATAGTCCATTCCGGCTATCTCAGATGTAGATGATTCAAAAGAGTCAAATCACAGGAAAAACAGCAAACAGCTTGTTTCCTCGCAGATGGAGCGAAGAAAGGAACAGGGACTCTCAGGTGACTCAGGGCTCTCAGGGTTCGTGCACCGTAGATCTCATGAACTCTCCTCTTGGGCGCGATGCTGTATCTGCGCAACACTCTGAATTTAACCTCTCTCAGCCAAAGTTAGATTTCTTTGTGGAATACACTGAATTTCACCATTTTCTTGCATCACCCAATAGGTGTGACCAGGACCTTCAGCAGAAACCACCCCTCGGACAGGTTTGGCCTCTCCTGAAGGAGAAAATACCCAAACAGTTTTGCCTAACAGATTCTTTTCTCTGATAACAGGAACTCTATCACCTTCTTCCTTTCGCAACAAATCTGATTGGGCAGGTCCAGCTCGATTCACTGAACCTCTACTATTCACCAACCAGGTTGCTTGTGCTAAATGTTTCTCCCAGTTTTTCAAAGATCCACCCCCCATGGCTTTGAGAGTGGTTTTCAGCAAACCGTTGTAGCGTTCGATCTTCCCTGCAGCTGGTGCATAGTAGGGAATGTGGAATATCCACTCGATGCCGTGCTCTTTGGCCCAGTTTTTTACAAGATTTTTCTTGAAATGAGTTCCGTTTTCCGACTCAATCCTCTCTGGAGTTCCATGTCTCCACAGGATTTGTCTCTCCAGGCCAAGAATGGTGTTACGTGCAGTTGCATGAGGAACTGGATAAGTTTCCAGCCATCCAGTGCTTGCCTCTACCATAGTCAGCACATACTGCTTACCAGATGGAGAACGAGGTAGAGTGATGTAGTCAATCTGCCAGGCTTCACCATACTTGTACTTGGACCATCGGTCACCGTACCACAAGGGCTTGATCCGCTTTGCCTGCTTAATAGCAGCACAAATGTCACAGTCATGGATGACTTGTGTGATAGCATCCATGGAAATGTCAATGGATCTGTCACGAGCCCATCGGTAGGTTGCATCTCTGCCTTGATGTCCTGACGAGTCATGGGCCCACCGAGCTAAGTACAGCTCACCTCGGTGTTTCCAGTCAAGATCAGGATCAGGATCAGAGTTTGTGTCCACCTGGGAAACTCTTGCAGCTAGATCTGCCTGATGGTTGTGTTGTTGTTCCTCTGTAGCTTTGCTCTTAGGAATGTGAGCATCGATGTGTCTCACTTTCACTGGGATTCTCTCAATGCGAGCAGCAATGTCTTGCCACAGATCTGCAGCCCAGATTGGCTTTCCTTTCCTCTGCCAGCCATTCTTCTTCCAGTCTTTCAGCCAACCCCACAAGGCATTGGCTACCATCCACGAGTCAGTGTAGAGATAGAGCTTTGGCCATCTCTCACGTTCAGCTATGTTAAGAGCTAGCTGGACAGCTTTTACCTCTGCAAATTGACTGGATTCTCCTTCTCCATCTCTCGCTTCTGCAACTCTGCGCGTTGGGCTCCACACTGCAGATTTCCATCTCCGTTTGTTCCCAACAAGACGACAGGAACCGTCTGTGAACAAAGCATATCTCTTTTCATCATCAGACAGATCACTGTAAGGAGGAGCTTCCTCAGCACGAGCTACTCTCTCCTCTGGAGGTTTAGCACAGCTTGTGCCTTCTGGCCAGTTTGTGATCACCTCCACCAAACCAGGCCTTTCGAGATTTCCCATTCGAGCTCGCTGTGTTATCAGAGCCATCTACTTAGACCAGGTATCATCTGTTGCATGATGTGGTGAAGAACCTTTGCCTTTGAACATCCAATTCAGAACTGGCAATCTAGGAGCTAGAAGAAGTTGTGACTCAGTTCCAATCACTTCAGAAGCAGCTTTCACTCCTTCATAAGCAGCTAAAATCTCTTTCTCTGTTGGAGTGTAGTTTGCCTCTGAGCCTCTGTAGCCACCACCCCAGAAACCAAGAGGACGTCCTCGTGTCTCCCCTGGAGCTCTTTGCCATAAGCACCAGGTTGGACCATTGTCACTCGCGGCCGTGTACAGAATGTTCTTAATGTCTGGACCGGTTCGGACAGGTCCCAGACCCATCGCTTGGACTACCTCTCGCTTGATCTGGTCAAAGGCTGCTTGTTGCTCAGGACCCCATTGGAAACTGTTTCTCTTTCGAGTCACATCATATAGAGGTTTCACAATCTGACTGTATCCAGGAATGTGCAGTCTCCAAAATCCCACTATGCCTAAGAAACGCAGAGTTTCTTTCTTGTTGATGGGATTTGCCATGGTGGAGACTCTGTTTATCACATCCATTGGGATGTGACGGCGACCATCTTGCCACCGCACTCCCAGAAACTGGATTTCTCTGGCAGGTCCTTTCACCTTGTCTCGCTTGATAGCGAAACCAGCTTGCAAGAGAATGTCAATGATTTTGTTACCTTTCTCGAAGACTTCTTCAGCAGTCTCACCCCAGACGATGATGTCATCGATGAACTGAATGTGTTCTGGAGCTCCACCTTTCTCCAAAACATCATGGATCACTGCATGGCAGATGGTTGAACTGTGAATCCACCCCTGGGGCAAACGATTGAATGTGTACTGAATGCCTCTCCACGTGAAAGCAAACTGAGGCCTGCATTCCTCTGCTATGGGAATAGAGAAGAAAGCATTAGCAATGTCTATGGTAGCATACCATTTGGCCTGCTTGGATTCCAGCTCATATTGGAGTTCCATCATGTCTGGTACAGCTGCACTCATGGGTGGAGTTACTTCATTCAAGGCACGGAAATCAACTGTCAGACGCCACTCTCCATTCTGCTTTCTCACAGGCCAGACTGGACTGTTGAAAGGTGAATGAGTTTTGCTGATGACCTTCTGACTCTCCAACTGACGAATCAAGTTTTGAATGGGCACCAAAGAGTCACGGTTGGTTCTGTATTGTCTGTGATGCACAGTTTGAGAAGCAACCGGCAGCTTTACATCCTCTATCTCATGTTGTCCCACAACTGCAGATTCATCTGAAAGCTCAGGTCTAATGGACAACTTCAATTTTCCTCCATCAATTTCTACAGTTGCTATTCCAAAAGCCCATTTGTAACCCTTAGGGTCTTTAAAACGCCCTTCTCTCAGAAAGTCAATTCCCAAAATACAAGGTGCATTAGGACCTGTTACAATAGTATGTTTCTTCCACTGCTTCCCAGTTAAACTTATATCAACCTCTATCTTAAACAACTCTTGAGATCCACCAGTGACTCCCTGAATAGTTATAGATTCTCCCCCTTGATAATTTGATGGTATTATGGTGCACTGAGCTCCTGTGTCAACCAAGGCCCTGTACTTCTGAAATGCTGAAGTGCCAGGCCACTGGATGTACACATCCCAATAGATTCTGTTATCTCCATTATCCCTTACCTCCCCCTGGCGGAAGGCAGGGCACCCCTAATGGTGGGGATTACCTCCACATGTACAGCTGGCACAACGTCCAGCACCAGAATTAGGATCACTGTTGGAGTTATCAGAGTTGTTCTGGGAAACTGAGGAAGTGACAGCTACCCTCCTGGTATTGCTACCTCAGGCTCTGCCCCTCTGCAGCTCCCGTAACCTCTTGAAAAGATCAGAAGTTGGTTGACCATCCCATCTGTTCATGTTCTCACCAAACTGATCATGCAGAGTTATCCAGATACTGCCACGTGATTGCCTCTGCTGTCTGTTTTGGTTTGACCTATTCTGGAATGGCCTTCTTGGAGCACGTCTGTTCCTAACAGCTGAAACTTGCATCCATTTGGAGGAAGAGGAATCAGAATCATCCCCCTTCATCAAGTTGGATATGGAGGTTTTAAGTTCCTCCTTCAGCTCTTTCATGCAATTCTCAATCTTTCCAGACAGAGTTTCAATGGCTGAAACCAAAGAAGTACGTGCAAGACTATCCTCCAACTGCCTCATTTGGTCAGTGAAATGGCCAACAGTGGGAGGCACTCCACCATAATTTCTTGCCACAATCCTGCTTGCCAGAATAGTAGCATAATTAGGAGGAGCAAGCTTAATGAGCTTTTTGGCAAGGCCTGTTCCAACACGAATTTCATCAGGATTCAGGGTCTTATGATCTCCATACATTACTTCTCTCACAGCAAACTCTCTCAGACGCTTGATTCCCTCAGCTATTGTGGTCCAAGGCTTAGGGTTCCATGGTAAATCATCTCTGCTGGGGTACCTCAGCGAGACTGCCAGTAGGAGGTGTGCCCACAGAGAAACTTTACCAATGCACTTGCCTAGGTGTCTGTCTATGCCAGTATCCTTTGAGAGCATCCCCAACTGAGAGGCCGACTTGTCACCTACCACCAATGCTGGGGCTCCCATATCAAAACACCTGGCTAGCCAAGACAGGACTGGCTCATTATCTCCTCAGATGTAATCCTTCCTCACATGTCTAATTTCCTGTCTGGGTGCATTAGCTGACTGTATGTCATCCTCCTCCTCCTCCTCATCATCATCCTGAGGTTGCTGTCCCCATAATCCTGTTGTAATCCTCCGTTGAATTTCCTTGAGTTCAGAGGCTCTGCCAGCAGTTGCTAATCTACCAGGGTCTACATCCTGACCTACATCTCCATCATCCATGTGGGGTCTCAAGAGGTCTACCAGAGTTTTAAGGCTAACCCTCTCTTCCTCATCAGAAGGATCTTTCTTAACAGAGGGACCCTGAGTAGAAGGACCCTCATCTCCATCTGCACCATCTCCTGCAGCATCTGCATCTCCTTTACGCTTTCTGGTTACAGTGGCCACCAAATTTACTGGCTTGGTTTTCACATTCACAGCAGAGTTGGAAGAGCAAGTAGCCTTATGTCTTTCTTGACACAGTGCTATCAGTAGCCATATAATTATTCCAAGAAGCAACAAAATTAAGGCTAGCACAAGATATCTAGGGTACCACTGGTTCCAAAGACCCTCTGTAGTTGTAAGAGGAGTAACAAACTCATATGTGTCTGCTAGCAGATCCATAGTTGAGTTACCATAGCTTCTTAGCCCAATAAGACCACAACAGAATTCACCAACATTCAGTAACTTGTTCTTAACCCAAAGAAATGACTTATATGCCACATATCTCACAATCTTGTCTATCATGCAAGAAATGGCCCATCTGTAGACAATTGCACCGATAATAGATGAAATAGAATGACTCAGAATCCAAACCAGCTTCATTTTGCTTCCTAAACTGAGCAGAAATAAATCACACAAGCAATCGAGCCCCACGTTGGGCGCCAAAAATAAAAAGTGTGTCGGTGTGAGCTGAAATTCCCCCCCCCCCAACAATAACCAGGCTAGCTCAGTCTGGAAGCAAATGAAAAGCTGTATTTACAAGCAGAGTCTAAAATCTACAATGAAATGCAATGAATATGTACAAATATACAAAATTCACAACATTCACAAATATATACAATCAACAGAAAAGCACAATCGATCTCCCTTTGCTTCCCCCCAAGGGGACCCTCCCAAAGGGGCCTCCCTCTCCCAGGAGCTTCCCCCCCAGATCCCCCTGGACAGAGAAGGAGAGTTTAGTTAGAGCAGAAAGTTGTTAACTTAGCTGCCAAGGTCAGTGTGTTATCTTCAGCCAGAAGAGAAGAAGAAACAGCAACCAGACAGCCCAGTAAATGCCCCCACTGCCGAACGCAGAATGTGCAGAGTGCCTACTTTGTTTTGGGTAATAGTTCTTAAACATTTCTATCTATCCAATGGAAGTGTTTAAAACAATCGTTATTTTGCTTTCTTACACCCAATAGTGACTTATTTACATTCTTTCACTTTCTCTGTTCTGAACTTTGCAAGGAAAAATTAAAAAGACAGTTTCAAACCACCACAGCAGGTCTTGAATATCTCCAGAGAGAGAGACTCCACAACCCCCTGGGCAGTCTGTTCCAGTGTTCTGTCACCCTCACAGGGAAAAATTTCTTCCTCCTGTTCCCATGGAACTTCCTATGCCTCAACTTCCACCACTGCCCCTTGTGCTGGCATTGGGCATCACCCAGCAGAGCCTGGCTCCAGCCTCTGGGCACTCCCCCTGCACATCTTTAGCACCAGCAATGAGGTCACCTCTCAGGCTCCTTCTTTCCAAGCTACAGAGCCCTCAGCTCCCTCAGGCTCTCCTCCTAAGGAAGATGTTCCACTCCCTGAATCATTTCTGTGGCTCTGTGCTGGACTCTTTCAAGCAGTTCCCTGAGGTCCTCAGAACTGGACACAATACTCCAGATGTGGCCTCACCAGGGCAAAGTAGAGGGAGAGGAGAACCGTTTAGGTAGAAGTGTTCACAAAGAGTCTCTGGCTACCAACACTAGGTCAGGTTGCCCAGAGCAGCATCATGTCTGGTCTTAAAAACCTCCAGGGATGAGGCTTCCACCATCTTCCTGGGCAACATCTTCCAGTGTCTCTGCACCCTTATGGGGAAGAACTTCTTTCTATTGTCTAATCTAAATCTCCCCTGCTTTAGCTTGGATCCATCCCCCCAATTCCTATCACTCCCTGACATCCTCAAAAGTCCCTCCCCAGCTTTCTTGGAGCCCCCTTCAGATCCTGGAAGGCCACAAGAAGGTCTCCTGGGAGCCTTCTCCTCTCCAGACTGAACAACCCCAACTCTCTCAGTCTGTCTGCAGAGCAGTTCCTCCTGGGATAGTTTAAAAGAAGCACTACTTACAAGACAGTGGGAGGGACTAACTCTCTTACTAGAGCAGCTGGAAAGCAGAAATAATTTGGGTTCAGCCTAGGAAAGAGTGGGAGAATGGTGGAAGACATAGCAAGGACTTCATAAGATGCAAGAGCAAGTTACTAAATTTAAGATAATTGATCATTTCCAGTGCTCATGAAAACACAAATAGAAAAAAAAAATGTTGGCACTCAAAATCATTAGAATGAACAATTACCAAAGCTGCAGTGATGTACTTCAGTATGTAACTACATCTGTAACTGTAAGTTTAATTAAAAACTAGAGGAATGCTTCGAGGGGTTTGGGGCAATTTTCAGCACATTTTGAAGAACAAGGTCATGAATCATTTTGGGAAAAGACTTTAAGTCCACTTGCTTTTGTATCAGAGCTCGATATGGACTGCTTGATGTCTTGGGATCCCTGTCATCCCTACATCTCAAATAATCTGTAGTCCTGTAGAAAAACCTCCAGTGTTGGGTTTTAGGTCCAATTAATCACTTGTAATTCTAGCTTAAAAGAAAAAAAAAAAATGAAAAGTTGGGAGCTTACCTGGTGTTTGATTGAGTCTAACTTCCAAATTGGTTTTATATCTGTTCCCACTACCTCAGTTAATGATGTTTTCATTGTTGTTTCCTCAGTGTGTCCTTTGAGGACAGCATTAGGTAACTGTACAGTAGTTTTCCCACTGGGTGAAATCCATATTAAATGCAGCTACTAAAACATGACAAGAGCTCAGGCATACCTTTTATTTGACAGATATGCATCCATCCCCATGGAGAATGAACCTGAACCAAATTTTCTGATGCACTGAACAGACATTCATTCCCTGGAACAGCCACCAAGAACTGAAACTCTTTTCCCTATCTGGCAAAAAAAATGTGGCAAATAAATATTTATACAAGAGCTAAACCACAATCACAGCACTACATCATTAAATGGACTTCTATTCCCCTTGGAGTTAAATGTTTCAGTTGCATCTTCCCTTACTCATTTTTAGCATTATTTTGTTCAGGACTGCTTCTAATTATTGTAGGCAGCAAAACAAAATGAAATAACTCAGAGGAATAACAATGAGGGAGTGCTTCTGATCTATAAAACTGCAAGGAACAACCCAGCAATTTAAACAGAGCCCTCATAAATTAGCTGCTGAACGCTAATTGCTGCCTTTTAAGAGTAAGGAAATCACAGACTAGAAATCTGAAGTTGTTCTGTTATGTGAGCGTATGCTTATAAATTTTTAAAGGTACTCAGCTAAGAATTAAAATTAGTGAAGTTTTATATATAGAGAGAGGACAGTTGTGGAATTTGGAGCCTTCATAAAAAAAATTCCCCACTGGGGCAATAAAATATACAGTTAAATTTTCTCTGAAAAGGACTCTGACAGCTTTATTGGCCTCTAAGAAGGAATAGATCTGTCTTCTAAGACCTACAGAACTGACACCTGCAGTTACTCATCATCAGACAGACAACATCTGATCACAAGAAATCTTTAAGCAGAAAGCTAGATAGCTGAAATGCATCTGAAAAAAAAAATAAAACCAACCAAAGCCAAAGCTCTCCAAAGCAAGGTTTGAAGTCCCTTCTGAATTCTGGCAGGTTCACATGAAACATTCCATACTTCATTTTATTTGAAGCATTTTCCTATAACATAACCTGTTAAGGTATTTATAACATATTCATAGTGTAGAATCAAATGACACCCTGATTGTAATTTAGGAGTTAACAGAGGATGTTGGAACATGACCAGAGAAGGGCCACGAGGATAAGCAGAGGGCTGGAGCTCCTCTCCTATGAGGACAGACTGAGAAGGTTGGGGTTGTGCAGTCTGGAGAAGAGAAGGCTCCCAGGAGACCTTCTTGTGGCCTTCCAGGATCTGAAGGGGGCTCCAAGAAAGCTGGGGAGGGACTTTTTAGAGCATCAGGGAATGATAGGACTTGGGGGGATGGAGCAAAACTAGAAATGGGGAGATTCAGATTGGATGTTAGGAAGAAGTTCTTCCCCATGAGGGTGGTGAGACACTGGCACAGGTTGCCCAGGGAGGTGCTGGAAGCCTCATCCCTGGAGGTTTTTGCAGCCAGGCTGGATGTGTCTGTGAGCAACCTGCTGTAGTGTGAGGTGTCCCTGCCCATGGCAGGGGGGTTGCAACTGGCTGATCCTTGAGGTCCCTTCCCACCCTGACAGTTCTGTGATTCTGTTCAAATATGAATTGATTAAATGTTACACAAACACAAACCAAGCTTTGAATATGGAACTTGGAAGTTTTATCAATGGCAAGAAAGCAACTTTTTTTTCTGTTGATGCACTGTAGGGCTATTGACTCTTAAGTCAAAAGTAACTTTTCACAAGGAAGAAGTCTTCTGTAACTTTCGTAAAGGGGAACTAAAAATGGTTACGTAGTTTCTAGCGACCAAACCAAGGAACCATTCCTTCCTTGTTGGTATCACCCCTGTCATGGTACTGCTGTGCTAAGTGTGTTCAGGACTGAACAGTTCAGGAGGGACAGGGATCTGCTGGAGAGAGTCCAAGGGAGGGCTATGAGGGTGCTGAAGGGAGTGGAGCACTGCCTGGGGAGGAGAGGCTGAGAGCCCTGGGGCTGTTTAGTCTGGAGAGGAGAAGACTGAGAGGGGATTTCAGAAATGTTTATCACTATCTGAGGGCTGGGGGTCAAGAGGGAGGGGACAGGCTCTGCTCAGTTGCACCCTGGGATATGACACGGGGCAATGGATAGAAACTGCAGCACAGGAGGTTCCACCTCAACATGAGGAGGAACTTCTTCACTGGAAGGGTCCCAGAGCACTGGAACAGGCTGCCCAGAGAGGTTGTGGAGTCTCCTTCTCTGGAGGTTTTCCAGCCCCATCTGGATGTGTTCCTGTGTGACCTGTGCTGGATTCTCTGGTCCTGCTCTGGCAGGAGGGCTGGACTGGATAATGTCCGGAGGTCCCTTCCAACCCCTAACATCCTGTGATCCTGTAATTGTACAATGATGCTAGAGGGAGGGAAAATAGCAGGACTATTCCTTACCTTCTTGTAACTTTACTGAGAAGTTCAAAAAGGTTTGGCTTTTTTTTTTTTTTTTTTACTCATTTCCTTCAACATTTTGACAGTCTAAAAATCACAGCATTGATATTCTAGCACATATGCAACTCTTAGGTCTGATTCAGAAACACTGAAAATATGTAGATAATAGTCTCTTCTCAGAAAATTGAAGGAACTTTCTATTAAAAGCATTGGGATTGTTTGAAGTAGTAGTTATTATTATTATTATTATTATTATTATTATTATTACCTAACAGGATTCAGGACTTCTGAAGCAAGTTATTCTGGGTAAGGTCTGGTAACTGCTTCCCATTTCCACTGGTAGCCATTTCCTTGTAACAGACAGGGAACCTATATCCTACTTAAAACTCCTCATGTGCTTGAAGTTAGAGAGTTTCCTCTCTTGCCACAGGGCAGGAAATGAGGTTGACTAATGGCTGCTCTAAGGAACACTGTAAGGGCAGCAGAGGATGAAAAAAAGAAAGGTCACTAAAGCTTTTATTTTATGCCAGCCTTTTTCACTTGAAAAGATCAAGGGGAAAAGTGCTGTGGCAGTGCTACCAAAACACAGCTCATCTGATGGACAGAGCCCCAAGGGGAAAGTGAGAAACCTCAGTTCACCTTTGCCACCCGATGCTCTGTAACTTTGTACAAGTCACTGCCTTTTGTTGGGTAACTACTCTGATGTGTAAAAATTAATTAATTAATTAATTAATTAATTTCTTCTTCATCTTCTTCCTCTTTTTCTTCTTCTTCTTCTACTTCTTCTTCCTCTTTTTCTTCTTTTTCTTCTTCTGCCTCTTCTTCGTCATAATAATAATAATAAAATCACTATTATTTTTACTGATAAACATCATCACTATTGTTTGAGAGGTACACTTCCACAGAGCTCCCCTACTGTTTACTTTTATCCATCGATAGATGGCTCTTTTATTTTTCTTCAAGACCTCTTCTTAGCATAGATTTTTTAAATGCCAAGTTAATTTCTCTCCCGTTTAGAAATTTATAAATGTACCATCAATTCTTATGTGGGGTGTGAATGAAAATAGACACACTCCTACTGGTTTTTAGTTGGGTTTATCACAGAATCACAGAATGTTAGGGAATGGAAGGGACCTCCAAAGCTCATCCAGTCTGACACCCCTGCCAGAGCAGGATCACCCGGACCAGATCACATAGGAACACATCCAGGCAGCTCTTGAATATCTCCAGACAGGGAGAAAGACTCCACAAACCCCCTGGGCAGTCTGTTCCAGTGTTCTGTCACCCTCAGAGGGAAAAATTTCTTCCTTCTGTTTCCATGGAACTTCCTATGGCTCAACTTCCACCACTGCCCCTTGTGCTGGCATTGGGCATCACCCAGCAGAGCCTGGCTCCAGCCTCTGGGCACTCCCCCTGCACATCTTTAGCACCAGCAATGAGGTCACCTCTCAGGCTCCTCCTCTCCAAGCTACAGAGCCCTCAGCTCCCTCAGGCTCTCCTCCTAAGGAAGATGTTCCACTCCCTCCATCATCTTTGTGGCTCTGTGCTGGACTCTTTCAAGCAGTTCTCTGAGGTCCTTCCTGACATGAGGGCCCCAGAACTGGACACAATACTCCAGAGGTGGCCTCAGCAGGGCAGAGTAGAGAGGGAGGAGAACCTCTCTTGACTTACTCACCACAGCCCTTCTAACCCACCCCAGGATGCCATTGGCCTTCTTGGCCACCAGAGCACATTGCTGGCTCATGGTCAACCTCCCATCCACCAGGACCCCCAGGGTCTCCTTCACTGCTCTCCAACAGCTCAGTCCCCAACCTCTACTGCTCTCTGGGGTTGTTCTTTCCCAGGTGCAAGACTCTCCCCTTGCCCCTGTTCAATTCCATTCCATTTCTCCCTGCCCAGCTGTCAGCCTGTCTCAGTCTGGCTGAATGGCAGCACAACCCTCCTGTGTCGGCCACTCCTCCCAGTTTGGTGTCCTCAGCAAACTTGCTGACAGTGCTCTCTGTGCCCTCATCCAGGTCATTGATGAATATGTTGAATATATCTATGTGTCCTGTGAATTCTATAAGAGCATCTGCTGTGGGATTTCTATCACCAACCACCTGTAAACCCACCACCAACCAACCAGAGCTGCCTTACTGAGGCAATGTCTATGAGGTAGCATGTTGGTCCAGTGATGATGACAGGTTCACTCCAGCTGATATTAATGCTGTGAGGAGATGTAGCTAAAACAATCACATTTTCTGGAGGACCCTCTGGAGCTGTAGGAAAAATAATAAAAAAAAAATAAATAAAATATGTGAATCATGGCCAGCAGAGATTATTTTTTTTAATTTGAAAAGAAAATCTTTTCACATATTTACCATTACACACTGCTTAGGATATGTATAATACTTTTTCTTTTTTTCATATAGAGAGCATACAATGTGATTCAGAAGCACAGCTTTCCTTGCAATTACTACAACTTGTCTAGAGTATTGTCATGGTAGAGCCATGGCATGACTCAGTACAAACCCAGACAGGCCTTAAGATGTCTAGACAGGTCCCTTTCTCTCCCCTCCTTCCAGCAGAAAAACAGGGCAACATGCGAAAAGGAACACAGGGGACAGGACCCCTGCCTGTCTGGTAAACAAGATGCTTATCTGGGGTCAGAGCACGTAGCTGACCACTGCTCCCCCAGATACAAGGTCTTTGTTTCTGCCTTTTATGGCTATAGCCTGGCAGAAGGCCTTTGGGCAGCTACATCTTAGCTTCAGTGCCCCATTGGGCCAATTATCACTGGCCAGATCTATATAGATGTTGACTTTATAGTTGCCTTTGCCTTACTTCAAACCTTGCTTCAAACCTTGCTCAAACCTTGCTTCAAGCCTTGCTTCAAGCCTTGCTTCAAGCCTTGCTTCACCTTGCTTAAACCTTGCTTCAAGCCTACTTGGACCTGTCTCATAGAAGCTGCCTCGAGTTGCCCTGCCCTGCCTCGAGTGCCTGGTGCAGAGCCTGGGATATAGCCATGAGCCATACCCAGGAAGCTGCAGAAGCCAGGAACCTAGAAGCCAGCTCTGCCCAGCCTGCTTCCCCTTGCCACCAGCCTCCTTGCTGTGCCTCAGTTTCCCCAGAAGCCAAGCCAGCTCCCGTCAAGCAGAGCGTCGTTAACTGCCTGCTGTCCCCTGCAGCCAGAGCAGCCTGGGACCAGGCAGGGAACTCTCCTTGCAGGCAATCTGCTGTGCCAGCACCCTATGAGAGCACCCCAAAGCTAACACAGCAGCAGCAGCATCCCCCACCTGGGTAAAACCAGCTGTGAGTAATTAATTCACTGCCCTTTGGGTTTAAAGGTTCTCATCGAGCCTCCCCCCGCTGTAATCAAGCACTGCCTGCTCTCAGGGACCTTCTCTTACCAAGTTGTTGCCTCCTACTTTGCATTGAATTGTTTGTATGTTGCCCAGGGACTGCCATTGCCATTGTAAATCTATATTCCAACCCCACAACCATCCTAGTTCACAAGTTTTGGCAATTCTCATTAATGAAGGGTTACTAATATTCTTATTAACACCCATTTGCCATATCATTTATTATTGTTCTAAGGGTAATTACAGACTCTTTTCTCAGACATGAGTAATGCATGAGTATTTTTTCACCATTAATCATTAGGTGAAAGCTCTTAATGAGGACATCTAGAATGTATGTAAAAGCTACTTAATTTTTTTACATATAAAACATGTTTGAAAAAAGAAAAATAACATGGGAGGAGGTATGTAGCTATTGAAATTACAGGTGAAAGATTAGTGAGGATTGTGGTGTGTTGAAATTACCCCCCAACAAATTGGGGCATTGTCCCCAAAATAAATCATCAGACCATCTCAGTTGGCTTGGAAGCAGAACGAAGCTCTATTTAGAAAGTAAGCAAAATCTGGAAATAGAAAATGTAATGAATATGTACAAAATATATTTACAGTCCAGAAAAACAAAGCTACAAGGATCCCCTTGTACACAATCAGCCCCCTGGATGGTCCACGGGGATCATTCACAACCTCCTCCCCTCTCTCCTTCACTCTTTCCCAGTACCTCCCACAGCAGTCAAAACAGAGATTATCCTGGCAAGGCCACGGAAGAGAAAGAGAGAAGCTGCAAGTAAAAGTGACAGAAGGAGAAAAAAAGAGCAAGAACTATCTGTGCAACCAAGTCTAAGCTATCCAACAAATGAATGGAATGGTATGGACAGGAGCAGCCAGGGTGAGCTTGCAGCACAGAAGGCAAATCACAGCCTGGGCTGCATCCAAAGCAGCATTGCCAGCAGAGCCAAAGAGGTGATTCTGCCACTTTGCTCTGCTCTGCTGAGACCTCACCTGGAGCACTGTGTGCAGCTCTGGAGCCCTCAACACAGGAAGGACATGGACCTGATGGAGAGGGTCCTGAGGAGGGCCATGAAAATGCTCAGGGGGTTGGAGCAGCTCTGCTATGAGGACAGGCTGAGGGAGCTGAGGGTGTTCAGCCTGGAGAAGAGGAGGCTCCAGGGAGACCTAATAGCAGCCTGCCAGTACCTGAGGGGGGCTACAGGAAGGCTGCAGAGAGACTGTTTACAAAGGGCTGCAGGGACAGGACGAGGGACAATGGCTTCAAACTAGAGCAGAGCAGATTGAGATTGGATGTGAGGAACAAGTTCTTTTTTATGAGGGTGGTGGAACACTGGAAGAGGTTTCCCAGGGAGGTGGTTGAGGCTCCTTCCCTGGAGATATGGAAGGTGAGGCTGGATGAGGCCCTGGGCAGCCTGATCTAGTTGGGGATGTCCCTGGTGACTGCAGAAGGGTTGGACTGGATGAGCTTTGGAGGTCCCTTCCAGCCCAGACCTTTCCATGATTCTATATATATTTATCAGTTGTTATTGTTCTGTGTCCAACAGTAATTTATTTACTCGATATCTTTGCAGTTAGGAACTAGGCTAAAGTTCCACCTTCAAACTGTGACAAGGAGAAATTAATAAAAAATATATTAAAAAAATCACCATGGTTGCAGAATAAAATGGAGAGGTTTGGGAGTTTATAAGATGCTATGAAGCTTTTAGGGTGTTGGACAACAGGAGGTGGATTTGCTGTGCTGGGATTAACAGGAATATACTAGACTTTGTAGGCAGGATCAAGTTCAGTCATTGGAAGCAGACCTCAAAATTACTGGATAGCATGGAACAACTGAATGAAGAGTGAAACTGAATGAACTCTGAAAGCACAGGATGGGTGGTGATAAATGAGACTGCTCAGAGCAGGCTGGCTGTCGAGTGGGGAGCCAGAACAGATAAAAGAGAAGGAAAAGCATGTTCCCTCAAAATGAGCACAAATTAGTTGTGTTTTGCAGGTAATGCACTTCAGACTTGTTGCTCAGTGTCTTTTAGTGTAAACAAAACTAGGGCAGTGGTATTACTTTAACCACTTTAAGATTAATTTCCTGGAAAACAGTATAAAATTATAGACATAGCTTCCCAGGCTTTAGTTTCCAAACCAGCAAGTTTCCAAAGACAATTTTTCATTACTTTTTTTTTAAATAGCTTTAATGGAACATTTAGGCTCTCGATATTTTCTTTCACTATGGGTTTATGCATTAGACTAAGATGGTCATGCAAATTGAAGTTATTTATATAGATAGTTTCCTTATGCAGTGTATTTGATGCATCTTTGGATCTTGGCAAGAAAACCCCACTTGAGTAATGCATTAGACAAAGATGGTTATGCAAACTGAAATTATCTATATAGATAGTTTCCTTCTGCAGTGTACTTGATCCATCTTTGGATCTTTGCAAGAAAATTCCACTTGAGTAATGCATTAGACAAAGATGGTTACATAAAAATTGAAGTTATTTATACAGATAGTTTCCTTGTGCAGTGGATTTGATGCATCTTTGGATCTTGGCAAGAAAATTCTACTAGAGTAATGCATTAGACAAAGATGGTTACATAAAATGAAATTATTTATACAGATAGTTTCCTTGTGCAGTGGATTTGATATATCTTTGGATGTTGGCAAGAAAATTCTACTTGAGCAATGCATTAGACAAAGATGGTTATGAAAACAGAACTTACTTATATAGATTCCTTGTGCAGTATATTTGATGCATCTTTAGATCTTTGCAAGTAAATTCCACTTGAGTAATGCATTAGACAAAGATGGTTACATAAAATGAAATTGTTTATACAGATAGTTTCCTTGTGCAGTGGATCTGATGCATTTTTGGATCTTGGCAAGAAAATTCTGCTTGAGCAATGCATTAGACAAAGATGGTTATGCAAACTGAAATTATTTACAGATCATTTCCTATGCAGTGTATTTGATGCATCTTTGGATGTTGGCAAGAAAATTCCACTTGAGCAACGCATTAGACAAAGATGGTTACATAAACTGAAATTTTTATATAGATAGTTTCCTTGTGCAGTGTATTTGATGCATCTTTGGATCTTTGCCAGTAAATTCTACTTGAGTAATGCATTAGACAAAGATGGTTATGCAAACTGAAGTTATTTACATAGATGATTTGCTTATGCAGTGTATTTGATGCATCATGGCAAGAAAATTCTACTTGAGTAAGCTTCACCTAAGATGCTTCTCTAAAGCACATCTCTGCATTAATCCCTGGTTTATTTTAATAATGAATCGAAGTGATAGAGCTTATTCCAGAAAACATTCCTAAATTCTAGCAGCATTCCCTTAATGTCTGAAACGCTGAACTAACCTGCAGAAGTAGAAAGAAAAGGGGGAAAAAATGAAAACCAACAATCCAGAAAATAAAGTGTTTCTAAGAAGTATTATGTCTTACGAGCCCCATCTTTTTAGAGACTTTGCTTCAGTGGGCAACTGCCACGTTCTGATTTAGGTTTGTTTGTGAAATGAAACTAGTCAGTACGAGGCCATGCTAGCACAATACCCTTTCCCTTATAAATCACAGCAATTTACTCTGTAGAGACGACCTGGCCTTATTCTCCCATTCCCCCATAATCCAATCACTTCCTCTCATAAGCACTTTTCTCCTGGTTTTCACAATAATGCATTTTCTGTAACTAATAACCATCATTTCCTGATTATCATGCTTCTATCCTTGCACAGGAATGTGGGTCTTATGGAGGTCAGGGTCATCTTTCTCATCCATCTGTGTCCTGATGCTAAGGCAAGCAGTTCAGTGTGTGAGCTTGGAGCTAAGTCTGGATAGCCCATCATTTAGCATAATCCTCAGAAAGAAGACTGAATAGCCCAGACTTTGAACAGAAATTCATGCTTGCCAGTTTGGTTAAGACCAGCTCTTTGTTTTTCTCTTTTTCCCAACAAAAAATAAATGTGAGGTTCGTTTATTCGCTTTTATAATTATTTAGGTTACTTTTAACTCCATTTAGGTTACTTTTGCCTGCCTTTAGGTTACTTTTACCTGCATTAAGGTTGCTTTTACCTGCCTTTAGGTTACTTTTACCTGTATTAAGGTTACTTTTGCCTGTCTTTAGGTCACTTTACTTGTATTTAGGTTGCTCTTACCTGCATTTAGGTTGCTTTTACCTGTATTTAGGTTGCTTTTACCTCGGTTAATGTTACTTTTATCTGCCTTTAGGTTTTACCTCCATTAAGGTTACTTTTACCTGCCTTTAGGTTACTTTACCTGTGTTTAGGTTACTTTTACCTCCATTTAGGTTGCTTTTACCTCTATTAAGGTTACTTTTACCTGCCTTTAGATTTTACTTCCATTAAGGTTACTTTTACCTCCATTTAGGTTAACTTTACCTGCATTTAGGTCACTTTTACCTGCATTTAGGTTGCTTTTACCTGTATTAAAGTTACTTTTACCTGCCTTTAGGTTTTACCTCCATTAAAGTTACTTTTACCTGCATTTAAGTTACTTTTACCTCATTTAGGTTACCTTTACCTGCATTTAGGTTACTTTTACCTCCATTTAAGTTACCTTTACCTGCATTTAGGTCACTTTTACCTGCATTTAAACATTTCTATCCTATATTAGGCCATATTCCAGTGTTTAGTTCTGAGAGAATGAAAGGAGCAAAGGCAAACAAGTTCTCTTGGTCAAAACCTGCCAGAAGAGAAGGCATACAAGAAGCTATTGAAATGTTATTGTTTTTCACCACACAGAAATATTTCTTCAAGCATACCAAGCAGCAGGGTATCAGCAGGAATTGTGGAAGAAGGTGCTGCAAAGAGAAGCATAACCCTGTGCCCCATGAATCCATTTCCTAACCTTCATGGGACATCTGAACATCTGGGATTTTCCTTTGTATGAATATCCTGGCATCAGGAGACGTGGCAGCTTACCAAAAAGCATCGCATTGTGTACAAGATCCAAACTGTACAAGGTACAAAATGAGCTCAATGATCTCCCTGCCCTTCATTTTCCATCTAGAACTGACCCTCTGAAATGATTTTTCTCTTAGAAAGCACAAGTTTGGCCAAGCTTATTCTTTTATAAAATGTAAAAGAGAAATTGGAGGTAAGGGCAGGAGTGAGGGAACAAAGTTTCCCTAGCTGTGGGAGAAAAGCTCTTTCCCTTACTGTGGCACAGCACACTGAGCTTCTGAACTGGCAACTATACAAATCTAGGTGGTGCTAGGAATATTTAATCTTGCAGAATAGGTTTTACTCATGGTATTCCATCAGCTAAGAAATAACAGTGCCTTCAAACTACTTTAAGAGGCAGTCAGACCATTCCTCTGAGGATAATCTGCAAGGCAGAAGGCTGAACAGTTTATCTGTGTGGTGTGAGAACTGGACTGTACTGAACTCTCTATAACATTGTCTGTGGAGTCACATTGTAATCACTTTCAGTACAGAACACAGACACTATTTTTAGTTTGAAGCATGCAAATGAGTTAAAAAGTCTTTAAAAGAATTCCTGTAGCCTTAAATTTACCTTCATGATGAACAACTGAAAAAAAATTAGCTAATATCCTCCCCTCATTCACTGGCTATTCAGAATTATCAGGTATTTCTGCTTTAGCACAACTGTCACACCCTCAGCACTTGTAAAGAATATTTAGGGTTTCTGCAATATGATTTTCACCTCTTTATATTCTGGGAAATGAGTCAAATAGTTTTCAGCTGGATAGTTTTCCTGTATATGAGTAGAATGACTGCAGCATTTTCTTTAGGCTTGAAGGGAAACACAAATTTCTGAGAACCCAATTATTTCTGAAGAAAACAAATTTGACTGCTATTTCACAAGCAAGGAAACCTTCCCTGTGGTAGAATCAACCTCTCACAGGGGCATTTCTTGAAAATCAGCAGCAGTGGCTACCTTCTGCCCTCAAAGCTGCAAACACAACTTCCACTGATTTTTTTTTTTTTGGGCTAAGTACTCAGGGTATTTTACATAGCAGTTAAGCACCACTAAGCCCTAACAGACCCTGCATATTGGCTGTGTCCCAGCAGGCTAATCCAGAGGATGCTTGGCCCTGCCCACGAGGGAAAGGAGAGGGGAACTGACACCTGTTCTCTGGATGCACCCTGCATAGCTGCCCAGAGCACTGGATCTGGTTTGTGTATCCTGAATTTGTCTTCCAGGCAGGCCCCTTTACAAAGGAGAGAAGGGAACTAAGGTGTTTTTTAGTCTTCTAAACAGTATTTCTAAAGCCTAGTCTGGACTGTACTAGGTCAGGTAGCTAAAGAGCTGGCCTTGCTAAAGATCAGCCACTGCTCCAGGAGACCCCAGTGCTGCTGAAGCATGCCAGAACTGGCTACCCAGCTGTGCCATGACACCTTTCTTTTCTTTTTTCCCTCCTCAGCTGATCGCCATTACCACAGGAAAGAGACCAGCACCCAGCCATGACACCAGGAGCAGTGCCCATGCTTCCTTGACTCATGGTGATGTGTATCCTAGGCAGCTCGTCTCCCAGCGTGTCGCTCATTTAGTCCTCAAGAAATTTATTGCTGCCCACTCCCCTCACCATAGAGACAGGCAAGCAGCCCCAGGTTCACAGAATCATAGAATCACAGAATCAACCAGGTTGGAAGAGACCTCCAAAGATCATCCAGTCCAACTGATCACCCAGGCCTAAGCAATCAACCAGACCATGGCACCAAGTGCCTCATCCAGTCTTCTCTTGAACGTCTCCAGCGACAGCAACTCCACCACCTCCCTGGGCAGCCCATTCCAATGGGCAATCACCCTCTCTGTGAAGAACTTCCTCCTAATCTCCAGCCTATACCTCCCCTGGCACAACTTGAGACTGTGTCCTCTTGTTCTGGTGCTGGTTGCCTGGGAGAAGAGACCAACCCCCACCTGGCTACAACCTCCCTTCAGGTAGTTGTGGACAGCAATGAGGTCTCCCCTGAGCCTCCTCTTCTCCAGGCTAAACACCCCCAGCTCCCTCAGCCTCTCCTCATAGGGTTGCTGGAAGAGCTGGCTGAACTTCTTTAATTTCTACCCCACCTCTGCTAAGCTAGGTAAAAGAGGACATAGAGGACCTACTGCTGAGAGTTGTGCTGTATTGGCATGGAAAGGGCTGCTTGTGCACTCTTATCAACTGTCTCCTCAGTGGGACTGATAGGAAACTGGTTCTCTCCTAAACCAATCCCTATCCAGAGAGGAAATCCTACAGAGGATCCTAACATTATGTGTGTTTTCATTATCTGCCTCTCTGTTCAGGCTAAATCTCTGACTTTCAGAAACTCAGCAACAATTCCTTTTCAAGAGAAGCATTTGCATTTGCCAGCAGCTGAGATCTATCCCTCTGATTGTGAAAAATCTCCCCAGAGCTGCTGGCTCAAGAGCTGCACAACTTCTGTTAGCTATTTTCTGCTCCATCTGGGGTTATATGGTGTGGTGTTTTTTTTTTTTTTTTCACTTTCATTAATTTCCAGGCATACCATCCCTGTAAGAACCCCTAAATATAAAATGCATGAAAATTACTCTGCAACTGATTCCAGTGCTTCTTAGTTGAAAGGACAGGCACTGGAATGTGCTGCCCAGGGAGGTGGTGGAGTTACCCAAGCCTGGATGTGTTTCAAGGTAGTTTGGATGTGGTGCTTGGGGCTATGATTTAGGGGTGAGCTTTGTAGAGCGGGGTTCTGGGTAGGACTTGGTGATCCTGAGGCTCTTTTCCAACCTGAATGTTTCTGTGATTCTGTGATGTGAAAAATCTGCTGTTGTGGTATTCACTATCATGGTGTCCAAACATCTCTGCCCTTTGGGGTTTAGAATTTCTCTGTTATGATTTCTCATCTTCAGAGGAAGATGAGAGTACCTCCTTGGCTAGTACAAAAATGGTGAGATGTTTCAGGATAAAGAGAGTGCGCAGATACTCTGAGAAGCATTATATAAAGCCTCATGAATTGACATCACAGAATGGTAGTGGTTGGATAGGACCTCTGGTGGTCACCTAGTCCAACCCCCCTGCTAAAGCAAGTTCACCTAGAGCAGGTTGCACAGGATCACATCCCAGTGGGGTTTGTATATCTCCAGAGAAGGAGGCGCTACATGATTGTAAAAATATGAGTGAAATTAAATAAGGATGTGGACTCTTAAACAGTCCTTGGCATCTCACAGAATCACAGAATCAATAAGGTTGGAAAAGACCTCAAGGATCATCAAAGTCCAACTTGTCACCCAAGACCTCATGACCACTAAACCAAGTCACTATGATTACTTTCAAAGGAGGAGTGAAGGAGCTGTGGCTCAGGCCACTCACTGTGGTTGTCAACTGTTCTACATTGGCCAGAGGCCAGATTTCAGACGTGCTCTGACCTAGGGTGGCTGCAGCAGGTCATAACTCTCCATGACAACTGCCTAAATAATACAGGTTTCATGTGGCCTTCCCTCAAATATTTGGTGATGACTTATCCATGACAACTCTCCTCTTGCTTCAAAACTGACATCCTTAGCTGAGGCACAACAATTCTGCTATGTGTCATGGCAGCCCTGCAGGTGTCTCCATAGCTGCTCTGAGTTGTGATCTCTTTAGATGGAAATGCTGTTAGAAAGAAATCTTAATTCCTCTGAAATTACTGCTTGGATATTTTTGCCTGGAGCATACAACAGAATTTCAGGGAAGGGTTAGCAGTGTTAGTTGACAGACTTGTAGTCAAAGAATTAAGAAAGGGACTACTCTTCATAGACATTGAGATACTTGAATGTGTCCAGAGAAGGGCAATGAGGCTGGGGAGAGACCTTGAACACAAACCCTGTGAGGAGAGGCTGAGGGAGCTGGGGGTGTTCAGCCTGGAGAAGAGGAGGCTCAGGGGAGACCTCATTGCTGTCTACAACTACCTGAAGGGAGGTTGTAGCCAGGTGGAGGTTGGTCTCTTCTCCCAGGCAACCAGCAGCAGAACAAGAGGACACAGTCTCAAGCTGTGCCAGGGGAGGTTTAGGCTCAAGGTGAGGAGAAAGTTCTTCACAGAGAGAGTGGTTGGCCATTGGAATGTGCTGCCCAGGGAGGTGGTGGAGTCACCATCCCTGGAGGTGTTCAAGAGGGGATTGGACGTGGCACTTGGTGCCACGGTTTAGTTGTCAGGAGGTCTTGGGTGACAGGTTGGACTTTGATGATCCTTGAGGTCTTTTCCAACCTTATAGATTCTGTGATTCTGTGAAGATTCAAAATGGCCTGCAAACCCAAACCAGCCTCAACTCAGACTTACCAATTCCAGACAGAGAGTAGGGCTGAGGAGTGAAATGGCTGTTGGGTAAGCAGTAAATCTAGTAGAACATACAAAAGGCAGGAAGGTGTGAAGCAGTGTCAAATCTGCATGCCCCCCACCTGATTGAAAGTGTCATTCCATGCGTCAAGAGGTGAAACAGATCCTCACTACCTTCACCTCTTCTGGGTCTATGAAGAAGCAACTTCTACCAAGCTTTCTTGCTTATTGAGAATCATAGAATCATAGAATCAGGCAGGGTTGGAAGGGACCACAAGGATCAGCCAGTTCCAACCCCCCTGCCATGGCCAGGGACACCTCACACTACAGCAGGCTGACCAGAGCCTCATCCAGCCTGGCCTTAAACACCTCCAGGAATGGGGCCCCAACCACCTCCCTGGGCAACCCATTCCAGGCTCTCACCACTCTCATGGGCAAGAACTTCTTCCTCACATCCAATCTAAATCTCCCCACTTTCAGCTTTGTTCCATTCCCCCCAGTCCTGTCACTCCCTGATATCCTAAAAAGTCCCTCCCCAGCTTTCTTGGAGCCCCCTTCAGATAGTGGAAGGCCACAAGAAGGTCACCTCAGAGCCTTCTCTTCTCCAGACTGCAGAGCCCCAACTCTTTCAGTCTGTCTTCATAGGAGAGGTGCTCCAGCCCTCTGCTCATCCTCATGGCCCTTCTCTGGACACCTTCCAGCACCTCCAGATCCTTTTTGTAATAGAGGCTCCAGAACTGGATGCAGTACTCCAGGTAGGGTCTCACCAGAGCTGAGCAGAGAGGGAGAATCACCTCCCTTGACCTGCTGGCCACACTTCTCTTGCTGCAGCCCAGGCTCTGGTTGTCTCTCTGGGCTGCAAGTGCACATTGACAGCTCCTGTTGATCTTCTCATCCACCAGCACCCCCAAGTCTCTCTCCTCAGGGCTGCTCTCCAGCCAGTCCCTGCCCAGCCTGGATTTGTGCTTGGGATTGCCTCAACCCAGCTGCAGGACCATGCACTTGGTCTTGTTGAACCTCCTGAGGTTGGCTTGTGCCCAGCTCTGCAGCCTGTCCAGGTCCCTCTGGATGGATCCCTTCCCTCCAGCCTGTCTGCTGCACCACACAGCTTGGTGTCATCAGCAAACCTGCTGAGGCTGCCTCAACACCACTGCCTCTGTCACCAACAAAGATGTTGAACAAGACTGGTCCCAGGACTGAACCCTGAGGGACTCTGCTTGTCACTGGCCTCCATTTAGGTGAACCCCACACTGTTCTAGCATGGCAGGTGGCAGAGATCCTTACTTACAGCCAGGAAGGGTTTGTGTTGAAATCCAAGGCGAAGAGCTGCCGTAACCGACACTTGTGCTGGCAGCAACTGCGAACCTGTACCACCGGTATTTTTTCAGGCCAGACACTGTCTCTTCTATCCACTCATCGCCCACATTGTCATGCAGATATTGATGCATCTCATACTCAATGCACTCCTTGGCTTCCCAGTGGCTGCAGCGGACGGACTGTAGCTGTGTGGTAATCTTGTAGTTGCGAAAGTAGCCCAAGATCGATTTTGGTGGCTTCCAATTCAAGGTCACACTTGTCGATTGCACGTTGGAGAAAACAATGTCCCTGGGAGCAGAGGGAACTGCAAGATGAAAACACTTGTAAGAGATCTTCCTGTGAATGAAAAGTGATTGCAACTTTTAGCCAGAGTTGAAAAATAGATTTTTTAATAAGCCTGTCTAACGATGAAGATTTGTGGTGCGTTGAAAATTCCCCCCAACATTAAATTTGCCAGCCCAGCCCAGCTGGAAGCAAATGAAGCTGTATTTACAAGCAAAACTACAATCTACAATGCAATGCAGTGAATATGTACAAAATAGACAGGATTTACACTATTTACAGGTATTCACAATTAATAAACAGCACAAGAACCCCCCTGGCCAGAAACTAGGGGAGCTGCTAGTAGCTTCCCACCCCCTGCACTCCTCCTTACTGCTCTGGACACAAAGGGACAAGGGAAAGGAGGAGAGGGTTATTAGAACTTAGCCAAAACAATGCAGCCAAGGTCAGCAGAAGCCAGCAGAAGCACAGTTAGTATCTCCCAGAGCAAGGAAACCAAAAGAGAGACGGAAAGTTTACCAAAATAATCCTTATGGTAGATATCTCTCCAATGGGATTGTTTAGAACTATCATTATTGTCCTTTCCACACCCAATAGTGATTTATTTACATTCTACCACTTTCTGTTCAAGATCTGTGAACCATTTTAAAGGTACAGCCTAAAACTACAACAAGATTCCATTTCATATGGTTAATAAGGAACAATTCTGTTGGCATCCACCCCCCTGCACACATATGAGTGGTGTACATTAACTCTAGCTTTTGAAATAAAGAAAAGCACTCTTAGGTGTGGCACACTGGGAGCTTTGAGAGGTGTGACATTGCTGTTGCTCCATCTGGGGCTGTGCCTCAACTGAGGGAGGGAATATCAAGCAAAGTTATTTTTGGCCTTCACACAGCATCTTTGACTGCTGTTGCTAACTGGGATTCCTCACCTCTCGCTTGGAAATATTCATTTGTCTCCCTCTCTCTTGGTAACATGAAATCCCCTCGAGGTTTCATAAGTGTCCTGTTTCACCTTCTGAAGGGAAAGTGTCAATACCTGCAATATGTTTCTCTGTCTCTGTGTAAGGGCTTGACAGACTGTTCAGTGAGCAGATTAGAAGGCTGCCAAGAGGAAGAGCTAAATACAAAGCAATACAAAACAAAAAAAGAAAGAAACAGCCCATAAACTTTTCTTCCATGTGTGTATGTAGATAGGTGTCAGTGGGTAGACTTATAGGTCTTAGACTTACAGACAGGTTCCATTCCTGTGCATGGAGACATGATCTCCTCTTTAGCCTGCAGGGCTCTCTCTCAGGGGAGACATTATTGCTGTCTACAACTACCTGAAGGGAGGTTGCAGCCAGGTGGGGGTTGGTCTCTTCTTCCAGGCAACCAGCAACAGATGAGGGGACACAGTCTCAAGCTGTGCAGGGGGAGTTTAGGCTGATCTTAGAAAGAAGTTCTTCCCAGAAGGAGAGATTGGTATTGGAATGGGCTGCCCAGGGAGGTGGTGGGGTCAGGGTCCTTAGAGGTGTTTGAGGAGACTGGATGAGGCACTTAGTGCCATGGTCTCATTGATTATTCAGGGGTGGGTGATCAGTTGGACTTGATGATCTTGGAGGTCTCTTCCAACCTGATTCTGTGATTCTGTGGAGGTGTCCTTGCCAATAGCAGAGGGGTTGAATCTGGATGATCTTGATCTTAAAAGCAGGGCATGTATGTACAGCCATGAACATCCCCCCAGGCACACACCCATACCTATTTTAAGACAACAGTCTGCTCCCAGCTCTCACAGACTGGATGCAGCATATGGTTTTGTGCTAAATCACATAGTCCTAGAGTAAGCTAATATGATCTCTAAGACTCTGTAAGATAATACTAATACTCTCTATGGCAAACACTGTGCAGAGAAGTCAGGTCAGAAATAATGTTGTGCACTTCACTTTCAAGAGTGCTTTAGAGTCTCCTGGGGAAGAAGTATTGCTGGTAAAAGAAAAATGTGATACATTCTCAAGCTGAAAGTGAAGAAGCCCCAAGGCTTACATAAAGAATAGGAGAGTCCCAGACCAATGTTACTGGGGAAGAAAAACTCCTTTGCTTTTTCTCAGCCTCATGAGAATATCCAATCTTTGCTTTCATCTCAGAATCACAGAATCACAGAAACTTTCAGGTTGGAAAAGACCTCAGGATCACCAAGTCCAACCCAGAACCCTACTCTACAAGGCTCACCTCTAAACCATAGCCAGAAGCACCACATTGAAACCACCTTGAAACACAGCCAGGCTTGGGGGCTCCACCACCTCCCCGGGCAGCACATTCCAATCCCTGACCACTCTTTCCCTGAAAAAAATGTTTCCTACTGTCCAGTCTAAACCTACCCAGTGGCGGCTTGAGGCTATTCCCTCTTGTTCTGTCACTAATTACCTGTGAGAAGAGACCAGCAGCAGCCTCTCCACAAGGTCCTTTCAGGTAGGACCTAGCTGAAGCTTCTCCATTATATAAGAATATTCAAAGAGAGATGTGAATTCTGAGTTCAACCAAGCTGTGACAATGGAAGGATTGAGAAATTCAAATCCCTTCAAATAATCTCAAAGCAGGTGGAGCCTGCAGGAGAGTGGCCAGGCACAGCAGCCATGGATGCTTCCTCTTGTCCTTCCACTCAACTCTCATGCACACATACACAACTTCACTGCGTGCAATAGCCTCATAGGCTCACATCCTGCTACACACTAACCAAACACAGAACAAGAACAAATTAAGGGAAAAAAAATCTTTCCTAGAAACAATTTTCATCATCAGACTTCATGATTTTGAAGTTAAAGTTCTTTTGCTGTGTTCTTAATAGCATGAAAAGAAGCCAAGAAATCCAAAACAGGAAGTAACAAACTTCCTTGACCATAGCTATTAGTATCTGTTAAGGTACTGCAAGGAATATGAGTCTTACACACTCAGTTATGATGATGATAATAAAATGAGGGACTGAATGGGTACAATTGTTCAAGTGGAATAGATGATGCCACCCAGATCTACTGTGAAGTTAAATTATCTTTAAGACTCAATACTATACATTCCAGGAATTAAAGACTCAGCAACTGGAAAGATATCAGAACAGTAAAAAATGAAAATCACAAAATCACAGAATCACAGAATGTGAGGGACTGGAAGGCACCTCAAAAGCTCATCCAGTCCAAACCCCCTGCCAGAGCAGGATCACGTAGAACAGATCACACAGGAACACATCCAGGCAGCTCTTGAATATCTCCAGACAGGGACTCTCCACAACTCCCCTGGGCAGCCTGTTCCAGTGTTCTGTCACCCTCAGAGGGAAAAAATTTCTTCCTCCTGTTCCCATGGAACTTCCTATGCCTCAACTTCCACCACTGCCCCTTGTCCTGTCATTGGGCATCACCCAGCAGAGCCTGGCTCCAGCCTCTGGGCACTCCCCCTGCACATCTTTAGCACCAGCAATGAGGTCACCTCTCAGGCTCCTCCTCTCCAAGCTACAGAGCCCTCAGCTCCCTCAGGCTCTCCTCATAGGAAGATGTTCCACTCCCTGAATCATCTTTGTGGCTCTGTGCTGGACTCTGTCTAGTAGCAAAGTGTTCCTCTTGAAGTGAGGGGCCCAGAACTGGACTCAATACTCCAGAGGTGGCCTCAGCAGGGCAGAGTAGAGAGGGAGGAGAACCTCTCTTGACCTACTAACCACAGCCCTTCTCATCCACCCCGGGATGCCATTGGCCTTCTTGGCCACCAGAGCACATTGCTGGCTCATGGCCAACCTCCCATCCACCAGGACCCCCAGGGCCTTTTCCCCTTCACTTCTCTCTATCAGGTCAGTCCCCAACCTCTACTGCTCCATGGGGTTGTTCTTTAGGAAAATTTGATTCTCCTCCTACTCACTTGGATGGGATTCTTCTTTTTTACAAAATTTTTTATAAGTAATATGACCTCACCTTACCAAGTACATGACACCAGGAATTCTTGCTGTAATAGGAACAGCCAGAGCTGGGAGGCTTGGAATAAAAGTGTGAAAGTATTGCAAGGTGGAGATGGAAATAACTGTCTCTAATGCCTCTTAGTCTATCATTGTTAACTTCCACCTTCTGAAAACTGATCATACACAGGATCAGAGGCTCACAGGATGTTAGGGGTTGGAAGGGATCTCCAGAGATCACCAAGTCCAACCCCCTGCCAGAGCAGGACCAGAGAATCCAGCACAGGTCACACAGGAATGCATCCAGGTGGGGCTCTGGGCAGCCTGCTCCAGTGCTCTGTGACCCTCCCAATAAAGAAGTTCTTCCTCATGTTGAGGTGGAACCTCCTGTGCTGGAGTTTCTCTCCATTGCCCCTTGTCCTATCCCAGGGTGCAAGTGAGCACAGCCTGTCCCCTCCCTCTTGACCCCCAGCCCTCAGATATTGATAAACATTTCTAAAATCCCCTCTCAGTCTTCTCCTCTCCAGACTAAACAGCCCCAGGGCTCTCAGCCTCTCCTCCCCATGCAGTACTCCAGTCCCCTAAGCATCCTCATAGCCCTCCCTTGGACTCTCTCCAGCAGATCCCTGTCCCTCCTGAACTGGGGAGCCCAGAACTGGATGCAATATTCCAGGTGAGGTCTCACCAGGGCACAGTAGAGGGGGAGGAGAACCTCCCTGGGTCTCCTGGACACACTCCTCTGAATGCCCCCCAGGACCCCACTGGCCTTCTTGGCCACCAGGGCACATTGCTGTCCCATGGAGAGCTTATTATCCACCAAGACTCCCAGGTCCTTCTCCTTGGGGCTGCTCTCCAGCAGATCCCCTCCCAACCTGTCCTGCTGCAGTTTATTCTTCCTGCCCAGGTGCAGGACTCTGCACTCATCCTTGTTGACCCTCATTAGGTTCCTCTCTGCCCAGCTCTCAGTCTGTCAGAGGGTTAAACAACAGTCAGTTTAAAATCTAGTCCATTTTAGCTGATTGCTTACACAGACAACCCAACTAGCAGTGCAGTCTCTCACTGGGACAAATGCAAATAGGTGGTTTGAGTCTGGAGCAGATCAGAAGGCTGCTCCGAAGGCCAGAGTGAGGAGCAGTGACACCCAGTGGCACGCTGTCCCTTGCACTTGGTGGTTGTGCTCAATGAGACAAGTTCAAGACAACTCTGCTATTGGGTTACAGATACAAAGAGGATTACAATTACTCTAGCATGGAAAATCAGATTTCCATTCCTCAAGAATGAGTAAACCATGCCCCTCTCCCCTCCTCCCCCCCCATCTTTTTCTCTTCACAGATGGTATTAATTTGAACAAACCATTCCATGCTTCCTAGAGCAATCATGCAGCTTGTTTAAATTTTCTAAACATGACTCAACTCTGATGAAGTGATCAACTCTTCACACCAAAGACAACTACAGCAAAACCTGCATCTTTCTCAACGAGTCTTTCAGATTAAATGGGAACTGTAGCAAAACTTCTGTGTCTGCTTTTGTACACTGCTGCTTTCAAATGTGCCTGACAGGACCTTTATTATCATTCCTGGTTTCCAGAAAGGTGTACTCGAAGAAAAGCCATGAAAAAAGGCTGTGTTTGTGGTGGTGAAGGACACTAATTCTCTAGGGCTGCATTCTGATTAATCCCACATTAGAATTTCCCAGGAATCACAGGGAGCACCCCCTAAGTCTCATCACCAGATACCTGACAATCTTTCCCTGTTCATTTAGATTGCATTTGCTTATAATTCAGTTGGCTCTGGAAATAAGGAGGTTTCCAAAGTCTGCAATTTTGGATGCCAGATACTCTATCATTTTCCATGTAATAGCTTTTAATTCAGCTTCTCAAAGCCAGCCAGGGAGCTGGTACAGGCCATGAAATTCTAGTGCATTCAGTTTCTGGACTGGAGGAAGAATGAGATATTTTCAGGTTCATCCACCCTTGTTCACATGAGGGCCAAGCTCCAACAAAAAGCTCCTGAAGACAGATCCACGTGGGATTTTAAGCTCCCAAAACCTATTTACGTGCCTGAACTCCCACTGAAGTTGACAGGAAGCTGGAGCACCTAAATAGAAGTTAGTTTCACAGACCTTGGCCCCAGTTCTCTGTGCCCATCTGGCTGCAATGAGAATCAGCCCTTCCAAAGATGGTGGGCTGCTCATCTGAGATGAAATTCTTCTTTGAGAATCCCAATGAAAGGAAATTCCTGGTTAAAAAAAAAGGAAAGAAAGAAAGAAAAAAAAAAAAAAGGAAGGAAAAAAAAGAAAAAAAAAAAAGGAAAAAAAAAAGCAAAGCACCAGAACTGTGCAAAGTTGACCTGGGCCATTGGAACCGGTTTAAACCAACAGAAACAGAGAAGAGCAATGAGGCTGGGGAGAGGTCTGGTGCACAGCCCCTGTGAGGAGAGGCTGAGGGAGCTGGGGGTGATTAGCCTGGAGAAGAGGAGGCTCAGGGGAGACCTCATTGCTCTCTATAACTACCTGAAGGGAGGTTGTAGCCAGGTGGGGGTTGGGCTCTTCTCCCAGGCAAAAAGCACCAGAACAAGAGGACACAGTCTCAAGCTGCAGCAGGGGAGGTTTAGGCTGGAGGTGAGGAGAAAGTTCTTTGCAGAAAGAGAGATTGGCCACTGGAATGTGCTGCCCAGGGAGGTGGTGGAGTCACCATCCCTGGAGGTGCACAAAAAAGGACTGGACGTTGCACTTGGAGCCATGGTTTAGTTGTCATGAGGTGCTGGGTGATAGGTTGGACTTGATGATCTCTGAGGTCTTTTCCAACCTGGTTGATTCTGTGATTCTATGAAATACTCAGTAGGGAAAAAAAAAAGAAAGAAAAAACCAGAATCTTATTTACAATGCGAAGATAACCTGAGGGCAGCAAAGGACATGCACAAAGAAATCTACTGAGGAAAGAGAGAGATTATGGCTTTCTGGAAAGACTGCTGTGGAAAGCAATGCCTACAGCTGCATGGGTCAGGAACAGAGGAGAGTAATGTGATATTGCAGAGTTCCTAACAGAGTTGGTAAAAAAACCCTCACCCTGCCTACAGAACAGCTGCTCCTGGCTGGAGTTTGGATTAAAAGAACAGCGGCAGCCTAGAAATCTGATAATTAAGGGCATCAAGAGGAGGAAAGTGAAGAATAAAGTGGAGCAGGCAGCAGTGGGCACACAACAAACAGCCTTCAGAAAGTGGAGGTATCTTCAAAGTAATGTTCTGTATTGGTTATGTCTGTTCACTTTTGGGAAGTTGAGTCCCCCAAAGCAGTTCCCTGGCTTATTCTGATAACCCTGATTAAACCAAACACCACTCGACTGCAGACTTCTATCATGATATAAAGGCCTGCCCAGGATGAGCAGGAACAGCAAAAATAGGTACCAAATGATTTTACTAACATAACAATGTAAAAAAAAACACAACCAAATTTAGACAATGTAAAAAAAACCTTAGACAATGTGAAAAAAAAAAACTTTTTCCCATGACTTGGCGCTGATACTATCAGACATGCTTTAAAGGAAATTGCACAGCTGAGAACATGGCTTACAAATGCCTCTCTGGACCATGTTTCCTAGCCCTTAGCACATCAGAAAACTCAATATCTGAGTTCTAAGCACTGAAAAATCAAATGCCACACATCCAGGGAGAAAGGCTCACCTTTGAGCCAAGCTTAGAAAAGCAGTGGAAAGCTGTCAGTACTTGAGGCATAAATTAGAGTGCTCTGCTTTCCAACAAACTGGGCCCCAATCTCTTTTTGAAA